>NC_133652.1:137866949-138466949 GCF_009905375.1 Apium graveolens | reverse complement strand
TTTTTCAAAGTCTAGGGAGACGAGGTAGATTTAATTCTACCTGTCTGCATTCAATATCTTCGCGTCTCCTGGCATTCTCTTGCCTATATCATCAGCCACTTCACTTTAGCCCTTTCATCAATTTTTCTCACAATCTTAACTTCATATTCTTTTTCAAAACCATCATGGTTCGATACAACATGTTTTTGAATTACCAAAATTTTCATATGGAGCTAAGCTGTGCCGACTGGCAGCAGGAGTGGCATGTAACTGCCATTCCTGAAGAGATATGGGGCTCTGTCCCACAGGCGGTGCTGAACCAACTTCTGTTCTTCGAGATGGACTACCAGCTTCATCTTGATCGATTGGAGGCGGAACGGCGGGAAGCTATCCGTCAGCAAGAGCGAATCATTCGACTCGCCATCTTGTTTGTCGAAGATAGGAAGAGGAAGATGACTTAATCTCGTCTTCTTCCTGTTCTTCTTCATCCTCAGCTTTGTCAGGCTTCTTAGCTAGGACTAAAGCTGTTGACGTTAGGATTAGAAGCTTAGGGAAAATCTTGTATTGATGTAATTTCTATTTCATCTATGTATTGACTTGATATATTAATGAAAATTGTTTTTACTTCAAGATTTTGTCTCTGAGTTATTTTATCTTGTGCTGTTAAATCCTGCTTGATATTCTGATGACCATTTAAATTTTGTCTTAAGTTCTGATTTAAGTTCTGATTCTTTGTCAGCACTTATTCATCGAAATTATCTCGGTCATTTTTAACATGATTCATTTTCAGAATATTAATGTTGCAGTGCAAAATAACCAATCAGTGATAACGGGTTAAAATTTGAATAGTTTCCATTGATAAATGGAACAGTTTTTCCTTGAAACTCGGCAAATGGGTAAGAATTGATTACTGTTTTCTCGAGCCCAGTAACTATCCGTTATTACTGCATGTCTGACAGGTGTCCAACGGTAATATTTCTTTTGTATAAGTACAGCAGAGAGAAGATTTCTTTAATCTTTTTAATTTCTTCATCTTCTATCTCTCTTCTTACTTTTACTCTCCTTCACTTTACTATTTCCGTTGTTTTCATACAGATATTATCTCAAACACCTAACAGGCATACTTGAATTTCAATATTTTTCACATGGCACCAAAGGATTTAATCATTGATGGAGCAAAGTTTGTTCCAAACAACTATGCTGCAATTCTTGATCATGCTGACGCTCCATCTGAATTGCATTTTGTGCAAGATCTTCTTGCACATAGTGAGGTTGGGTACGCCTTAACTCAGCCTGAATTATTTTCAAGTCAACAAGTTCTGCGGTTCTGGAGGACTGGAATTTTTGATGATGGTGGTAAACGAGGAACTCCCAGTATTATCTTCCAAGTGGGTGATTCTTCCTATGTAGTCACTCCTGGTACAGTACGAAGAGCATTACATCTTCCAGAAGATTGTACCTTCTCTATACCAGAGGAATCAGAACTTCGGGGGTTAATGACTGATTTGGGATATGAACAGAGTCTGACGAAACTTGGACAGTTGAAACGGGCTCATATCAGAAGAGAATGGAGTTTCTTCTTCGATTGCATCACCAAGGCTTTTGGGAACAAATGTTCTAATTATGATGCTATCCCAATTCTGAGTCAGCACATCGGGTATGCTATTATCCATCAAACTCATTTTGATTTTGCAACTGGAATAATTGGTTTTATTGGGGATAGGATGACAGAGGATCGAGATGTTGTTTATTTTGCTAGATTCTGTCAACTTATTTATACGTATTGTACTGCTGAACCCCAGTTAGTCAGCACTCAAACCCCACCTTTTAAGGTTGCAAAAAGGTACTTTAACGACCTGATAAATGCTGACACAAAGAAATCAATGGTGAGACAATTACAGATTCCTCAGTCTGTGAAACAGATTCTGGTAAATGCTGATCCAGCTACTTACAAATCTGTTTACTCAAATGTTCAACCAACTCACCATAACCAAAATCCATCAACCTCAGTCCCTACCTCTCATTCTACTCAACCTACCCTCAGAACTTATCTCAAATCATATCTCTCCACTTCACAGACTGCTCAACCTTCTTCTTCAGCACCTACTGTGAAGCCTACATCCTCTAAGCCAAAGAGAACAAAGACTGTTCCTCAAACATCTCAGAAGAAGAGGAGGATTACTTTGAGAGATGAAACAGATTCTGAAGATCAGGTTCCTTCTTCAGAACCTATGATTTATGCAGCTGAGAAGGCAACTTCTCAGAAGGATTCTGCAATTGGGGGTTCTAGGCTTCTCAAGAGGCTTAGACGTATGACTGTTCCTGCAACTCCCAAGGAATCCAAATCAACAAGGAAGTACAAGAAACAGAGGGCACAGAGGCCAGTTTCAGATGATGAGGAGGAAGCAGCTAAGGAAGGGGATCAGGAATCTCTGATCTCACAAGACAAGGAATTTGCTCCAGTCACTTCTTCTCCATCAACTCCATTTCAGGAACCTGTATCTGACAAGGCTAATTTACCTTCTTTATCTCTTGTTGATCCAGGCACAAGTGCTGAAATTGATATTCAGAACTTGGTTGTGCCTGAAATACTTTTCTTAGAAGCTCCAACAGCAAATAATCCTTCCACAACACCTGTTACTGATGCTGTTCAAACTCCTGAGTTATCACTAACACCTTCTCTGCATCAAGATGATGATCAGATTTTAGGTGAGCATCAGGATATGGCTGTTGATCAGAACTTAGTATCAGATCAGCAATTAGAGGATGTTGAAGCCTCCATTGCTACTCATACAGTTGTCTTATCAGAAGATACTGATTCTTTAAGTTCTGATGCTGCAAATGTTGGAGATACTGGTGATGCTGCAAATGTTGGAGATACTGGTGAAGCTGCTACAACTGTAGATGCTGATGCAGCAGGTCCTTCAGGACATACTCCTCCACTGACTCTTCCTAAGTCTGAACTGCTAAAGGAGTTTGTTATCAGGGATGCACCAGTACCTTGGAGTGAAACTCCTGCAGGACAGGAGTGGACTAAGGAATGGAACTCAGTTTCATGTGTTCCAAATGCTTTACATCTTGCTGAGCACTTGACTAAAGCTGATGAAATGTTAAATTCTGATGATTTTAAAACCCAGCTTAGAGTCACTGCATTGAGTACTAAACATCTACAAGGTCTTCATTCCAACACTCATGCAGAGCTACACAAGATTCAGGAGAACTTTATTAAACAGGAACAAGTTTGGAAACTTGATAAGAAAAAGTTCTTCCAACCTACCATTGACAGGGTTGCTTATATTGAGAAAACTCAAGAGAAGCAACAAGCTCAGATTGATCAAATTCTGACAAATCAAGCTTCTCAGCAATCGCAACTTACTGAAATCCAGACCTCAGTGGAACTACTTATCTCTCTTTTATTACCTGCTGATGCCAAAAAGGGGGAGAAGGTAATTAAGTCCAAATGCAAAACCAACAAGTCACTGCAAGGACAGGATGATGGAAAAGATGACCAAGGAAACTCTGGAATGGGTAGTGGTCATAGTCAAGGTAGAAGATTTACATCAAGACAAGCTAGTCACAGAACAAGTTCTGATACTGGGAAAAGAATAAGTTCTGCTGCTGGTAAAAGGATAAGTTCTGATGAACTTCTAGATCTTGATGAGGAAATGTCAAGACAGTTATTTCTTCAAGAAAATCCAGGGATGGACTTGGAAAGTTTAAAGGAAGAAGAAGCCAGACTTAAATCAGAGAAAGTCACATCTAAATCTGAAGCTTCTGGTAAAAAGTTACTTCCAAAACCTAAAGGCATTGTGATCAAAGAGAGGATACATACTGAAGAAACTTTGGCTAGATCACAACCACAGATAGATCCAAGATCCAAGGGTAAAGAAAAGGTTGGTGAACCTATCAAGCCTTATGTACCTCCTGAGGAAGAAGAAATTACTGATGGAAAACATAATCTTGCTCTGACTTCAAGAAAAATTCTTAAAACAACCTCTGACATGGCTCAAGTTGTTCAGAGTCAAGAAATTGTAAGTTCTGATATTCAGAAGAAGCAAGTAACCTCTGACAGTGCTCAAGTTAACTTGATATCGGAAGATAAATCTAAAACACTCCTACCAGGATTCACTAAAGCAAAACAGACTCAATCTTTGAAGACTACTTTAAGTGGTTTTGAAGCAAGAGTAGTTACTGGAAAGGAAGCTAGAGATAAAACTGGATTGGGAAGTGCTGATGAAAGAAGAGTACACAACACTACTGATGATCCAACTTCCTTGAGTGAACCAGGTATTGGAGCAACTCCTGAGAGATTGAATCAACTAGAATCTGTACAGATGGTTTACCATACCTACTTGAAAGAATACATCATGTTGTATTTCATGACAGATGGTAGGGTTTATCATATAAGACAAAATGCCATTCCATTGAAGTATTTTGAAGAATTGGAGCATGTATTATTCTTACTTCAAGTGGATGACAGAATAACAGAGACTGCTGCAAACTACTTAAAGGAACAGATTCAGAGACAGAAAAGACTTTATTCTGTTAAGTCTGACAGCAGATATGTTCCAAAGTACAGAAATCACAATGGTGATATTGTTGATATGAAGCCTAATACTTCACAGATCAGAACATATCTTGGTATTAAGGGGCTTGAATTCAATCTAGAGTCTAACAAAGCTTATGTCATAAGACTAGATCGGGAGTTGAGAAAAGCAAAGATTAATGATCTCAGAGCTGCAATATTTCAAACTGGTGAAGATACTGCAGAGCTTAAAGATGTCAAACGGAGAATGATTGATGAACTCAGATATGCTGAGAAATGTTTGTTGAAGAATTATCTCAGAACAACTCCTGACATCAGAGAGATCGGAAAATGATGAAGCCAAGTCGAAGATCTACAACTGCTTAAATTCTGATATTTATACAGGTTGAAGTTGTTATCAGAAGTTGAATTGGTAAAAACTTTAAGGACTGTAAGTTGTAGTTATCTTATCTATTTCTCATGCATTTGTACTTAATGTTTTTGACATCATCAAATATCTGTTAAACTTGTATATTTTGTTAATTTACAAGTTGGGGGAGATTGTTAGATATATTTGATAATGTCATGGCTAATATGTTTTATGTTTAGATTTCAGATCTTATTTGAACAGAACAAATCAGTACTTAACTGATCAGTACTTATACTGGAAGTCAGAACTTAAGGTACTGGAAGTCAGAACTTAAGGGATATCAGTACTTATGTTATCAGGAGATAGATATCAGAACTTAAGTGCTGAAGGACGATCAGATAAGGACAGTAGCTGATTAAAGTTAAGAAGATCAAGATAAACATAAGAAGAGATATGCATGAAGAAGGAATTCCGTGAAGGATGGAATACTTGGAATAGAAGATATCTGATTGATATATTTTAGGAAGCAGAATTATATTCCATATCAATTAGCGAATATCTTGTAACTGTGTAGTATATAAACACAGAAATAGAGTTTACACTAGAGGAGTTATCATTATCGAGAATATTATTTATTATAACTCTAGAAGCTCTCGTGATATTTTGTTCATCACTGAGAGATAACAGTTCCAGATTGTAACAGAGTTTATTGTTTAAATAAAGTTTGTTTTCTGTTACATAAGTTCTTGAAGTTTGATTTGATTGTAATAAACACTGTATTCACCCCCTCTACAGTGAAAGTGTGACCTAACAGCTTGAGTCTTCAACATGGATGAATATCCAGCAGTTCTCAAATGATGTTCCATCCAGACCAGATGCTTAGCTGAGTAGTCTTTAAGAGATTGTACATCTAGCTGACAGATTTGAAGGCAATCAGACTTAAAGAATCTCACCTGATGAGGATTGTTGACCACTTGAGGACTAGCCCTGCTGGCAAACTCTTTAAGCCTTTCCCGAAGAACTTCATTCAACTCTGAGCTTCTTTTCACTTTGTTTAAAAGAACCCAAATCTCTGACAACGAACGATTCTCAAATAGATGAAGTGACACTTTGAATGATCCTTCACTCTGACAATATACAAAAATGCTCATCTCATTTAGGGATCTATCAAAAGCAGCTGTGATCCTTGAGACTTCAGTCTTGATAGCATTCATGTACATGTCATTGTTAGGATTTGAGATTTCCAGCTTGTCAAGAAGATGTAAGAACTGCCTATCATTGTTAGTGCAAAGCTGAGGCATATCGAGTACTCTCCTAGCTTCATCCCACTTTCCACCAATCTTCAGTCTGACATCTCTTCTCCTTTCTTGAGCTTTAATGTCATGAAGACGTTGCTTTTGAAGAGTTTCTGTTCTTTGTATGTCTTTTCTCCTATCAATGATCTGTGAGACCTTCTTGAGTTCAGCTTCTTTTCTTTGCATCTCTGACTGCTCTTTCTGAAATTCTTTCTCAAACCTAGGATCCACTGTATCTTCTTCTTCCCAATCTTCAAAATCACTTTCTTCTTCAGCTTCAAATAACCCATCTTTATCTTCCTGAACTGGTTCAGTGGGAATGTCAAAAATATCGAAGTCATCCTGTTCTCCACTGTAGTAGGCATCATCAGCCTTTCCTTTATCTCCAGCAGAAGTATCTTTTTCTTTCCCTTTGGAACTACTCCCTTTCTTCTCCCCCTTAGTTGAGGGATCCTCTAGTGACTTTCCTTTGAAACCTCCACCACTTCCAGAGCCTGATCCTCCACCAGACGGTCCTTCAAAATAAGCTCTTTGTTCTTCATTAGGGCAATGAGAATTCTTGATCATGTAATATAAGTGCTTCATGCCTTCATTTAGATGTTCCATGCCCGTCTCTATCTTTAGAAATCTTGAGTTGTCCAGTGAATGATTCATCTCAACGAGGTCTTCAAGAGAAGTCATTCTTGTATGTAGGGAGCAGAAGTTGGATATGTCATCAGCTGATAAATTTGGAGTGTCCTGAATAGAATTGAGCTTTGGTATTACAGTAGTCTTTAAATCTGAGATGTCATTCCTTATGATTACAAGCTGATTGTCGACAGAGGTGGAAGAAGAAGACCGTTCAACCACCTGTGCTTTGAATGTTTGAGCTTCAGCTTGACTTTTAGCAAGTTCTTCTTTCAGGGCAGCAATCTGAGCTAACAGGTTGATAGTATCAGTGTCTGTGTGTGCTCTCACCTGAAGTTCACTCGTATTTGGTTCACTCATCTCACGTGCATGTGTTTCTCTCAATATGATTGCTCGTGAGGAGTCTTCCAATTGCTGTTCTTGTGTACCTGTATTAAAAATCACCCTAGCCTCTTCAAGAGAGGTCAGTGGTGGTGCAATGGGAATTCGCGAGTCCCGATCCTCAGTCAATGCTATCAAATCTTTTGGAATAGATGTCTGAATTGCTTCAGGGATAGATTGACCGAGTTGCCCTCCACTTTCTCCAGATAAATCTGCGAGTGGAGAATCCCATAAGGGAGCCAGAGTTGTTGGATCTGGGAGGGGAGAAAATGACTCTATTAAAGATGGCGGAGAGTCAGATTTTCCCTCTGAAGCATGTGACTGCTCTTCTGCCGTAACTATGGCAGGCACTGTAACCGACTCTACGTGCACTCCTCGCTGGGTGTCCTGAGTATTATCTGGGGAAGTGTATGGTTCCATTGTTAGTAATGGAATTGTGCTTGACTCAGTACAAGATGCCATGGCCCGATGGCGAATTTCAATAGATGCATCCTGTTGAGAGAATGCCTCTAGTAACTGTTCATTGGCCATTTCAAAGTCCATGTCCTGTTGGGAGGACAAGGATAAGCTTTCAGATGCCTCAGAATAGGTTTTTCTTTTCTTAGGAGGAGGCAGAGCTGAGGGTTCACTCATATTTGACATTGTACTACTTCCTAATAATCTTCTGGGTAACATTTTAGACAGTGGGGGAGAGTGTGAGATAGAATGAGACTCTGTGTTTGGCTCTATGACCTGGGATTGAAGCTGTGGTTCTACAACTTCATGGTCAGCCCTATCAACCACTGAGGGTCTGTTAACAGAAGTAGGAAGAGAGTGAGAGAGAGTGTGAGGAGTTACTACCTGTAATGGAAGAGCCTGGGTGGCTTGAACCACTGGAGGTTGAGGTTGCTGTTCATGGCCGGGAAGATTAAAAATAGGCAAGGGAATATAATTGGCCATGAAAGCAGATACAAGTACTGGTACTTGCATAAATTTGAAGGTTGTGTCTTGGCGAGTGTAAATCTTTTTGCTAACTGGTGGGGGTTCGGTTACAGCAGAGTTAGCAAAAAGTGCTTTGTGTTCAGGTGTGAGTAGATGATCTGCTATGAGCATAAGAAAACGAGCATAGTAACATGATACCCTACGATTTGTAGAATGATCACGTAAAGCAGAAGTTAGACGTCTCAAGAGAATGGGAAAAAGTAGTTTGCCAAAATTGATCCTTTGATTGAAAACAACCGCAAGACCAATATACTGCAGGGTGGAAGTAATGTTATGAAAATTAGATTTTGTGCAGTTGGCAAACACTTTGGAAAGTGTATCGAAGAATATATCCCATTCAGACACCAAATTTGATTTAGAAAGTTTGGTTAAATTGATCACCCCCTGATAGTGAATAGCATTGAAAAAATTTGTGATATCATTTTCAGAGGGTAAATTACAGAAATTGTCAAGTGGAAAATTTAGCGCACGATTGACGACTGTTTCATCAACTACATACTGTGTGTTTGCCACGGTGAATGAAAAAGATTTTGAATCATCGGCCACAGTAGAGGTTGTGCAAATCAGTCTAAGTAGATCGACGTTTAAAATCACATTTGATTTAATAGCAGAGCTAACAATCGAATGATCATTTAAAAATCTAATCCAAGGCTTAAATTTTTCAACATCACATTTTTCCGGATTGAAATAACCAACTAGATTATGCGCGACAATTTGGAAATTGAGAGCCATTTTTTTTATAAAATAATAATAAGACACAAGCTTTTCAGAATTTTAAGAATAATATTAAGAAAATTTGAATTAATTAAATTAATTTAATAATTCGAATTAAATTAATTATAATCGAAAAATTTAGACAGAAATGTATCTCGTTAAAATTCTTAAATCACTAACACAGTTTTGACACACCAAAAGACACAAATAAGAAATTAAAATTAAAAAGGAATTGAAGGGGCAAACTGAATTTACAGAAAATTCAACAGCACTTGTTTATGTATATACTTATATGTATATATCACTAAAGTGATGATTAAGTTTGCTGAGTAAAAACTCGAGCAAGGAAATAACAGGTTTGTGGTTTTTGTTCGAGGAGAGAGAAGAGAGAAAAATTAGGAGTGAAAAACTGTTCAATCAATTTTTTTTGAAATGAACTGTTAAGTGGAATTGGTGTAAAACAACACAGCAAAAAGCTTTATATAACAGCTGGTATGACAATCCGGGATTGTCATACCGATTGTCATACCAGGCAAAAAGAAGGAAATGAAATACACGAATAAGTATTAAAATTATAACTGGTATGACAATCTGATAGTCATACCGATTGTCATACCAGGCAAAATAAAATAAAATAGATATATATATAATGTTTATAACTGGTAAGACAATCAATAGTCATACCGATTGTCTTGCCAGTATAAAACTAAACTGAAATAACAATTATATTCGCAAATGACTTTCAGCAAGACAATTTTAATTGTCTTGCCGATTGTCATTCTGGAAATAAAAGGTTTTCACACGGAATTAATATGAAAATAAGTATATATATATATAAGTACTGAAATGATTTTCAGCAAGACAATTCAATTGTCTTGCCGATTGTCATTGCAGTAGAAAAAAACACTCAAATATGTACAGACTTCTATTTATGTACTGAAACTTTATTACAAAATAGTAAAACTGAAATAAATACTTAAAATTTTTACAGAAAATAAAGACAATATTTCAGAATTAATTATTTTTATTCCAAAAATAGATTTCTGTTGAATTTTAGCAAATAAAATTCATAGAAAAATATTTTTAGAGGAAATAAAATATTCTGAGATATTTTAAATTAACAAGTAGAGTAAATAACATAGATAAGATAATATATATTACATAGAAATAAGCAAGAAATATGATAAAATGATAAAATAAATTTGCAAATGAATTTTTCATTTATGAAAAATTCATTTGTAAATTCATTCAAGAACAGATTCCAGATATTAATTAAATTAATCACAAAAACTATTTAACATACCCAATTTACCAACTAATCTGGTAAATGTGGATTCGTCAAGTGGTTTAGTGAAAATATCTGCTATTTGTTCTTCTGTTGGAACAAAAAATAGTTCAACAGTACCATTCATGACGTGCTCTCTAATAAAATGATACCTGATGTCAATGTGCTTTGTCCTCGAGTGCTGCACAGGGTTGTTGGTGATGGCTATTGCACTTGTGTTGTCACATAAAATAGGAATCTTGTTCAATACAGAGCCATAGTCTCGTAGTTGGTTCCTAATCCACAAGATCTGAGCACAGCAGCTTCCAGCAGCAATATATTCAGCCTCGGCCGTTGAGTTGGAAACTGTTTGCTGTTTCTTGCTGTACCATGAGACTAGCCTGCTTCCTAAGAATTGACAACTTCCTGAGGTGTTTTTCCTATCAACAACACTTCCTGCATAATCTGAATCTGTATATCCGACAAGGTTAAAACCAGATTCTTTAGGGTACCAAATACCCAGATTTGGTGTTCCCTTAAGATATCTTAAGATTCGTTTAACAGCAACGAGATGAATATCTCTAGGATCCGCTTGGAACCTTGCACATAGGCATGTAGCATACATAATATCTGGTCTACTCGCAGTAAGATAGAGTAACGAGCCAATCATACCTCTGTAGCTTGTGACATCTACCTTAATGGAGTTTTCACATGGTCCAAGCTTGACAGCTGTAGTTGATGGAGTCCTTGCTGATGCAGAATCCTCTAGATTGTATTTTTTGAGGAGTTCCTTGAGATACTTGGATTGACAAATAAATGTTCCATCTAACCTTTGATTTACTTGTAATCCAAGAAAGAACTTCAGCTCTCCCATCATGCTCATTTCAAACTTGCTGTGCATTAACTTAGCAAATCTCTTACAGAGATTATCATTAGTAGACCCAAATATTATATCATCCACATAGACTTGGACTAATATAGTATCATTCTTATGTTTTTTAGAAAAGAGAGTTTTGTCTATGACACCTCTAATAAAGCTATTTTCAATAAGAAATTCAGAGAGAGTGTCATACCATTTTCTTGGTGACTGTTTTAGCCCATAGATAGCCTTGAAAAGAAAGAAGACAAAATCCATATGATCTGGATCTTCAAAACCAGGAGGTTGCTCTACATATACCTCTTCATCCAGCTTTCCATTCAGAAAGGCGCTCTTGACATCCATTTGATAAACTTTAAAGTTTGAAAATGCTGCGAATGCCAGAAATATCCTGATGGCCTCAAGTCTAGCCACTGGAGCATAGGTTTCATCATAATCAATACCTTCAGCTTGAGAATACCCTTTAGCTACCAGTCTTGCTTTGTTTCTTGTAACCACACCATCTTCATCTAGTTTATTCCTGAATACCCACCTTGTACCAACAGCTTTCTTGTGTACAGGCCTAGGTACCAGTTTCCAGACTTGTTGACTTTCAAACTGATTGAGTTCATCTTGCATAGCAATCACCCAATCTGGATCAGTTAGTGCTTCTTCAATTTTCTTAGGTTCCATCTCAGAAAGAAATCCTGAGAACAGACACTCATTTTGAGTAGCACGTCTAGTTCTGACTCCAACATCTGGATCACCAATAATCAACTCAAAAGGGTGAGCTTTATTCCAGACAGTCTGTCTTGGAAGATTTGATCTTGATGATTCGCCTTGAAATTCATTGTGATGTTGTGTCCTACTAGATGATCCTTCAGCATCTCCCCCTGAGTTGTTGCCATGTTGACTTGAAGATTCTCCGTCAGTAGCAGTGGTATCTCCATTGTTTCCAGAGTTTCCATCACTATTACCTTGAGTATTATCAGGATTAACAGGTTCTTCAACAGCAACAACCTCAGGTTCTTGACCATGTTCTGACTCTGAATCTGACGTATCATCAAACTTCAGTTTCTCAGAAGGATCTTCAGTTTGGATACTAGGGAGTTTAGTGTCATCAAATGTAACATTGACACTTTCAATTACTTTGTGTTGATCAATGATATACACTCTATATGATCTTCTTCCATATCCAACAAAAATACCCTCATATGCCTTTGCCTCGAACTTACCACGACGATCATCTCCATCCTTGAGCACGAAGCATCTGGCACCAAATACATGAAAGTATTTGATAGAAGGTTTCTGTTCATTCAAAATCTCATAAGGAGTTTTCATGAAGTCTTTGTTGATTAGAGTTCGATTCTGAGTATAACATGCAGTATTGACAGCTTCAGCCCAAAAGTACATTGGAAGACCTGATTCATTTAACATCGTTCTTGCAGCTTCAATCAATGTACGATTCTTCCTTTCTACCACTCCATTTTGCTGAGAGGTTCTAGGAGCTGAAAATTGTCTGGTAATCCCTTTGTCTGTACAGAATCCATTTAGAAGTGCATTCTTGAATTCTGTTCCATTATCTGACCTTATTGCTCTAACAGGGACGTTAGAATCTAACTCAATCATCTTGATATGATCAATCACAACTTGTGGTGTTTCATCCTTAGAGTGAAGAAATAAAACCCACGTATACTTGGAATAGTCATCAACTATCACAAGACAGTAACACTTCTTTGACATAGAAAGGATATTAACTGGACCAAATAAATCCATGTGCAATAATTGCAGAACACCAGTTATGGAAGATGTGTCAGTGCCTTTGTGACTTGCTTTCTTTGACTTTCCTTTCTGGCAAGCCTCACATAGTCCTTCTGGAGAGAATTCTAGCTGAGGCAGACCTCTTACCAATTCTCTTTTGACAAGAGAATTCATTGTCTTGAAATTGAGATGGGAAAGTCTCTTGTGCCATAGCCAACTCTCATTTGACGATGCTTTTGCATAGAAACAATTGACTTCAAGATTGCTTCCAGAGTTCATGTCAGCTACGAATAGATTTCCTTTCCGTATTCCCATTAAGGAGGGTTTTTCACTTTTCTTGTGCAGAATCTGACACTTCAGCTTGTCGAATAAAACATTGTAGCCGTTGTCACAGAACTGACTAATGCTAAGCAGATTGTGTTCAAGTCCTTGCACAAGATATACATTTTCAATGATAACATTTCCAGCTTGCAAACAGCCATATCCCTCCGTTAAACCTTTGCTGTTATCTCCAAAGGTAACCACTGGGCCAGCTTTCTCAACCACATTTGATAGCAGGGCTCTATCTCCGGTCATATGTCTTGACGATCCACTGTCAAGAATCCACACTACCGGTTGTACCTGTTTAATGCCCTGCAATACAAATGGATTAGAACTTCTTCGGAACCCAAGCTTGGCTGGGTCCGGCATACTTGTAAAATTGGCCTTTATCAGGCAAAACAACATTCTTAATTTCACTATTCTCAACATTCTCAATGACTGAACATTTGACCTTTAAAATAGCCTTATCAGATTTATGTTTAGGCTTAGGCACAAATGTCTCCTTTCTAGCTTTAGGAGGACTAGCAGTCTTAGACCTATCATGCTTTCTATTATTCACATGCTGACGAGGAGTAGTCTTATCATTAGAAGCATGCTTACCATTAAAATAAGCAAACAACAGATTAAAAGCACAAGACATACAATCAGGAACACCACATGCTTTATGAGAAGGATTAACAATAGGCAACTTATGCATGGTAGACATGGCATTTGTGCTATCCAACTCATGTGTGTCTGAGTTAGTCTCAGTTGCTTTCACAACCTTGACTGGAACTTTTGACACACTTGACTTGGAGACAGCTTTCCCATTAGCATTATCTTCAGCACGGATTTCTTCTTGAATAATAAAAGAGGTCTCATCAAATGGTTCAGCAATTGATTCCTTATAGAGGGGTTCATCAACACCCTTAAGCACATGTGGTACTTCCCTGCCTTTAGCACATACATGAGGAGGGGAGTTTATGCCTAATTTTCCAATAGCAGCATTGTAATCATAACCTATTCCATGTGTTTGATTAACAGCTTGCTTATTGTAAAACTCTTTGGACTTCGAACAAGAATTAAAGTAAGCTTTAACCTTAGCCTCAAGACCGGTGATCTTGTCTTTGAGAATAGTTTCGAGTTGTCTATAACAGTCAACTCTATTCTCTAGAAAAGATACTTGGTCTTTAAGTTTATCTTGATTAATGTGCACAAGTCTTAATTCATTGACCTCTTTCTCAAGGTCTTTGATTTGTTGATTTAACAATTCATTATCACGACGAGCACAATCTAAGTTACCTCTTAGATGATAAACCATTTCAGCATCAGAAAGTTTTACCTCTTTTCTTGACGATGAGGTGCTTGCATCACTAGCCATGAGAGCAAGATTTCCAACTTCTTCGTCTTCACTGTCAGTATCATCCCAGCTTCTTCCCTTTGCCAGGTACGCCCTTTCAGATTTACTCTTCTGATTAGAATCGTAAGAGTTCTTCCTTGCTTGTTTTGGCTTCCTGCATTCTGTGGCAAAGTGTCCCAACTCATTACAGTTGAAGCATCGAATGGTGCTTCGATCAACCATCCCTGTTTTATACCCACCACTGCTGGTGTTAGAGGATGAAGATCCACCTTTCTGGAATCTGTTGTAGTTGGACTTGTACTTGAACTTGGGATTCCTTTTGAATCTGACATTTGAGAATCTCTTGACAATCAGGGCCATTGACTCATCCTCCAATTGCTCCAGTTCTTCCAAGGAATAATAATCATCTCCTGATTGATTTGTAGTAGGTGAATCAAATTCTGCTACTATCACATCATCTTCAACCTTGGAAGACTGTACCATTCTATCTGACTGTTGAGATTGTTGTTGATATAGTGGTTGTTGTTGTTGTTGTTCATCAGCTACCAGAGCAGTAGACGTGCTGACCACTCTTCCTTTCCCGTAAACTTCCTTCTGCTGAATCTGCTCCAACTCATAAGTCTTTAACACACCATAGAGCCTTTCCAAAGAAATCTCACTCAGATCTCTTGCTTCTCTTATGGCAGTGATTCTATGTTCGAGATGAGTTGGCAGTGTTAAAAGGAACTTTTTATTGACCTCCCTGATGGAATAGTATTTACCATTAATGTTCAGGTTGTTGATCAATGCATTGTACCTCTCAAACACTTCAGTGATTCCTTCTCTTGGATTAGATTTGAAGTATTCATACTCAGAGGTTAGGATTTCTAGTTTGTTCTCCCTAACTTCCTCTGTGCCTTCATTAATAATCTCAATAGTTTCCCAGATATGTTTAGAATCTTTACAATTCATCACATGTCTGTTCATTAGGGGATTAAGGGAATCTACTAAGATTAATTGAAGGCTAGCATCCAGGGAAGCTTCTTCTATTTCAGCAGGAGAGAAGTCCTCAGGATCCTTCACATAAGTTCTCGCTTCGGTGATCACCACATCATTCTCTATTACCTCTGGTTCAATAACCATAGGAATTTTTGGACCCTTCTTCAACACTTGCAAATATTTGGGATTAGCAACCTGTAAAAACAGTAGCATCTTCTTCTTCCACATCACATAATTTTCTTTATCGAAAAGTGGAATTTTAACGGTTCCAACTTTTTGTGTAGTCATTATGAATTTTTGAGTGAATAAAAATTCAAGAAGTGAAAGAAACACAAAAGTCTAGGATCTTGATTTGTACGTTAATCAGAAGGCTCTGATACCAATTGTTAGGTCCCAATTTGTTTGTAGAAGGGGGGGTTGAATGCAAACAATACCGTTTCGTCGAATAAAATGCGGAATAAAATTGTGAAACAAAATTCAAGTTAAATAAAACTTTTATTAAACTTGAAAGGTGTTACAACTACGGTATCGGTTACAAGGGATTAATCTCAAATCAATTATTACAAATTTAGAATAAATTCGACATGAACTTTTTCTATTTTTGTAATTAAAAGATCAAATGCTAAAAGCGATTTGAGATTAAGTTCTAGGGATTTTAATCCGCTAGATTGATACACAAGAACAAGATAAGTATTTCTAGTTGATTGGATATAACTTTACAATCTAGAAATTGATCTTGAAGTTGCAGAATGGATGTAATATTTTTCTGCTTCTTTTTCTCTTTTGTTCTTCTGTATGTTCTGTTTTTGCTGAATAGTTGGATGATATTCACTTCTGCTTCTTTTGTTTCTTTTTAAGTAAACAGCCGAATGCAAATGAACTGCAATGACAATCCTTTGAACCAGCATGACTTTCGGTATGACAATTGATTGTCATACCGATTGTTACACAAGTACAATTCAGATTGTCTTGCAAAGATTAATAACAGATTTTTAATCTAATAAAAATTCTAACAAGACAATTAAATGAATTAGCATGACTTTCGGTATGACTATTGATTGTCATACCGATTGTCATATTAATACAATCCAGATTGTCTTGCAAAGATTAATAACAGATTTTTAATCTAATAAAAATTCTAACAAGACAATTAAATGAATTAGCATGACTTTCGGTATGACTATTGATTGTCATACCGATTGTCATATTAATACAATCAGTTTGCCTTGTTTCAATTTAAATAGATTTAAACCAATTAAAATTCTGTAATTCCTTAATATTAATTTTAAATTAATTAATCAATTTAATTCAATTAATTAATAAATTAATCCTTGCAGATATAATTTATTTTCTTAATTAAATTATATGACTTAATTAATTAATGGAGAATTAATACTAACGCTGAGCAGCAACCATTCTTCTGACAATCTTCTGAAAGTCACTGAGACTTATGAATCAATTCCGTCACTTCAATGCTGACACTCGATGTACTGTCTGGTTCATGAGTGACTAACTTTCGTGACGTTTCTTCATGTCTTGACTCTGTTGTTCTGATTGAATCCTTGTAATAAATGATACCTTGACGAGATCTCTGTCACTTGATTGAATCCACGATCTTGATTTATATCACTGAGGCATGATCAAATTCTTGAACTTCTTCCAGTGAATCTTCAAGTCTGCAGATGAACAATGTTTCTTTATTCTTTGACAGATGTTACTTTGTGAGATCTCTCTGATGCTTGATCCACTATTTACTTATTACATTCTTATTTGAGTTGAGTTAAATACTCGAATAAACGAGTAGGCTATGACATATGCCTTTCAGGAAAGCCTGATGGAATTGATTTGATTCAGCTAGCAGCAGCTGAAATTCAAGTGAAAGAGCAAAGGAGGAGAATTGATGAAAGGTTGCAACTGTTGTTTGGCTCTACACAAGATAAATCAACATCTGTGAAATATAGCACAAAGATTGAACCAATCAACATGGAGCTCAAGCCAGTAGGGAGACATAAGGATGGAGAAGCTTCTTCCAAAGAACTACAAGCTATAATTCTCAAGCCCAATAAAAGATCCAATAAGGACTCTACAAAGAATCCTTTAAAAGAAGTGGACTTTCCTCCTCCAAAAGCTGATGAGAACAAGCTTTTAGGTAGGAGTATTGCTTATCTCAAAGAGACCATGGATGAGGCTGTAAGGAGAAATAGGGCTATTATCTCTAGAGAGGGAAAGAGCATATGTGTGATGCAAGGACATCCCAAATTCTCAATAGCCAAGAAGGAAGAAGTCAAACAACTAAAGGCTGACAAAAGAGCACAAGCAAAGCTTGAACAACAGCTAAAGTCAAGTCAAGTTGAAGAAGAGAAAGGAATTGAAGTCAGGGGTGAAGACAAGATTGCAAACCTAGATGAGGTTTTTGGGAGTATATTTGGTGAGAGTATGGAAGAAAGAGAGGAATGGCAGAAGGGAAACAGAAGAAAGGCCAAGGCACATAGAAGGAGTGAAGATAATACTGAAGTAACCAAATCTATATCTAAACCACTACCTTCCATACCTGAACCTCTTGTTGCTAATCCCACTATAAACATCCATGGTGAACCAATCATTCCAAAAGAGGAACCTATTGATTGGGACACCATCAAATTGCCTACCTTTCTAACCACTCTTCCACTACCAAAGAAACAGAAAAGAAAACCCAAATCTACACCTCCCATAACCTCTAAGAAATTCACTCAAAAATAAAAGCCTAAGCCTAAGCCATCCATTTCTAAAGATGATTATGTTCACATCTGTGACATAAAAGAAATTTCAGACATTGAACTCTATCTGGATGAGCTGGAGGATGTAAGAGGAATAGCTGCTTACAGACAGCTACCAGAGAGATTAGTGTTCAGATACAAAGGAGCTGGGGAAAGAACATGGCCTCTCCACAGGATTCTGAATGAAGGCTACTCTACCTTGATTAGAGTTTTTTCAGCTATACAAAAGGATTCTGGCTTTACCAGAACTGCCAAGACTGAAATTCTCAACAAGATTGCCAATATAAGGAAAACTTGGAGGGAGCCCAATGCTTTACCCAGGACTTTACTCATTCAAGAAAGGGGAATTACAATTCACAAATCACCTCATTGGTTGATGGAATTTAGAGATGATAAAGGAGTCAGAAGATTTTTCAGACTTGAAGACCAACTCAAGATTGCCAGCAATGAAACTCTCAAGGAAATGCAATCTAAGTTGGATATCAGTGTTGAAGATGAAGCTGAATTCTTCAGACAACTCCAACTCCAAATTGAGGAAAATGACAAAGGGCTAGGAAAGAAAACCAGGGAACAAAGAAGAAAAAGATGATTTGCTCAGGCTAAAGGAGTATCCTTGGAAATACTGTAAATCTTCAATTTCCTCCTAGTACATACATTTTTGCAGCATTTTCAAATTTCTACTTAGTTTCAATTCATATATCTGTTAAGTGTTTTGTTATCATCAAGTTAACCCTGAATTTATGCCTACAATTCTTATAGACATAAATAGGGGGAGATTGTTAGGAATATATGTGCATTAGTTTGATGATATGTTTAACAAAACACTTAAGTAGAAATTCAGTGTCTGTAGCCTCAACGGATAAGACCACTTTGGCTATCCGTTGATGGTGTAGCTTTACTTAGAAATAAGTCTAGTGTTGTAGCATATTTCAGTCTCTGTATTTAAGATGTAATTCTTAGAAGTTGAGAGAAACTATGAGTCATGTTGACTACTAGAAGATATGCAGATAGGAAGGCCAATTGTAAATATTTCATGCCTTGTAATTTTGTATAAATGAAGTGGTATCAACGGATGACTTAAAGACCTTCAACGGATGAGAAGCTAAGCTTCAACGGATGTCTCTAAAGCTTCAACGGATAACATCCTTCAACGGATGAGTGCATCAACGGATGAAAGCTTCAACGGATGTTCTGTTGATTAACCATTGATAAGTGGTAGTTGTACCTACAAACAGAGGCACGTGGGTGAACAGAGATAACTGAAATATGGCAGCCTAATTTCAGGAACATCAGAAAAAGCAGCCGTTCTACTCTAGTATAAAGAGACATTAAGTCAACAAAGTACTGGAGTGAACTGGAGAAGAAACAAGTGGAGATCTTACTTTATTATTTTATTATATCCTTGTCTTCACTTGTAAACTTGGTAATACAAAAACCAAGTAGAAGCTAGTAATTAGATAAGAATTTTTCCAGAGCTGTTTAGAAAAATCTTGAGAGAAAAATTATCTAGTTTGTACTAGGATGCAGCTGTGATCAAATTCTTAGATCACAGAATTTCTGAAATACCATCTCTGGTGGAACAACAAATCCACCAGAAAAGTTTTTAAAGGTTTATTGTGTTCTTTACATTTGTGTTTGAATATATATCTGTCTGTATCAGCTTAAAGCAATTCACACACTTGTTCATCTTGAACACACAGTCTTTATAAACTGCTCAAAACTTGAAAAAGTTTTGAGATTTATATTCAACCCCCCTTCTGTAAATCTCATTATTAGTTCTCTAGAAATAACAGGCTAGACTGATCATCTTCAGGTTTATGTGTCTTGGATTTGAACTGGCATTCAGCGACGAAATCCGCGAGAACTTGGGCCTTGATCGCCGTTCGAGGTTTGTACTTGATGTAGAAATGGCTTAACTCGATGGTCCAAGCTGCGAGCCTGCCTGTTATATCGGGCTTGTGCAGGATTCTTTTCAGAGGTAGATTGGTGAGAACATGGATTTCTCTCACTTGAAAATAATGACGGAGCTTACGGCTCACGACAACGAGAGCGTATACGAGTTTCTCGACTTGTGGGTATCTTGTTTCCGCGTCTCGGAGTGAGTGGCTGATGTAATATACAGGGACATCTTTTCCCTCATCGACACAGACCAACACTGCCGCGACAGTTTTATCGGAAGCTGAGAGATATACTCGTAGCGGTTCGCCTGTTAAGGGCCGAGTTAAAACTGGAGGATTTGTCAAAAATATCTTTAACTCCGTGAATTTTTTTTCACAATCTTCGTTCCATTCGAACTGTGATGATTTGGAAGCTTTCTTCATTGCAGAGAAAAATGGGAGGCACCTCTTTGAGGATTGAGGGATGAACCTTCGAAGAGCGGCTATACACCCTGTGAGCTTTTGTAAGTCTTTAATGGATCTTGGTTTTCTCATTTCTAGAATAGCTTTTGTCTGAGCTTGATCGGCCTCGATGCCTTTCTGGGTGACCAGGAACCCCAAGAATTTACCTGCAGTAAGGCTGAATGAACACTTTGCAGGGTTTAGTCGCATGTTATTTGCCCTTGCGTTGGTGAACGTTTCTCAAAGGTCTGTCACATGGTTGGAGGCAACTTTTGACTTTATAATCATATCATCGACGTATATTAGCATGTTTCTTCCTATCTGCGAGGAGAATATTTTATCCATCGTCTGCTGAAAAGTAGCGCCCGCATTGATTAATCCGAAGGACATTACTTTGTAACCAAAGACTCCCCTGTGTGTGATGAAAGTGGTTTGTTGCCAATCATGGGAATCCATTTTAATTTGATTATACCATGAAATGGCGTCCATAAAGGACAGGAGTTGATTTCCCGCTGTGGCGTCGATGAGTTGGTCGATATTGGGCAAAGGGTAAAAATCTTTGGGGCACGCCCTATTAACATCTGAATAATCAATGCACATTCTCCATTTCCCATTGCTTTTTTTAACCAGAACCACGTTCGATATCCATGTGGGGAATTGCACAGGCTCGATGAAGCCGGCGTCGAGGAGTCTATCGACCTCTTGGTCGATGGCTGCTCTTTTCTCGGCCGAGAATATGCGTTGTTTCTATCGCACAGGCCTGGTGTCCTTACTGATGTGCGGAGAATGTCGAGCAATGGCCTTTGGGATACCGCGCATGTCCCTCGGGACCCAAGCAAAAATATCGGAGAATTCCCGGATGAGGTACGTGATTTCTTTTTTGAGATCTGATGAGAAATTCTTGCCAATTCTTGTTATTTTATCGGAGTTTCCTTCAAATACTTCTATATCTTCTGTTTCCTCGAGGGGGAGCATGAATTGCTTGTGGATGTGTCGATCAATTCTCTTGGGTCGATGTCAAGTACTTGATTGACCTCTAACTCTTCATCTGTCCTTTTCCTTGGAGAAACAGTGGTTAGGTAACACTGTCTAGTCGTTGCTTGATCATCAATCATTTCTCCTACACAAAGTCTGTAGGGAACTTCATTTTCAAATGGGAGATGGAAGTAATGGCCCGAAGGGCGGTGATCGTTGTTCGTCCCAATATGGCGTTGAAACTCGAGGATGCGCTGATCACATGAAACTTGACCATCTTCCAGATCTGATATGGGGGAGAACCAAAAAGCACCGGCATATCGACTGTCCCAACTACATGTACCTCATTACCAGTAAAACCATATAGAGGCGTTCGGGCATTCTCCGGGCGTCGATCCCCGAGGTCCATTCGAGAGAAGGCATGATGGTATAGGACGTCGACGGAGCTACCGTTGTCGACCAACATCTTTTTTACCGTATTGTTTCCCACCCGGGTCGTGATGACAAGGGCGTCCTGATGGCCTTCGATGAGACCAGGGCGGTAGTCGTCATCTGAGAAGGAAATGACAGGGGACGGATTTGTCCGGGACCGTTTGGATGTCGGTGGGTTGACATTAAAAATCTCACGGGCATAGCTTTTTCGGGAATTATGAGAGAGTCCCCTGGCTGCCACACCACCGAAGATAACGTCAATTACCTGATCTTCTTCAACTCGTCTATGGCGTCGAGGAGAATCTTCCCGCTGTACATAATGTACTAGCTGTCCTCGGCGAATTTTCCCTTCAATGAGGTTGCTTAGTTGAAAGCATTGTTCGGTTGTGTGGCCTGTATCCTCATGGTAATCACAGTATCTGGAGCTTGGAGGACGACCTGGTTTCATGGGTCTTGGAGGACGATAGTCCGGCTCTGTCTTTAGGACCGCTAAGATGGTCGTTTTCTCAGTGTTAAGCTTGGTAAATTCTTTTTCTAGACGACTGCGGGATTGTCAGTCTCTCTCTCTTCTGTCCCTTGGTTGATGCTCGACGGTATGACTAGGCGGTGAACGGAGACGTTCTTGTCGCCTGTCATGCGCGGGAGATCGCGGACTGTAGCTGCGTCATCGTTCATACCTAGAGGAGCGTTTGGGGGACTGTATGCAACTTACTGCCTCTTGGAGCATCATGCGATGTTCTATAATTTGGAATGCTGCTTGTAAGATTTTGGGTCTTTTCTCAAAGATCTCTTCTAAGAGCAAACCATGGCGAGATTTATCAATGCCTGCTGTCAGAAAATTGACTGCCATTTGCTCGATTAGATCTGGAATCTCTGCTATTTCTTCTCTGAATCGTGTTAGAAAACTTCGGAGACTTTCTCCTGAGCGTTGGTGCATTGTCATTAGGGAAGCTGTGACCTTTATTCCTTTGTAGTTACTGGAAAAACGAGCTTGAAACTTGCTTTTTAGGGATGCCCATGAGTCGATAGACCGGGGGGCAAGTTGCTGTACCATCGAAGGGCGGTACCCTGGAGGCAAGTAGAGAAGAATTGACATCGAGCAACCTCTGAGTGGACGAAGAAGGCTATACATCCATCGAAGGTTTTGAGGAATGCTAACGGGTCCGAGGATCCGTCGAAATGATCAAGGGCCGGAGTTTTTAGTGTCATGTCGATGCGTGCCTTCTCAAGCACCAATGACAGGGGGCTCTCAGAAACAGTTTCAAACCCTGCCTGATTTCTCATCAAGGTACGCATCTGAGCGATTTCCTCCTGCATTTTAGCGAACTCCTCGTGAGATATAGATTCTGTAGATTCTGTCTGATGCGAGACATCGGCAGATGACACTGTCCTCTGTCGACGTTCGCGTGGTTGTGAATATGTCGACTCTGCCGACGGTTCATATTCATACTCAGCATCGTCCTCGTCATAAAATTCGTCTTCTTGTTCTTCATCTTGAACTGTAGTTTATTGGAGCTCTCGACGGAGACGGTGAATCTCGCATTTTTGCTCAAGTTTAGCCTGCAATCTCCGAGTTTCGTATTTTAGAAACTCGAGTTCTTCATCTGAATCAAGTGGGTCTTCTGGATTTTCTTGGTTTTGGGCTTTTAGCCTTTCTTTCCTTTCCAAATGTAGTCGTATATCGCTCGAGAGGACTTTCTTTCTTTTAGATGTTTGAACTTTAAAACGCTGATCCGAAACAGTTTTTCTTTTTCTGTCCCTTTGAAGTGTGTCCTTCAAGCCCGGAGATTGATCTTCCGTAGGCACCTCGGGTGGAGTAAACAAACACTTTGGCTTCAAGGCCGGTTGTTTAGGAAGTTCGCGATCGTCGTGGGTCGAGGGGTCGGCGGCAACTTCTGCCGTCAACTTCTTTACCTGAGTCGGTCCGGCGGTTGCCGGATCAAGCTCTTCTACAATCATCTTCAGGTTGGATCTTGTTAAAGCAAAGCTCCTTCTAGCGCCAAATGATGTTCCAATAATATTATTAGACTCTAATTTTAAGAGATTGTCTCTTTGCTATAATTTGCCAACCCCTTCAAATGGGATTGTTGTCTTTTATTTATACTAAGCCCCAAATGGGCTTTTCTCTTACAAAATGGGCCTTCTTGGGCTTTACATAATGTATTACAATTATTCTAACTATAATTCCTTTGGGCCGTCTTGTCCTGGTCCAACACTCCATATATAATATTTTTAGTATGGCAACTAGATTTTTAGCTAAAGTACACTCTAATAATTATTTTCGTCAAAATTTTGCATATAATTCTTTTCAATTTTTAAATATCTTTACGCATAGTTATCATTGAGCTAAATATTTACTCATATTTAACATATTTTATAAGAAAATATTAACCTTCCATTATAATCATGAAAAATACTTATTTTTTTTAAGAAAATAAAAGTTTCATTACTAAAACTCACGTCATTCATCACCAAATTCAACACACATTGTGGAGAAATCGTAAAATTGACAAAGCAATTTAGTTCATAACATATACGAGTCACCGAGTTGGCTGCCGTATTAGCTAATTTTTTAACATATCTTACTCTAAAAATCATCCGTAGAAGCAAGTCTGAATTTAAAAGTTTCAACAATATGGCCAACTTCTAGCTGATAATCCGCATTGCCATTAATCGCTACTGCTAGTAGGGAATCAAACTCGATGGGGATATTAATGTTTATTAGGAATATGTTGTAGACTTTGATTATATTTCACCAAAATACATTAGTAGATTTAATTAAGTGTGTTTGTAACTTTCAACGGATAATCTTACTTTATCATCCGTTAAAAGAGTAGTTTATGTTTAAATAAGTTTTTATAGAAAATTCCTATATAATGTAATGTCTTATAAAATTAAAAGTTGTACGATATTCTAAGTCATGTTGACTTCTAGAACAATATGCAAAATATGTTGGCTAATTGTAAATATTAGATGCCTTGTAATTTTGCATAAATGAAATTGTATCAACTTCTATGGAAATACTTTCAACTGATAATTCTACCAGGTTTCGGCGGATGACTCAAGATGCTCTCAACGGATGATCCAATAGAGACTCAATGGATAATCTACAAAGTCTCGACGAATAACAAATTCAAATAGCAGTTGAAAGCGACTTGACAGTCACATGGGTTGATTGTAAACAAAAGAAATGTGGCAGCCTATTTGCAGGTTTATGAGAACAAAGAAGCTTTCTATTTCCATGCTTACTTGAAGAAATACAAAGATGCTAGATAGAGATATGAAGAAACACGTGATTAGACCTAAATGTTTTATTTTATATGTCTGTCTTTTTCATATATAACTTGGTGATATATATAAACCAAGAGTAGCAAGTAGAAATATTATCGATTGAACTGAGAAATAGAAAAAGAAACATCTGTTAGAAATTTCTCTATTCTTTCTTTGTAAATTTTACTTGTAAGCAGCTGTGTACATTCTTACATCACATAGTTCTCAATCAATATATATCTCTGGTGGAAAGATCAATCCACCAGAAAGTTTGTAAATCTTTGTGTTTAACTACTTTGTATTTCGAATACATTTATATTTCATTCTACACACTTGCATATTCAAAGCCTGATATACTTTGATAAAGAATTTTCTTAATTTTCAAAAGAAGCCTAGAATTATATTCAATCCCCTTTTATAATTCTATTGTTAGACTGTCTGGGAATAATAATTAATATCAGAGCCAGTTCTTGATACACAAAAAGTTTAAAGATCAAAATAGACTAACAATATGAGCAGAAAGGATGTTGGAGTGAAGATCCCTTGTGGCGCCCTCCAAACCCGGGTCAGAAGTTTGGGGTCCACAACACATACACAATATATAAACCTGTATATGAAATATTATTTATAATAATCCTGCTTTACATAACCACAGATCGCAACATGTTAAAGTATGAAAACAAGCCACAACCTTAACTTTTATTACAACGTACCAAATCCCAACTAATTTAACTTACAACTAATAATGAAATCATTCTTACAATCTTACTATCTCGCTACCGTAATAAGCTCCTACTAGCTCGCTCCAACTCAATCTGGAATCCTAGCTCGTACATTGAACTAGGATACCCCGCTATCAACCGTATCCTTTTTAACTGTAGAATACATAAAAAGATTCACAAGAGTGAGCTAACTAGCTCAGTAAGTCATAATAGCAATAACTGAGGTTAATCAATGATCAAACAAGATGATTCAGAGGAATCAAGTTTCTTGTTAAACAATCATTAGAATTGGATATTCATTTTAAATTTTAAATCAAAGGTTAGGCTGCTGATCAATCACGCACTAACCATCAACCTCACAACCTCAACAACCGCATATTCTCTCCCAATGGTTGCAAGCATCTGAATCTCAACCTACATCTGTGGATGATCTTCTTGTTGAGCAGATTTATGGATTAGCAAACATTTCACAGCATCTAATTACTTAAGATATGAGCAATCAGGACTATCAAGCCATCATGTTAATATACAATGAAGAAGTTGAAAAACAGAAGGAGAAAATTGTGATGTAGAACAAGATGGAAATGTAGATGCATGGCTATCCAAGGATTTTGTTTTGGAGATGGATCAATTCTTGGCTAGGTTTAGGGATGAATATATCACTATTCTTGGAAGCAATACCAAGGCCTTGACTTTACAGGATGTTTATGATGCAGTCACAGAAGTTTACAAAGCTCAGCTTAAAGCTTTTCACCTTTTTGGTAAAGTTCTAGAAGTTAAAATGACTGGTCATGAAGATAAAATCAAAAAGCTGGTAAATGAGAAGATGGATGAAATTATACCATCCCAGGTCAAGATCACCTCAAAGTTTCAACACTTTGCTGACCAAATAAAAATATTAGATTTGACCACTATGGAAAAAGATGTCAAGAATCTGAGACAATCCTTCATTACTCTTCATGAAGTGGTCCAACAACAAATCACCAATATAAGTGATACAAAGGTCAAACTGGAACAGCTTCACAGACCAGATATGAGCCTTCTGCCTTGCTTATGGATGGCATCAAACAAGCCGTGGAAGCAACTTTTGGCTCCTCAACATCTACAAGTTCTCATCAGCCTATTTTTACATCCACCAACCTTCAAATTCAAGCCCTTCAAACTCAAGTCTCCACACTGCAAACATCAAATGATCAGCTCACAGCTCAAGTGCATGCTCTCACCACACTGGTGCAGAGTCAACAGGCTGGCATTCAAGCCTTGGTGGACTCCCACAAGCACCTACAAATGCAAAATTATGTTGCTTTGGGAGCCATTATGGGCAAGCTAAGCATACCATTGCCTGCACTTCCTGAAGCTGTGAGGCCTGAAATTCCTACTCCCCTTCTCATGCCTGCCAACAAGACTAAGGGGGAGATAGAGGCTAGGCTATCAAGATCAAGATCATCTACTCAAACTGTCCAAGCTGTTAACAAGAACATAATTTAAGAAGTAGATATTGGTATGGAGAGGCTCATAAGGGTAGCTGAGGGACCAATTTTTGAGCAGGGAATTTGATGAATTGCTCAAGGCTCTCAGGGCTTCTCTTAATAACAATTTCTTCACCTACAAGAAGGTATTGGACAGGACAATAAACTCATTAAGGATGATCTTGGTAACAATAGACAATTTTCAGGAGAAGAGGATTGTGGTCAACATAAATGACTCAGGGGTAGACAGATGTATGCAGGTGTTCCTCAACTATCTTATCTCTATGAGGGCATCTGAGTTGGATATTCTGATAAGCAAAGTCAGAATAGTGATTCATGAAAACACTCTCTTGCTAACTGAATTGAAAAATGCTCAAGTTGCTGCTTTTCCTGAAGCATACCTACAACCAATCAAGGGAGTGGCATACATCTGTCCTATCACCAAATACTTCAAACATTTTCAGATTCCTAAACAGTGTGTCATGGCCAACAAAAAGCTTATCATGATTCTGGAAACTAAGTTGAAGGCCAAGAAGAACAAGACTAGTGAAGATGAAGAGATGATTAAGCTGTTGAAGAGATACCTGAGAAATCCATAAGCCAATTTACGAAAAACTCAAATCAATAAGGATAACTTGGATGATGATGAGTAAAAAGATGATCAAAAAACCTTCTGGCTCAAATCCAAGTCAATCTTCCAAGGTAACTGGTAGCAAGGATAAGAAACAGGATGAGAAGAAGGATGATGATAAGAAGAAAGGTAGTGATAGGATCCTAAAAATCCAACCACCTCAACCCTCTAAGCCTAAATTCCTATACAACTCAAGCTCAACCTTCAAAGCCAACAAACTCCAACATCAAACCACCTCAACTCTCTAAGCCTTAATTCCTATACAAACAAACTGCTAACACCTTTCTAAAAATTCCAATCACCACAAGCCAAACATCTCTCAAGAAAATCACAAACCTACCTTTTGTCAAGCCATCACACAAAACTCATTTCAAGTATGTCGGGAGAAAACCTAAGAAGGCTAAACCTACTGAAAAAGGTGAAGTCACTAAAAGGGCCATATGGAATTGTTTCAAGCAAAATGATTTTCTACCCATAAACTGGTGCATCTCAGATGAAGATTATTTTCAACAACTAGCTGAGGAAATAGTTAGAGTCTGAGTTGTAACTCTAAAATAAGTAAGAATTTACTATGAAGATGGATCCTTCACATTTCTTGGTTGCATTTTAATGGACTCTCTTTCTCCCACAGAAATCAAGAGAGTGATACGTTTACTGAAGGATAAGGATACTGCTACAAGAGCATAGAGATCTGTTTTGGCTGAGTGGTTGATTGAAAGGGAGGAAAGAAAAGCAAGGAATAAGGCTGAATATGAAGAGAAGATAAGGAAATATGATGAGGAGATTGAAATGTACATGAAAAGATCAGAAGAACTCAAGGCCAAAGGAATGAGCAGAATTTCTAAAAATGGAAAGTTTCTAAACATCAAAGCTGGAAAATTTACAAGATTTAGAACTGATATGTTAAATGGTTATCCAAAGGCAGACAGACTCAAACTTGTGGAAGCTCTAAGTGAGACACCAATCATAGAAGAACTTGAAATTCTTGTGTGCTTAAGGGATCTCATTAGAGAAGAAGCAGAAGCAAAAACTGTCTTTACCTAAATGTTGTAACTATTTAAACTCAGAAATCTCCTAATGTATAAATGTTGTAATTTTGTCAATTTGTATGTATTAATCTTATTTTCCATTGAAGCTTGGGGTTAGTCTTGTTAACAGACATGAATTTGTGATAATCAATCTTCTCATAAACTGGGGGAGATTGTTGTGCAAGACATGCATGTATTATAACAAGACTAAGTCAAATTGACAACCCTAAGTAAGAATCTTAGTTTACATTTTGTATTGTAACATCATAAGTCTATAAAAATGTCAAAGAGCAGACTGTAGTCTATTTCTGTAAATAGTATCAAGCCTAAGGATTCTATCTGGAAGAAGATCAAGAAGATCATGCTTCAGAAGAATTATGAGGAAATCTTGGAGTTGAATAAATCTGTTTTAAGAAAAATGTTCAAAGTCAAGATCTCTACAAGTCACAGATTTAGTGTTATAGAGAAAGTCATTCGAGAAATCCAGAATGACTTATAGAGAAGTCAGGAAAGCTACTAGAGAACTCAGAGATATCGACAAGCCAAATTGAAGACATGAAGATTGGAAACATCGACAAGTCATTTCTTCACTAGAGGACTCAGAGTTATCGACAAGTCAAATATCACTAGAGAACTCTGAGATATCGACAAGTCAAATAACACTAGAGAACTCTGAGATATCGACAAGTCAAATATCACTAGTGAACTCTGAGTTATCGACAAGTCAATTAGTCACTAGAGAACTCAGAGATATCGATAAGCCAAAGTGAAGATATGAAGTGAAGAGATCCCGACAAGCTAAATTCTCTTATAGAGAACTTAGAGACCTCTACAAGTCAAAGCAACTATAGAGTAATGAGAGATCTTGATAAGCCAATATACTTATCGAGATGTCAAGTTCTTTATATAACAAATTGGAGATCTCGAGGTAAAACTCAAAGTACAAAATTCAGATCAGTTCAATATCCAAGTTTAATAATCAACAAACAATCCACTCAATTGGATTGACAAGTCTACAAAAGGAAGCTTGAGGCGTGCAAGATCAAGGGTGAAGATTAATTGACAAAGGAAGATCAAAGTTAACACAGTTTGCAAAGATATGTTAAGCCAGAAATGGAAGATATGCTTTTCCTAAAATGGAATGATTAGTGACAATTTACTAAAGTGAATAGCATCTCTTATTATACACTGTGTAAACCAGTAGTTAACTATCATATAAAGTTAACATCGGTCCTTTGTTAGAAGTAACAATTTAGATAAGAAAAATATTGTATTATCTCAAGAAAGAAGCTAAGCTCTTTATCAACAAAAAGCCTAGAAATTTTGTAGCAAAATATTCTTAATTTTAATATAAAATTGAGTTTTGAAAGATTTATGTTCATTGTTATTGCTTGTTTAATTTCAGTATTAACAAATCTCACTGCAAGATTTAGTTTACTTTGTTCATAATCATAAACACTTCAAGAAAAACATAAAAATACAAAAACACATTCACCCCCCTCTGTGTATAATTCATTATCTTAAAAAAAACACAAAAATTGATAATGTATTGATAAAGTTATGTTTGGAGATAAAATTCTAATTTAAAATTTTTGTAATCTAAGTTTCTGCAATCTACACATATGTTGAATGAATGCCAATTGCTAATTGTAATTTAAAAGAGCTTTTATGTGATTTTAAATGTTTAAAACTTTAATAAATGATACATTTTCCATATATGGTGCCTAATGAGGTACATATACTATGCTCAAAGCACTCAATTTATTTTCCATATTTCATGAGCTTACATATGTTTATATTACAAACCATATGCGCTATTAATTTTTTTCAAAACATTCTCAAGATAGTACATATCTTTGGCTTTCATCTCGATGTATTATTAATTTATGATATTTAAGAAGCAGATTGACGATATATTTGAGATTATGATAAATATGCAATTGTTTACCCTGAGCATGCTAGAAAGAAGACTATGACTTTTATGAATACTAGCTATTAAAATGTATGGTTTTTATACACATAAATGTTATTATGGGTGTTACAATGGATTTAAACTCGTGTTCATGTTGTGGGTATGGTTTTACCTCACTTTATTTTTTGATAATGATATTTCGATTTAAGGTTTAAGTCTATACTAAGAGTGTCTTTTTGATTGATGCAATTTATGGAATTTTCTATCCTTTTGATTCTATTAAAAAATAGGTGTTTTACTAATATTTATGCATATAAGTCTTACTTTTCCTCACCGTGTTTTACCTTAACAAGGTATTTACCTTAAAATTTCACCAATGTTTCTATCTTTTGTTAGATGTCATTTTTATTGAGTTGTGATCTAATATTAAGATTGTCAATATTGTTAGTTTGTCAACTAAATGCTTTACGTTAAAGATGTACACTTTTATTATCTATATTTTTATATTTATCAAGATTAGAAGTAATATTGTGTCTTAATTTGTACTTTTGAAAAATTATATGTCCAATATAGAAGGATAATCATGTCAATTCACGCCGATGTTAATAGTTTGTCGCAACTAAACTTCTTGACCTGTAACGTAAAAGTAATTAAATTCAATTCTCTCTGTTTTGTAAAATAGGAACAATTCTTTTAGGGATGATTCGATCTTATGTCAAGAATGCTCAGTATGTTATCATAAAAATTGATAATTTAAAATCCAGTGAATCGTCACCAGAAAGCAAAATCCCGTTTTGACACGTCTTAGGTGGAGAATTTTCACTCAACTTTATGTTTCTAATGAACCCAATAAGTTGGATGATTTAATAAATGGACTTGAAATGGGCCCGACCCCTCGTACAATTAATCTTTTTAAGCCTCTATGGTGCAACAATAATTGACTTACATGAAAATAAATCTTGAAGTTAGGGAGGTCCAAATGAGGCGGGGGTACATCCTTTGAACTTGGGATGCATGCTTTGAAAATTCTGGGAAAAGTGGTTGAAATGAACGATGTTATATTTGAAGATGTCCCCAAAGAAGAAGACAAGTACTTCTTCTAAGATGATACATGTTTCTCTTTTCAATTCTTTTGTTTAGTTTTATGCGTCTATGAATCATTTTTTCGTTTTATTAGTATGTGACGTTCTTATGTAATGGTTCAGTTTGATTATTAGTTGATGAGCGTGCACTTTATCTTAATATCATCCCTAAATTTTGGTTATTTTATACTAATTTGAATTTTAATTTAATAAACTTTAATATTTTATTTGAGATATTAAGGAGTAATAATAAAGGAAGCTGTCATTTTATAAAATTAGATTTGGAGTTTAATTTGATTTAAAATCGGATTTATTGGGCCTCTTGCGCAATCTAAACTGTTTGGACCATTCCCGGAGTTCTAGAAGTTCGATTCTAACAATTTAATAGCCAATGAAAAACTCAGGAGAAAAGCTTTAATTCAGTATTGGTTTTGAATTTATATTCTAACCGAATCAGCCCAGAATCATAGCTCAAAAGTGAACTTGTTAGGCGTTTAAGTATACTGTAGAATGGGGTGAATACAGTATTAACAATCAATTTGAATCAAAACTCAATGATCAGTAACAATTTTTTTATTGATATATAAAAATGATTACAATACTCTCTCAAAAGATGAACAGATATTCTTGAGAGATTCTAGGTTACACTGAATGATAAAACAATAATCAACACATATAGTATTAACCTAATTTGTACTTGACTTGTCGAGGTCTCTATATCCTTGCATGTAAAATGACTTGTCGATATGTCTGATATCTCTACATATAGAAATGACTTGTCGATATCTCAAAGATCTCTACATACACATTTTGACTTATCAATATCTCTGAGATCTCTATATGAGAAATTGACTTGTCGATATCTCCAATTCTTCACATCTTCATTTGCTTGTCAATATCTCTGAGACTTCTCTATAAGCCATTTTGAACTTCTTAATAAGTCATTCTGGACTTCTCGAATGACTTCTCGATATAACTTGATTTGTGACTTGTCGAAATCTTGACTTAGAACAGTTTTATTCAACTCCAAGCTTCACTTTTCTCTAAGGCATGATCATGGCTTGATCTTCTTCCAGAGTTTATTCCTTAGCTTGAATCTGTTCACAGAAAAATGCTTAGTATAATATTTTAACCTTTTTACAGACTCGAGAAATACAATACATAATACAAAATTGATTATCAAACAACCAAATCTCAGGGTTGTCAATGTGACTTAGTCTTGTTATTGTACATACATGTCTTGCACAACAAAATTCCCATTCTAACAAGAGAAAGAATTTTGTTCATATTTCATCTTCCTTTATAATGGGAAAATTGAGTATTTTTATCACTATTTTCAGTTCAATTAATGCGAGATTTATGTCTTTAGAGATTTTCTTCATGAGAGAAAGTTTCATCTAGAATTTGATTGAGAAGTTTTTTAGTACTAAAATCCCGCTCTGAATGAGGTTTTGAAATATTGAAAGTTAAGCAGAGCATTCCTAGCAGTTTCAACACGGTCACCAACTCTTCCAACATTTTTGTTAAGCTTTATCATGGCTAACTTAATTTTTTCTATAACACTGCCGATTATTCTTTGTAGCGTCGTCTAATCAATGTATGTATAGACGGGTATATGTAATATCCTATAATTTTAGATTGATAATGATAGAAGAATAATAAAAAAGATTGAAGTTTGATAAAAATTAGGATTTAAATTGAATTATATGAAATAACCAAAATTATAGATCAGATTTAAAAAATGGATAATTAGTATGTTAGGAGTCAAGGTATTGTAACATCATATATTTGTTACATTCGTCTTCTTCATATATGTTTTGAAAATTCGTAGGCTTTTTATACATTAAAATAAGCACTCTTGTATTATTCGCAGTAAATTTCATCGTAAGTCGGGATTTGTTTATTCTAGATCATTTGGAAATGTAATTTCGTTCTCTATAACTTTCCTGTTTCGTCTTTTTCAAGAAAACATTTTTTAAAGAATCATAGAATCCGATTACTAGATACCGTGACATATAAAACTAATTTACGCATGTTCCACAACACATACATGTTTTGTTAAGTTTGACTTAACGAGGACGTAAAGTAGTCGTCAGAGAATCATCGGACTATGAAGCCGTGTTCTCATATTTAGAATCGTGAGATTTAGAAATAATGATTTGATTATAAGATTTATTTATTGAATAAGAATTTTCAGGTTTGGTGTAAGATCAAGTTAAATAGTATTGGAGTTCGAGAATTTAGATTTGAAGCATATTGATTTTTGGACTTTCATTAGTTGCGTTTTTGTAGTAGCTAGTCACCACTGTAATAGAATTTTGGATTAATAATTGTATTGTATTTTAGTTTAAAATTAATAGTCTAAGAAGTCATGTTGTTACGATATATAACTGCATCGATATTATATTGACTTATTTCACCTGAAATTTTAATTTAATATTATATCTCTAGTCTGCATTGGTATTGTAGAACAAATGAAATGAAGTATCTCCTATATATTCATGTCGGTTTTAGCTTCTGCTTTTACATACATGCTCGTTACATGTTCGTTAAATGTTCTCTACGAGTATTTATAAAATTACCTTAATAAAAAAAAGTTTTGTTTCAAAATTTTAAATAATTCTATTTTAATTACGATCTCAGAACTAATCAAACAACAAATACCGGTAAACTAGGGGGGTGGTTGGTTGATGGTTAACGTGCCCGGTTAACGGGAATCGAAATCTTAAACCCAAGTGATAGTGTTTGAATTATTAAATTAGTGATGTGAAATGGGAACTCTATTCCCTCTTGATGGGTAAATCAAACCCACCATACCCCTTTGGGTTTCCCATTAACCCCCATTCCCATATCCTCCATTCCCATTCCCGATTCCTAATACTATAGTACATCCAAACGCCTCCCAAATCAACCCTCTTCCAAAAAGATTTATGCTCCCATATTTGTTTCCCCTCATTCCCATTACTTTCATTATCATTTCTTATCACAATCCCCAATAAATATAAATGGAGTTAATATTTGACTATCACTGAAATATTATTACTCTCTGTCCATTTTTTTATACTTTTTTTATCTGGATGTCCCTAAATTTTTTATATTCCAAAAATATTAACTATTTTATATCCGGTAATTTACTCTATTATACTCACTTTATATATAAAATATGATTTGGTCCCCACCATTTTACTTACTTTTCTAATTGTTCACTATTAATTTATATTTTTTCTTAACCTTCCTGCGAAGAATCCGGGGACGGGGAATATAAATCAATAAAAAATAAATAAAATGAGTATATAAATTATTAATGTAGAGTTTAACCGTAAGATTTTACCTAGAGTCCCTGTACAGGTCGAAGAGAGACAGCGGTCTTTGGTTTTTTATAACTCGTTTTGACTGCCCCTAAAGCAAAGCAAATAAGCAATACACACACAATTATATACAAACAACAGTTTCTAGGGTTTTTACTAGAGTTTTTACTAGGGTTTTTAGGGTTCAAGGAAACGAATAAAATTATGTCTCAGGCTCTCGATGCTTCTCAAGCACTTGAAGGTACTCTAATATTAATCACAATGATTTATTTATTGTTATATTTTAACTAGCTATGTAATTATTAATTGCTTGTTGATTTGATTGGTTTTAGTTAGGGAAAAAGTTCACCACTTTCTCAATGCTGCTACTACTGGGAATATCAATGTCCTCAAGAGTTAGTCCTTTCTATATCTTTTATTCTTGAATTATTACTTCATTCTTGTAATTAATTATTATTATTATTTATTTGTTTATAGTGGTGTTGAATTGTTTATATTTGTAATTTGGTTGTTGGGGGTGGATAGATATAGCTGCACAATTAGATGATGGCAAGGGGATGTCGCAAACCGTGGCGGAAGTTAAAGATGCCAATAAGAGGGGAGCTCTTCACTTTGCTGCTAGAGAGGGCAAGGCTGACATGTGCAAGTTCTTAGTGGAAGATTTAAAGCTGGATGTCAACGTAAAAGACGAAGATGGTACTTTATTTGTTCTATTAATATTGTTTTTGTGCAGTTCTATTATATTTACATGCGTATGCTGAATGCTTGTCTTTTTTCTGTTATTTATTTGATAGCTGTTGATACTTGATACTTTTATTTAGTGAAGAAAGTGTTGTATCTAATTAGTAACAAGATCTTAATGAAATCAAATTAAAGCAGAGAAAACTCGCGCCAATTTGTGGTCAATAAACAAAGTTTGTAATTTTGTGCCGGATGATTGGTGAATTTGCATCTTTGGACTATCTCTGGACTATCTCTGGACATTATTTGACATAGGTCTCCCAAGTATAAGCCCACTATCAAATTGATCAGTATACATTATCCAAATATTTTACAATCTTCCAGTCCATTAATTAGAAATTTGTTAATCCTATATTAAAATACCAATGATATTTCCAGAATGGTCAATTATCAATTTTGCACACATTTGATCATTGCCTGTAGAATTTCAATGAGGTAGTTGACCCTCAACAAGGTTTTGAACTTTTAAGTAGCAGTTGGCTGGTCTACTGGCCACCATTTGACTATTTTAACAAGGCTTTGACAGTTAATCAAAAATGAAAATGTTTTAAACCTAATACTTTTGGTAGATTGGCTAAGTTATTTGTACAATTGTTTGTTTTCTCATTATGCTAGCAAGTGTATAGCTTTTCTTTCAAGGTTCACTGGTTTTTTAAGACGGTAGTTGTCTATCCGATTTTAGAACTTTTGAGGAAAAATTTACTCTTTTTTTATCAATACTCATGGATGTGAAATAGCAAAAATCACTCTTAATAATATCACAAAATCGTGATTTTCTAATCACTATTTGGGTAATAGCTTTTTAAGGGTCAAATTTGCTGTAGCATCCTTTTCATTTACCGCATAAATGTGACTATCTGTTGCATAGGCTTTTAGTCATATCTTACAGTTTTTGTTTTAATTGCATTTCATTGTAAAATCTTATATCCCGTGGAATGCACGGTAGGTTTATAAATTGTTATGAATTATTATTGTATTGTCTTTAAATATTTATTAGAAAATTTATTTTTTAAGCATCATTCTTTTAACCTCCGTTATTACATATAAGTGCATTTATTATTATTATTATTATTATCCCAGAATGTATGTAGTTGTCAAGTATGGAACCTCCACCTTTAGTTAAACAATATATCCTAGGTTACATTCAGTGTTGTTAAAGGCGCGCCGAGGCGCACGAGGCGCGCAGAGGCGCAGCGAGGCGCACTATCAGCGCATAGTTCTTACCGAGGCGCAGCGCCTTCAATGATGCGCGCGCCTAGACCCCCGAGGCGCGAGGCGCAGCGAGGCGCGAGGCGCAAAAAACAGTAAAAATAGTCAAAAACAACCCTAAAACCTATACTTTTTTAAGCCTATAAGTGTTTAGAAATTCATGTTATCAATAATAACAAAAGTGAAGATATATCCTTACATAGACATGAATATTCTACTTCTTTTCTACTCAGTAAAGCAGTGTGTGTATTATGTATATATATAATTTAAATAAATAAATAAATATATATATATTGGGTGTTTATACAAATATATATATATAGTGTATATTCTTACAGCTGTAGTGTTATACATACTAATATACCATGTATTTACGTGTTCTTTTGTGTTTCCGGCTACATACTAATATATATGTATGAATTTACACTGTAAAGGAGCAATGACTACCGAAAAAAGTGATAGTAAAAAACTATGTTACTCGGGACTCTTCATTTTACCTCCGAGTACCCGTGTCGGACACTCAACACTTGGACATGGACATTCGGACTCGGACACTTATTTTAAGCCAAAAACATGTATGTTTTTCAATATGTTGCCGAGTCCGATACCTGGACACGTGTCCATGTCGGACACTTCTAGCCGAGTCCTAGTAACATAGGTAAAAAAATTAATCCAACATGGAAGTTCCTATAAGTTTCATATTCCTATTTGTGGTGTTTTTGCATAATTCTATAATAAATAATTTATTTTCTAAATAAATTCTTTTCACTTCGATAAGGCGCGTGCCTCGCCTCGCGCCTCATCGCCTAGGCTCCAAGGGACCCTAGCACATCGGTGCGCATCTCGCCTTTAGTAACATTGGTTACATTTTGTACTTGCCAGGAATCAAACTCAGGAGTTTTCTTATGTAAATATTAAAAATTAATTCGTGGTCAATCTAACAGTCCCCAAGCATTTGGTGGTAAAGCCGTACAGTGATGACCGGAGATCTCTCTTACCATATTGTAAATAGGGTATAAAAGCATTTTCGTATTTATAATATTTGTATCTTTTGTTAATTTATTAATTTCATATTATATGTTAAAAATATAACACACCATTGATGTCTCATTACGTCATTTGATGTTCCTAATAATTACTCCCTCCGTCCCTCTCATTTTTTTACCGTTTCCATTTTGAGATGCCCCTCTCATTTCTTTACATTTCAAAAGTTTCCTAAAATAGTAAAGTTTTATAATATTAAAATTAACAACATCCACTACTTTCCTTCACCATATCCACTTTATACATTAAATATTGATTGATCACACCACTTTACTCACTTTTCTTACTTCTCACCACTAATTTACACTTGTTTATAATATCCGTGTCCAAAACCAATTTAAAGAATTGGGTGGGACTGAGGGAGTAAATACCAAACCGACTTTTTTGCAAAACTGTTTTCAGCTTACGACAGCAGCGTATTAGAATATCTCTATTAACGTCTATAATATTATTATTTTTTTGGTTTCATCTTTATGTAGAGTTTCATCACCTAGTGGGCTAGTAGTAAGATTAATCATATTCATTCATGTTATTACTTGCAAGAAAGATAGCGCCAACTTTCTCGTGTTATGTAGCTCTAAAGAATCACACTATTTCTCTCAAAGAGAATTCTCTACAGGCTTCATCGCATTGGACCAATATTTTGAAGGCAGTGTACTTGCTAATAATGAATATGGTTAATCTTCATACTTGCCAAGATTATTTTTCTTTTGATGGAAGAAAAAAATTTGATAACTAACAGTCTGGTATATATATTATTTTCACTTGAACAAGTGAAGATAAAGATGTTATCACTTGTAGGGTTACTGTTCTGTAAATATATATATGTTAAATGATTACCCTAAATGTATTTGGCACTGCCTTAGCAATTCATATACATTAGTTCTAGAACTTTTCCGGATGACTTCCAGGTTGCCATTAGTTTGTCTGTTTTCTATATTGTTGTTACCGTGAACGGATTATATATGTTTTGCAGGTGACACCCCTCTTCATCACGCTGCCCGGCAAGGATATACTGCCACAGCCAAATACCTAATTGAACATGGTGCTGAAGTTGCAGCGGCTAGTGCATTGGGTGCCACAGCGCTACATCATGCAGCAGGAATAGGTGTATATAATATTCTATTATGTTTAATGTTCTTTTTTAAATTTCCCAGTCTTTCCTTTAAAGTCCGAGAAAACTGAAAAATTGCACTGCTATCTGAATATAAGATTATATGTACATAGTGATACTGACCTATGTGTATAAATATTCTCAAATCTTCATTGATGTTGAATTCTGTTTGAAGATTAGTGGCCAGCATTTATTAATTTTTAAGGCTTAATTAATTGCAAAAGGAATTTTTAACTGTAAATGGCCATAAGCTTGGAAATCAATTTTCGTTATAAAAATAAAATAAAACGTAAAGTAGCTGTAATGCACTGTCTTATTCATTACTTTTGCTTTTATACCCCAGTGTTAATTTTGTTACAGAGCTTAATTAAACTGTACATATTTAATATTTCTTTCTTGTAGGAGATATTGAGTTGCTGAAGTTCTTAGTATCCAGAGGTGCCAATGTTAATTCCGAAAGTGATTCTGGTAGTCCTCTACTATGGGCAGCTGGTCATGCTCAGCTAGATGCTGTAAAAGCTTTGCTGGACCACCATGCTGATGTAAGCTTGCTGACTTGCATTGTGTAATCTTTTTTTATTTTAAATATCCTCAAGTTCTTTTTATATTATACCTGCATACTAATGCTTTCCAATAGGAGACCGAGAGTCATGAGTAACATCACTTTTTCAGTTTTTTCACTTGTAAGCCTACTCCTTTCAGCTTAATAACTGGTTTAGAATTTTGAAATCACATTAAATTTTTGAGATTGGATATAAAAAAACTTGGGTTATTTGCTCCATAATTGCTCGAGTAACAAGTATTTAAATCCTAATATTTTATATAATTATATAGTAGCATATGTAAATTGTAATTTTTAGAAGTAATTGTGCTGAGATCGTTAGCTTGCACATCTTATGAAGGCCATTCATAATTCAACTGTAATGCTATCATTATATGTGGAGAGGCTTAAAATTACCATTTCTTGCTTATTATTTTCCTCAAACCTTTAGTTAAATATAGAACATTAATAGATAATTTATGTATTGCCTAACATGCTCCCCTTTCCGAATCTTCCTCATCTTATGTCTTTATTTCACTTTCAGTGGTCCAAATCGTGCCCATTTTTTTCATTAAATTGTTTCCAACAATATATCTCTTACTTGTACCCTAAGTCTTGACAAAAGCGACAGCCATCAAATCCATAAAGCATTAAAGTTGCAAACTTCTACAAGTATTAATATATAATATGACTTGGTTACTATCTATTAAAGGGTTGGAACCGGCCATCTGTGATTATCTTATTTTTTCTGGGTTGACCTGTGGATTTTTATTCTTCTAAACATAGGCAATTGCACTGTCAACGTAGGTCATGAAAATGGGCGACCCTACTCACTGAAATGAGCAAATTTTCTAGTAATATCAAGACCGAACTCAGTATATTATTTATATATATTTTAAAATTTGAGCTATTTGTTTGAGTGTTGAGCTATTTGTTTGAGTGTTGACCTATTTGTTTGAGTGTTGAGCTCTTTGTTTGAGTGTCAGTAATATATGTGAGTGTGTGTGTGTGTGTGAGAGAGAGAGAGAGAGAGTGTGTGTGTTATCATATTTCTGAACTTTAGAATTTGTGGACATATAAAAAAGGGATTTATACAGTTATGTAAAGTATAATGCAACAATGGTGACAGTTCAAAACATGCACTAATGTGTTTTTCCCGTTACTTCGGAGATAAAAAAGGCATATAAGCCTCTGTTACATAGATTTGTTCTTTGTGGGATGCCTACTAGTGTTATTACTATTATTTAATTTTTTGCAGGCAAATGCTGAAACTGATGACGACATAACTCCACTGTTTTCTGCTGTAGCAGCAGGCTCACTGGCTTGCTTAGAAATATTAATTCAGGTCAGTTTAGATGTAACTTCATTAGTCTCGGGTCATGTATTTTCCATTTTTTGTCCTTGAATCAACTTTATGGATGCTGGGTCATGTGTTATTGGTCTTGCACGGGTTATAGTAAAAGGGTGCAGATGTTTCCCTGGAGGATTGAATATCTTACTTTACCTTTACAGCATGTCATATTCACTATCTGCAGATGAAAACATCATGCAATCATATAATCAATAGATTAATGTTGCATGTCATGTGTTTCTCTTATTGTTACGGTTCTAAGTGGTGTGCCACAAATTTGTAGCGGTCAATCTTTAATTTTTTATTATTTTTATTTACTTGGTGACAAAATCCGTTTTAAATTTAGTTTCTTATATTTTTAATAATTTTTATTGGGTAAGAAACACCGTCCTCAGTATATTATTATACAGAAACCTAAGTGGGACAATTTATATTTGCGACAGACAACCAAATTTTTGGATAAGATTCCTCTTACACTTATCGCTTATTATAAATAGGATATGATATATGATAGTTCCACAAATTAATTGGTAGTAAGATGAAGTTTCTAGTAGAAAGAAGTGATCAGTTGTACTTCCTAACAATAATCCACTACCAATATTTGACAACTCCCAATGTGACATTAATTCAAAATAAAAAACCTTTAATGACACTGTAAGAGTGCTACCATATTAAAGAATGTGGAAGAGTTGTAATAATCTACTTACGTAGTGTATAAATTTCAACCAATTATAAATTTTATCTAGCTTATTTCTAAATAAAATCACAAAAACAGTAGGCAACAAGTTTATAATTTTAATCTGCATAGTTATCTTCATGATAGGAGCTCGTCTTTTAAGATCCATCAAACTTGATAGATATTAATAAGCGCAGCCTGATTTATTGGGCAAAGAATGTCTTGGATAAATTTTCTTCTTCGTACAGGCAGGTGCTCGTGTAAATGTTAGTGCTGGGGGAGCAACTCCTTTGCACATTGCAGCTGATAATGGTAGCCCTGACATTATCAATTGCTTGATAAACGCTGGAGCTGATCCTAATGCTGTTGAGGTGATGCTTCCGGATCATTGTTTGTATTTTTAACTGTATCTCATTTCATTTATTATACTTCTATTTCTTTTTTGTAATCTTGCTTCTCATTATTCAAATGTTAGACATGTCGTCTACTTTATGCATGCATAGTCTTAATTTCAAGTTGACTTTGCATTTTTTTTTGCTTTTCAGGATGGCCTAAAGCCAATACAGGTTGCAGCTGCAGCAGGTAATTCAGCAGCTGTTTCAGTTCTTCTCCCCTTGACTTCAAAAATTCAAAATGTTCCATCATGGAGTGTGGAGGGGCTCATTCAATACATGCAATCTGAGGCAGCAAGAGAACCGGTAAACTGGATATTCGTTAGCCTTAGATTGGGTTTTACTTTAGCAACTTCAATAGATGCTAAGCAGGATGGCCATGTTTATATATTGAAGTATATTGTCAAATGTCAAGTTTATCTTGGTATCCTTTTTTTATGGGAATTTCTCTCGGATATATATTGAGGCATATTGTCATCTGATATATCCGACTTTTAAATTCAGGGTAACTGAATAACTTTGATATTCCAAAGAGATCTCTGTCTTTGTAAGTCCAGAACTTATTTCAATGTTAATTATTTTTCTATATGAATTGCAGCTAAACTTCACCAGTGAAGCTAATTCTGTTGGAGGGGATACAACAGTCTCGAAAAAAAATAAGGATGAGGTACCTTCTTACCAGATATAGTTTTTTTCCTTTTATTATACTTCAGAGTGTTATTTAAGGCGCAAAACCCAAATTTAAAGCGCAAATCGTGAAGCGCCATTAGTCGCACGCCATTTGACCCAAAAAAATTGATTACAAATTTTACAAGAAAATGGTACTTGAGATAATCTTAACACTTAAACATGACAAAGAGCATAAGTAAAATGTTAATAATGTCAATAATGAAGCTTTAATCGATGAGGTACTCTAATTCAAAAGTTTCAGTGTCGTCGAACTCTATCTCTGGCTTACTTTTAGATGGAGGCTGACTGTATTGTGAAACACTTTATTGTTTTTTTCAGTTTACTCTTCTTTTTTAGAGTATTACTATTTTTACTGTTGTGAGCGCCTTTTTGCGTTTCTTAGTGCTTTTTAGCACCTTTTAGTGCTTCACGAGCTACCTTTTGGACGATATTAGAATCGCGCTAAATCACACATTTTCAAATCGCGCAACTTGCGCCTAAACGTGAAGCGTCATTAATCGTGCCTTAACAACACCGATACTCATCATATTATATCTTTATTGATATAGAGTAGAATTTACAGTAACAACTAAAAAGTATATGCTATAGCTTTGGCACTTGACAACATGCACCAATGTTTGTTTAGAAAATAAAACTCATTTGTACGGTGTCTTTCAGAAGTAGACCACTTCTCTAAAGTATCAAATATGGTTATCACAGTGTGACACCATGACTTCCTCAAATAAAAGATGGCTGACATAAATTAAGCTTGGCCTGATAGACTGGATATATATGGATGTTTCATAGCAATTGCTATGGAAAACTTATAATGACCATGTTTGCTTTTAACTTTGGAGACCCACTCGAGGTATATTTCCTTTAGTTGGATTGAAGGTCTTTATTAGTATGCAGATATTGTAACCTATAATAAATAATTGATGCAGAAAAGTTTCTCTTAAGTTAGCTTCAATTGGGCAAGACAATGATGTGACTTTAACAATTCAGTTAGGGTTTGTGACGGTATCGTTTAGGCCTACTAATTAGCATAACTGCATAAACTTGACGGAGAATAAGCAAGCTCGAATTGTCATGGAACTGCATATCATTGAAAAGGGAAAACACTATATGAACATGTATGTGTTCTTAAGTTTGGTTTAAAGTTGTGCATGGTGTTAAAGTTATGATAATTTCAGGTGACACCTGAAGCAAAGAAGAAAGCCGCAGAAGCAAAATCTAGAGCAGATGATGCTTTCAGACAAAAGAATTATTCAATGGCCGTAGATGCGTATACACAGGTATGTACGCTGTTCTTGCAAAAGTAAGCAGGCTTCACAAATGAGAAAAAAGCGTATGCAATATAATGTTGCATCTTGCCCTCTTGGAGAAATCAAATTTTGGTATTAACTATTTTTTTCTTGTTTTAAATATGTGACCATTGTGGTTGCAATTCATCTAAATGACAATTAGCACTAGTTGTGTGAATAAGTAATTACCTTGATTTCTTTTATATGTAATTACCTTGATTTCTTTTATATGTTTATAGCAAGCAAATGTTTATTTCATGTGTTGTGTTTTAGGAACTGCAGCTTTAACTAAGGATATTCGGGTCCTTAAAAAAAGTTTGGAGTAGCAAATACCGACCAAAAATTTTAGAGGAAAAAGATAAATATATTTAATTAAATGAAAACCACATAAAACAGCATGTTTTTCACTCATTGACTTCCTGGTTTTCACTTTATAATGGAGAATTTTCATATGCTATCATGTCAACCTGAGAGATAAATGCTTCTCAAAATTCTCTTGCTTCTTTTGATAAGCTAGTGGCTAAGTTCTGCTTATGTTATAGGCAATTGACTTCGACCACACAGATGCCACTTTTCATTCTAATAGAAGTCTCTGCTGGTTACGTCTGGGACAACCCGAGCATGCCTTAGCTGATGCCAAAACCTGCAGAGCACTGAGGCCAGATTGGGCAAAAGCTTGTTATCGGGAAGGGGCATCTTTTCGTTTATTACAGGCATGTTTGATCCAAGTAATGTCTAGTGTTTGAGTTTGAAATTAGTACTGAGATATGTGTACTGGTTTTCACTGCAGAAATTTGAGGAAGCAGCCAATGCTTTTTATGAAGGCGTGCAGCTTGACCCTGAAAATAAGGAGCTTGTACATGCTTTCAGGTTCGGATAAACTCTTTTACCTATTTTCTTGCAGGGTTACCATCTCCCTTCACTGTTGCATGTTTATAGCACAAGTTATCGACGTCTGTACGTATCTGCTACTGTAACATAATCATCTGCCCGTTTCACTCTAACGTGTTTATAGCACATGTTTTTTTGATAATTGTACACCCACACGAGGAGTTGAACACTTGACCTCCATTAGAGAAGCCAAAACCTCAACCATTGTGCCAACCCTTTGTCGGTAGCACATCTTTATGTTGGTTAAATGTGTTGCACCTCTAGGAAAATATTGCACAAAAAAGAGAAAATCCTGAAAGTTTTAATGGAGATAGCAACTTAAAGGCATTAAATGTTATTAGGTTCTTTGTATAATGTTTGCAGGAGAAAGCTGGTTTTTTTACATGTTTTACAACTTCTTTTCGTCTTTTTCAGGGAAGCCGTTGAAGCTGGAAGAAAATTCCATAGTGAAAAACAGCAAGGCTCGTCAGGAAAACAATAAAGATGGTCAAACATGTGGGTAAATCACCAATCCACCATTTATTTCATTTTTCTTGGCCATGATTGGAAAGTGGAGAGGAAAAAAATAGGTTTACAAGACATGTGAACTTTAGAATTCTGAGTTTTGTAACAATTCACAAGTTTAATTAATTAATTATATGAATTTGTTACAATTTTGCCCAGTGAGCATTTATGTATTAATTCGACTGCCCCAACTCGGACATCCGTATTTTTATGCGTGATTAATGTTAAAATATTTTAATTACTTTCCCCAAAAAAGTAATGTTCGATCCCTTTAATTTTGGCAACTAATCCTTCTAGAGAGGTACAAGGGGTGAGCAACAATGAAACTGAATAATAATTCATAAGAGCATCTCCAACCATATAAAATCATTAGCTAAAAATTATTAATATTTAATATAAATAAAAAATATAGAGATTATGTAGAAGTTTCATCTCCAATGGTACATTCCCCTTTTTATAAATATAGTCAACCTCTTGATATTGGTTATATTTGTTGAATCACTACAGACATGTAAGAAATATGTAAAAAAGATTATAATCATTTATATTGAAGTAATATATTCTATTTATAATCACATAAATTTTAATAACATACTATTTTTAAAATATAACTAATCAATATATCAAATACCATTGAAGTACAATATTTTACGGGTTCAACAAATGTTACATATTGTCCTACATGTCCAATTTAGCCAATTAACTATAACCAACACCATTGAAGATTCTCTAATAAACAATACTGGGTTTCTCTTTTTGAATAACCCTAGAGGTAGATAGAACTTGAGTTGTACTGTTATATCTTAAACTGGTTGTTTGCGCAGCCTAACTGTGATTGCAGAATTGAAATTCACTTGCTAAATAACTGTGTTTTTAAATAACGTGTAAAAACGAGAAAATATCAACTATCATATATTAGCAAGGTAGTTAAAATGGGTTAAAGAGTGTACAAAATATATGTGCATTTTTTAATTTTTCACCAAGTCTTTTGGGTTTTACTCATCAGCACGAAATAAAAATCAATTTAGTTGGCCTTGGATCATGTAATGCACATTCTAAAAATCGGCCTGTTAACCGATTAACGGAGTTCGGATGATCCCGTTTTGATTAATTGAAATCTGGTCAAAGTATATTTTATTTAAAAATCGGTCAAAAGTCGGTCAATTCGATCAAAAGTCGGATCGGCCAGTTCGGTCAAAGGTGAAAATAATAAATATATATATTTTTTTAAAATAATTGAAATTCAAAATAATAGTTCATATTTAATAATAATATATTGATTTATATTGAATATCATATGCTCCTAAATCATAATCTCTAATAATTAAAGAAGTTTATTCAATTAAATTACTCTTATTTCTTTCAAAAATTTATTCGATCGATTCATTTATTTCACAATCATATAGTTGATTTGTTATGTAACTAATTCCGGCTGATCACAAATTTATATTTAACTTATATATAGCAACATACTAATTTTCTAACTGCTAACTAGTGAGTATTAATTATTATTTATAAACCAACTATAAAATAATATATATATATATAAGTCATTTAAATAGCAAATATGAACCAATGATATGTAGTATTATTTTTGTAAAATTAATGAAATTTAAATAGAGTTATAAATTATATAATTAATTAAATTACTTCCGATTAATCACTGAAAATAATTCCACCAAACAATGTCGAATTTTATAGGATGGAAAAAAATACCCAACTTTTAGAAAATGTGACAAGAATACCACTTTTTACGGATATAATCAAAAATACCATTCTAATATGTATTTGAGAAATGTGTATTATTTAAAATTTTATAAAAGAACAGAAAAAATACTAAAAAAACAAAAAAAAGATACGCATTATTGAAATGCGTATCATGTTTTGTAAACAGGGTGATACGCATCTCATGAATATGTATCCGAAATTAATTTTAATTTTTTTTTATCTTTTTTTTAAAGTTTTTTTACTCAAGTTACCCATTTTTAAAATACGTATTAATAACAGCCAACTATAAAATACGTATTAAACGAGTATTTTTGGTCATATATTTCAAAAAGTGATATTCGTAAAAAATGAAGTATTTTGAAAAAATGATCAAAATACCTCTTTTTAGATATACTTTTGCCCAAAATAACCCTTCTGAAAAAAGGTGTCCAAAATGACCACCAGATACTCCACTGATACTGATACTGGAGTATCAGGATGATACGCCACTTTCAATGGAGTATTAGGATGATACTCGTTTGTCAGTAGAGTATCATGGCTGATACGTCTCTATCAGTGGAGTATCCGTGCTGATACTCCTTTCCCAGCGGAGTATCATTTTTAAATATTTTTTTGAAATATTTAAAAAATTAATAAAATTTTAAAATTTTAGATGATATTCCACAGACAAATGAGTATCTCACGTGTTACCTCGATACTCCACAGACATAGGATGACATAGGATTATCAGTGGAGTATCAAGCTAATACTCCACTAAAAATAGAGTATTTGTTGGATATTTTGGATGGTTTAAAATATATTTTGGGCGATTATTATTTAAAAATAGTTATTTAGTTCTTTCACCCTAATATTTTTGTTATTTTTTCTTTGGGAGGAGAAGGGAAAATCTGATGTAAATTATACGCATGTATGCTTTTTTACAAAGTTGTGCCAATTTATAAGTTAGCCTTCCTTTAAGCGATTTATTGTTAGCTACTACTCCCTCTGTCCCACAGATTGTATACAGTTTTTTTTTCGATGTTCGACACGCATTTTAAGGTGAATATAAAACATACTTCCCTAATTTATTTTTAAAATTTTCTTTTTTTGTATTTAACTTCAAATATCAAATTTTAATTCAGTATAAAAAAAATTTAAAAAAATTTATATAAAAATGTTATAAAGGAGCGTTAAAATGCGTGCCGGCTCCCCGTCCCCCAATGTATACTTCCTCGGGGGACAGAGGGAGTAGTATTATTGCAAACTTGCAGTCGCAAAGGCCGTGGAATGGTAGAATGCCTACAGTTTCTTCGTTTCTTTTAAAACAACCGGTGATCAATAATCCCGTATCAAGTACCTGCATGAGACTTACCGCAGTTATGTTAACAAGTTTTTGCAGAGTATTTTTGGCCATGTATTTCAAAAAGTGATATTCCTAAAAAATGAAGTATTTGATAAGGTATAAGAGACCCGGATAGACGTCAACCTGGACTAAAGGAATACAGGCTCAACCAACCTGATAAGACCCCCCTCTCCCAGGCCAATCAAGCATCAGAGCCCAGGCCCGGATCCATCCTATTGCCCGGATCCACCTGCATACCCGGACCCGGATCGGGGCCAAGACCGCCGTGAGGGAGGTCCCAGCAAACACATGCACATCCCACAACCCGCCAAGGAGGGGTACGTGGGCACGTGACTGACAGCTATCAACAACCAACACACCAGACAAGCACGGCGCGTGTCAGAAGGCCGTTAGGACACTCTGGAGGTGGTCCTCCCCTGGACACGTGTAAGCAATCCACCCAAACCAGGCGCCCTCTGGTCCCAAGATCCAACGACCCAGATTTGGAAGTAACTACCCCTAAACCCTACTTTGGAGCTATATATACCCCCAAGGCTGAAGGGTTTAGGGGTTGGAAAATAATTTCTCTGGCACTCACACACTCTCTCATACACTCAAAACACACAGCAGCCATCACATATAAACACACATACACAGCAGCCTCTAAATTACATAAACATATATCCCTTCATCTTCTCCAAAGCCTGTTCTCATTCTCACACCGGAGGCGCCGTGGGAGCCAAACCCCCCTTCCGGTGTTGTTTTGCAGGCGCCCAACCAGCAGCTACACCCCATCCACGCATAGAAGGTCCAGGAACGCCGTCGGACGGAGCCGCCCACTCACCGGAGTTATCATTTGACGCTAGAAGGAGGGGCGCTCTATCCTTGGGTCTCGGTGCCCCTGAATTCATCTTCATCAGCAAACTCTTGAGAGAGTCCACTTTCAAACCTGTAAGAACATAAACAACCAAACCCTTTCTTGAATATGAATGTTCATTTTAGCCGCGTTTGTGTGAGCTTGTTGCTTTAGGCCACGTCTGTGTGAGCCCGCTCTTGTTTGTTAAGTTTTAGTTGTTTAGGGTTTGATAATCTTGATAATCTTGAAGCCTGGGGTTTAATAGTCTTGGTGATTTTAAAACCCAGAACTGTTTTAGCTTGCATATTTTCTTGTGTGTTCAAGAGCCTGCTGTTCTTGTTTGGTATTGTTGTTAGAAAAACCCAGGAAATTTGCTTGCTGTTATTCTGGAATTTTTTTGTAATCTTCAAAAAAGCAACCTCAGATCCACATTTGTAGCCTCAAATCTTGGTCAGTTGTTTGTACATTTGTGGTGATGGCAAGAGCAGGAAAAAGTACAGCTGGTAGGCCCTCCGCCAGTACCCATATTCAGGATCAAGACCCCTCTCAAGTTCAAGAACCTGGGGGAGACAGGGAGACCTTCCAGGAGCAACCACTGACACAGCATACCCCAATCAGGGATGCTAGAAATGTCATAGAGCTAAATCAGTACAAGTACACCAATGTTCCAGTTGTAGAGGAGCATATGGCTAACTTAACAAGCCATGAACTTGCTGAAGCAATCAGGCTCTACAGAGATGAACAAGCCCGGGCTCAGATGGAATTTGAACAAGATGATGAGCAAGAAGAGTTCGGGGACTCTCAGCAATCCAGGAGATCTGTCTTCGACCGAATTGGGGCTAAGGCAAAAAAGAATCAAAAAGAGCCTAGTAAGAAGGAGACAGAAGCAACCAGAAAGAAAAAGTTAGAAGAAATCAGAGAAAAGATAAGAAAAGAAGAGGAGGAAAAGCTGGAGCAAAAAATTCAGAAAAGAATGCAGATGGAGGAGGAGAGGCTCCTAGCTAAAACAAAAGGAAAAAGAACTCGGAGGGACCCTACCCCCGAACTCATTTCCCATGACGAAGAGGAGGGTCAGAAAGACCTCAAGGAAATGATCTACGAGCTCCAGAGAAAAATGGAGAAAGAATCCGGGGTAGAAGTTGGGGAGACCCTCACGCCCTTTAGCCACTCCCTAGAAGCCATCCCCCGACAGAAAAATCTCAAACACTAAAACTTTGATTCTTTCGATGGGCTAGGAGATCCAGAAGAGCACCTCAACTACTTCGAACAGATAGCTCAGATATACTATTACAATGACTTGACGAAATCCAGATTCTTCGCCTCGACCCTTAAAGGGGGAGCTCAAAGATGGTTCAGCAGAATCCCATCAAGAAGCATCCACTCCTGGAAAGAATTCAGAGAAGCCTTCCTTAGAAGATTCAGAGCCAATAAAACACATGAAATTCACATGTGCCACCTGGAGACAATCCGCCAGTACGATAACGAAGCACTCTCAGCTTACATGCGGAGGTTCCAGGAAGCCATCAACAAAGTTTCGAATCTCGATGAAAGGGAGGCTCTAAGCATATTTCGAAGAAACCTGGATCCAGAACACAACGAGAGATATATTGTGGAATTGATAAACAAGGAACCCCAAAGCCTGGCCGCTGCTTATTCTATGGCAGCCCGGTTCATAAAAGAAACGGATGTTCTTCAGGCAATGAGAATGACTCGGAATGGAGGAAACAGGAACAAATCTTCTGATGATCGACCGAAAGGGGGTTACCATTAGGAGAAAAAGTTCAAACAAAGCAACCAAACCCAGAAAACAAATGTTGTACAAAATACCCCAATATTCCAAAGATTGGGCCCTAAAACAGAGTCCAAAAGTGATCCCGGTCCCCCTAGGCAGCAAAGGGAGCCTAGGCAAGAGCCAGAGTGGACACAACTAAACAGGACCCGAGAAGAGATACTGAAGGAGATCAAGGGAAAGCCATTCTACTATCCTCCAAAGCCAATGCAGACTCCCCCAGAGAGCAGGCCTTACAACAGGCAGTGCGACTATCATGAAACCCATGGGCACAAGACTGAGAATTGTCTCTCTTTAAAATACTTCATTGAAGATCAAGTCAAGAAAGGCAACATGAATCAATACATCTCAAGAGAGAAAAATCAGAGAGAGGAAAGGCAAAGAAAAGGTAAGAATGTGGTAAATGTGGTCCTGGGAGGCTCACACTCTCCCCCTAGGAGCTCGGGCTCAGGAGATGAGGTATTCTCAATTCAATCCTACCCGGAGATGATGATCTCATTCAGCAGAAAGGATTATGAAGGGGTCAACCCAGATCACAATGAAGCCTTGGTGGTAACACTTGATATCTTTGACAACGAAGTGAGAAGGATGCTGATTGATAATGGATCTTCAGTAAACATACTCTTCAAGCATACTGTGGACCGGATGAAGCTAGGGAGCGTGCGCTCAAATGAATGCCGAGAGGACCCTTTGTATGGGTTCGGGAACAACTTGGTCCCGATCCAAGGAACTTTGTACTTGCCAGTCATATTTGGATCGGCCCCAAACCAAGTTACCCATGTGATTAAGTTCTACGTGATCAATACTCCCTCATCTTACAACGGCATAATCGGACGCTCAGCCTTGACCAGGATCCAAGCAATCACCTCCATATCACATTTGAAAATCAAGTTCCCAACCCCAACCGGGGTAGGAGAAATCAAGGGAGACTATGAGGTAGCTGAAAGATGTTATAGCCAGGCTCTGGTAATGGCTGAGACCCATCAAGACAACAAGAGAAAGGCTGTCGTGCTCCGGAAACAGCAAAGTATTAAGAAACATCGCCAACAATCAAGGGATGATGGGAGAAAAGAAGTTCAGGTCATAGAGACCCTCTCAGATCCAAAAGCAACCAAACAAGGCTCAGAAGAGCAAAAAAGCAACCAAGTCACAGAAGGGATTGAATTAGGCCTAGGCATTGACCAAACCAACCCTACTGTGCAAGCAACCAACCCAGAAATGACTGAAGAAAGAAACAATAAAGAGATGAAAGCCCAGGCTCAGATTTATATGAAAAAAAACACAGAGGCTCGGATCCAAAAGATGGTATCAGATACGGATCAATCCAAGATAGAGGCCGCTGTTGAAACAGAAACAATTCTGATCAGCACAAGCGATCCTTCAAAAAAGATAAAGATAGGATCCGGGCTCGAGGCTAATTTCAGAAAAGACCTGGCGTCACTACTCCAAGGGTACTCTGATATATTCGCTTGGACCCCGAAAGAAATGCCCGGGTTGGATGAATCCATAACAATGCATAGCTTGGACGTCAACCCAGAGAGGAAGCCAGTCAAGCAAAAGAGAAGAAATTTTGCCCCGGAAAGGCAGAAAGCAATCGATGAAGAAATTGAGAAACTACTGAAAGCTGGAATAATATGCGAAGTCAAGTACCCAGAATGGCTGGCAAATGTAGTGATGGTGAAAAAAGCAAACGGAAAGTGGAGAATGTGTATCGATTACACAGACTTGAACAATGCATGCCCCAAAGACCCCTACCCCTTGCCAAATATTGATCAATTGATCGATGCAACCTCTGGGCATGTGATGCTAAGTTTCATGGACGCCTACTCGGGGTACAACCAGATCAAGATGAATCCCAGAGACATTCTAAAGACAGCCTTCATCACCCACAGAGCGGTCTATGCCTATGTAATGCTGTCGTTCGGATTGACTAATGCGGGAACAACATATCAAAGGGCAATGAATAAAATCTTCAAGGACCAGATTGGAAGGAACCTGGAATCCTATGTGGACGACATGATTACAAAATCCACAAGCATCCCCGGGCACATAGGAGACCTGAGAGAATGCTTCGACAACTTGAGAAAATACTCACTCAGGCTCAATCCAGAAAAATGCACATTCGGAGTAGGGGCAGGAAAATTCCTTGGATTCATGATAAGCAACCGAGGGATTGAGGCCAACCCAGAAAAGATAAAGGCAATCCAAGAGATGAAGGCCCCCAGAACACAAAAAGATGTGCAGAAGCTAGCAGGGTCACTAGCTGCACTCAGAAGATTCATCTCCAAGCTAGCTGAAAAATGCCTACCCTTCTTTGACCTGTTAAAAGGAGCAACCAACAAGAGAGAAGTTAATTGGAGCCCGGAATGCCAAAGCGCATTTGAAGAAATAAAAAGGTATCTTTCTCAACCCCCTGTGTTAACCAAAGCCCAACCCGGGGAACCCCTATCCCTTTACCTGTCAGCAGGGGCCCTGGCAGTTGGAGCAGCCTTGATCAGGGAAGAGAATGGCAAACAACAACCAGTTTATTATGTGAGCCAAGTGCTAAAAGATGCAGAAACCCGGTACCCGAGGCTAGAAAAGTTTGCTTTTGCCTTAGTCACAGCATCCAGGAAACTCATACACTACTTCCAGGGAAGGGAGATACGAGTTGTAACCAATCAACCGTTAAGGAAGATAATACACAAGCCAGATGTCTCAGGGAGGTTGGTAAATTGGGCAGTTGAGCTAAGTTAGTTCAATCTGAGTTTCATTTCTAGGACAACAATCAAAGCCCAGGCTCTAGCTGATTTCATCATAGAATGCAATTTCCCAGAAGAAGAGCCCGTGCCCATGAGCATTGACCCTGAGAGAAACACATATCAAAAAACAGAAGCCTGGGCCCTCAAAGTTGATGGTTCTTCAACAAACGAAAGATCAGGAGCCGGGCTCATCCTAAAGAGCCTAGAAGGATTCACAATCCAAACAGCGATCTCCTTTGCATTCTCAGCAACAAACAACCAAGCAGAGTACGAGGCCTTGATTACAGGATTGAAGCTAGCAAGAACACTCAGGATCCAGAATCTCAAAATCTACAGCGACTCCCAGATCGTCGTAAAGCAAATAAATGGCGAGTACATAGCCAAGGATCCAGTTCTAGCCAAGTACCAGGCTCTGGTCCAAAGCTACCTCGCCTTGATACCAAGAATACAAGTCATCCAAATCTGCAGAGAGGAAAATTCAGAAGCCGATACACTATCTAAGCTTGTTCAAAATTCATCAGACCTGGATTGCTCCGTCTACTTCGAAGAATTGCAGAAACCAAGCACAGATTCTGAGGAAGTCATGGAAATAGACAATAGTCCAAATTGGATGACCCCATTCATTAACTACTTGGAGAAGGGAGAGCTCCCGGAGGATAAAGGGAAGACACAAAGCTTAAAGGCAAAAGCTTCAAAATTCTTCATGGAAGAGGGAATACTCTATCGCCGGACCTTCTCCTCCCCAATCCTCAACTGCATAGGCCCAGGAGAGGCACAATACTGCCTCATGGAAGTTCACGAAGGAATCTGCGGGGACCACATATCCGCAAAAGCACTAGCTCACAAAATCATAAGGCAGGGGTACTACTGGCCTACTATCCACCAGGATTCAATAGACTTTGTGAAATAATGCCAACTCTTCAGCAATGTGACATGGATGAGCCCAGTCCTACCCTCCTCAGTCTTGTCACCAATCCCATTTTCTGTATGGGGAATTGATATCATGGGACCCTTTCCCAGAGCCAGAGGAGACCTCAGATACTTACTAGTCTCAATTGACTATATGACAAAATGGGTAGAGGCAAAGGCAATGAGAACAATAAACCAACAAGACTGCATCAAGTTCATGGACAACATATTGATGAGGTTTGGGATCCCGAGAGTACTTGTCTCAGATAATGGTCCACAGTTCGTCGATTCAGAATTTGAATCCTACCTTCAAGAAAGGGGCATCCGACACAAGAAGTCATCTGTAGCCTACCCTCAAGGAAACGGCCAAGTTGAGGTAACTAATCGAATACTTCTCAGGGGATAGAGAAGAGACTCAGGGAAAGCAAAACCAAATGGCCAGAAGAATTGCCTAATGTACTTTGGGCATACAGAACAAACCCCAGAACAAGCACATGAGAAACCCCCTTCAAGCTGGCTTATGGAACTGAAGCCATGCTACCAATTGAAGTAGGATCCCCCTCCCATCGAGCAATCAACTTTGATGAGATAGCAAATGAGGAGGGGCTCAGAACGAATATTGAGCTAATTGATGAAGTCCGAGACCAGGCAGTGGCAAGAATGGAAAAATATAAGCAGAAAACAAGAGAGCACTTCAGCAAGAAGTCCCGGGTCAAAAACTTTCAAGTTGGAGACCTGGTACTTCGAGACACGGAAGCTTCAGACCCCACCAACACTGGAAAGCTAATGCCAAAGTGGGAAGGCCCATACAAAGTCAAGGAAATTCTAAGGCCAGGAACATACAAGCTCATGAACATGGATGAGTCTGAAGTACCGAATACATGGCATGGACTCAGGCTCAGAAAGTTTTACCAGTAGAAAAAGCAACCAAAAGCAACCAGAACTTGTAGCCTATAGCAAGCAACCAATCTATGATCCTATATTTTTTATGAAAAAATTTGCAAATCAATGAAAATAATTTTCCTTTCTTAGAAAGTTATAACTTTTAAATTACCAGTTATGGAGGCAACCACTATTTGCTTAGAAAACAAATCCGGTTAGACACACCCGGATTGAAAGCAGAAAACAACCCGGATAAGCATTCAAATCCGGGTTGCAAACAACCATTATGTACTTCGGTAACCCTACAAGTACATAAAGCAAAAAATCAAACACCAACCCGGATAACAATTCTAATCTGGGTTGAAAACAACAATTATGCAAACCAAAAAAGCAAACACCAACCCGGACAAACATTCAGATCCGGGTTACAACCAACCATTATGCACTTATATCTTTTAAGTACATAAAGCAAAAAAGCAAACATCAAATCAGGTGGATTTTATACCCGGATTGAAAGCAAATTAGAAACAACAATCATTCACTTACATTTCCTAAGTACATTAAGCATAAAATCAAGTATCAACCTGGATAAGCCGTCAGATCCGGATTGCAAGCAACCATTATATACTTACATCAACCCGGATGCGGTTCTATACCCGGACCAACCCTGGTATAAACCCAATCCGGATTAGGGGCAATAGCCACAGCCCGGATCAGGATCATTCGCGCAATAGAGCCAGGATGCGGATTGCTAAAAAAAACAGATGGAAGAAAAGCAAATATTTTCTACAACGGAAGAAAAGTTTAAAGCACAATCCGGATTGCCATCAACCCGGAACAAATCCAAATATTACATATAGTTCAAATCAAAGTACGATAATGGGAAATCTTAGAAAATGAAATTACATGGGCTGGGCCCGAGAAGCTTTGCAAAGCTGGTCCGGATCTAGAGGAAGCTGGGGCTCGGACCATCATAGGGTTCCGGTTCCCCTTGACCCTGCTCAACTGCAGCCTTTGCAACAAGGAACTCCTGGATGAAGCTCTCCCAGAACGCCAAGGGGTCGGTCTTTATGTGGCGCTCAGCAACGACCCAGGACCTACGAACCTCGGGAACCCCGGCCTGAGCAACCTCGAAGTCATAAACATCGCTAGCCTTGAATTCAGCAATGATAGCCTCCTTGTTCAAATTTTCTTTAGCAGCAAGCTCGGCCTTGAGCCTCTCCACTTCTTTGGCCAGCCCCTCAACCCGGGTCTCAGAATCCTTCAGCTTCTCATTCAACCCGGACTCCACCACACGGAATCCCTCCCGGGCCTCCTCCAGCTCTCCCTTCAATGCATCGGCACGTCTCCTCTCGACGTTAGTCCGGTTGTTGGCCTCCCGGACCTCAGTGAAAGCAACATCGGAACTGATGGATATTGCACTCCCAAGCTGAGAAACAAAAAAAAATACACATATTAGCAAGGCACAAAATTAATTGGGTGGCGTAATCCGGAACTAAGAGCATAAAGTTTCAGAAATCACCTGCCCCCATTGACCTGTGACTCTCTTCAAGGCAGCGGCCATGTTATATCCCTCAACCTCCTCCCAGTCATCTTCGGAGGGGATACTGGACATGAACCCGGCAAGGTCAACAAGGCTCTTTGTCCCTATCCTGATAAGACCCCCATCCGGGCCCTTCCCTTCCGAATCGCATACGACCCGGTCTGCAACAACAGCTTTCCCACGGGGAGGCTTTCCCGGGGCAGACTTTTTTTTTTGAAGGGGGATCATCCTCTGAGATTTCCTGGATGTCAGGATCCTCAGCCAGAGGAGCATTGACCGGATCAGAAACATTCCGGGGGGCTGAAGACTCGGCTCCGCCCTCTGCGTCAGCAGACCCGGATCCAGTCCCAGGAGCCCCTTTTGTTGTCTTGTAGGCTAACCCAAGGGAGTTAAAAGCTGCTGCATAAGCTGAAGAAGACATTATAGCTCGGGATGCAGGGTTGTAATGCGGCAAACCTGAAAAATTGGAAAATAAAACTATCAGCACAGGATTGATACAGATGCAAATTACTACCAAATCTGGGAATAAAATACTGCAGTGAGCCCGGATCTTGGGAAGACGTTTTATGCAAATTAGCTACAAGTAAAAAACCAAAATAGACTTTGATCCGGATCATCAGGAAAAGCAGAGGGGCCCGAATCAAAGACCAAAATAGGCGTTGATCCGGATCAAAAATTACAAGTTACAAGGAAAAGGAAGGTAATCCGGATCTCCAAGCGGGGATGGGGACCCGGGAAAAAAAAAACTTACAGCCAAGTTGGAACAGGAGTTTATGGTTCATAAAGGTATCCCGGGTCGGCTGGAACCCGAGACTACCACAAAATTTCCTAATTTGGTCTACAGCCTCCCCCTCTAAGATCTCCGGGTTGAACTTCGTCTTAACTTCCCCAGCTGTGAAGTAAGGGAGATACTCCAGATCGTAACCCTTCAACATCAATATCTCCCCATTCCAATGTTTCAAAGAGGTCTGGTGCATAACCGGTTTGGACCTACCCGGACCAAATCCACACTCTGTTGCCCGGAACCTCAGCTCATAAAAAGGCTTCTGGCTTGATCTAGAAAGATAAAAAATCTGGTGGAACAACTTGAAGGTAGGCATGAGCCCGGCCTTGTTACAGCAAGCTATGAACCAGGTCATAGACTTGATTCCGTTCGGAGTTATCTGCATGGGGGATATCCTGTAGACATACTTACACAGGTGCTTAAGAAAAATATGGCAGCGAGGGCTCCACCCGGACCTTAGATGCTCCAGCCAGACCGGAACAAAACCATCCGCGGGACGATGGAAAATCCTCTCATGGGGCTCGGGCCACCTCCAAGCGATATCAGGAGTTAATTGAAAAGCAGCCCGGATTGCCTTGTCCATATCACCCGGATCAGCTTCAACATAAAAATCCTTCAGCTGGTAATGATCCCGGCTGATCCCAAACGAAGCAAAAGCTGCTTCCAGAGCGCCTTGATCATAAACTCCCGGGTGGCCATCCTCGTGCCTCTCGTATCTGACCCGGGTATAGTAAATGCTATCTTCAAACCCGGGTGGCTTCCTAACGAAGTGATACTTAATATCGGACCAACGGCCGTCCGAGACCCGGACCCATTCCTCACCATCTCGCCCCGGATCTGTTCTCTACCAGATGAATCCGGATCACTCTCCTCATCAGAAAAGTTGGGATAGCAGTTATAGACTTTCCTGGCTCGCTCCTTGGTCCGGACCATATACCTATTAAAATGAAGGTCAGTTAGCCTGGGCCCTACAGATTTTATTTATCTTACTAAGCGGTCCGGATCAGGTATGTTATGTTAGTTTTTCCATAACCTAATGATCTGGACCGCCAATGCAAGTCCAACCCGGAAAAACATCAACGATCCGGATCATGTTAACTACAAATAAATAGCAAACCAACCATGGACCCGGATCTTGGTGGCAAATACTAGGATCCGGATCCATAACAACCAAAAACTTAAAATTACCCATACCCGGATAAAAAGCAACCAAAAACAGCTCAAAAAACCTAAGTCATATAATTCTACCCATAAACCTCCCCCGGATCCGGATCCTATACCCTCGACCCGGATCAAAATCAAAACCCTTACCCCCAAACAGTCAACCCAAGAATCAAACAGCAAAATCAGCCATTTTTACCTATACACACATATATTTTAGCCAAGAACACGAAGAACACCATCAAAAAACCCAGAAAAATCGAGCCCAAAAACCCAAAATCAAACCAAAACACAACGAAAAACTACAGATCTAAGCATAAAAACACGAAACACCAACAAACAGTAAAAACGAAGCCAAAAATCATGATTTCTACTACTTATACGCAGATGAAAAAGCAAAATCAAGGTATACAAAAACTTGGAGGAAATAAAGAAACAAAACCGAAGCATGCAAAATCGGAAAACATTGGAAAAACTCGTTGATAAAACACAAGGAAATGAAGAATCAAGGGACAAAACTTACGAATCGAGAACAAATGTGTAAATGCGGCGGCACAGCGACGGAGAGCTCTAACAGAGAGAGCAGCACTTCGAATTTTTTGGGAGATAAAGAGATGTATGACTGTTGGCTTTCTTCTTTGGGGAAAAATAAAGAATGAAATTGAGAAGGGAGGCAGCCTTTTATAGGCCCAGGAAAAATAAATTGCTGCCACGTGGCAGGATCCAACTGGTTCACGGAGGAGTTACAAAAAAAAAGAGAAGGAAAAATACATATATATGTGTAATTACACACATATAAATGCAAAATAAACTCCATAATCATTATGGGGCGGTTTTCAAGGAGCATAATTGTCGAAATTCAAATTCATGGGGGGAAATTGAGCAAAAACCGTTACAAATTCTGAAAAATTCGCAGAACCTGAAGCATCCTACCCGGATCCCGAAGGCCTACCCGGATCCGTTTCACTCCGGATTGACTTCTCCTACCCTAGTTCTCCAGAATTTGCCACATCCGGATTGGGGGGCAACCAGGAGCAGAAATTTTTCTGAAGCAACTATTCTACCTTAATCCGGATTAGTACCCATTACACCAGATCCGGATTGGGGGGCAACCAGGAGCAGAAATTTTTCTGAAGCAACTAACTTTACCTTAACCCGGACTGGTATCCATTATACCGGATCCGGATTGAAGGGCAACCAGGAGCAGAAATTCTTCTGAAGCAACCATTCTACCTTAATCCGAATTAGTACCAATTACACCAGATCCGGATTGGGGGGGCAACCATGAGCAGAAATTTTTCTGAAGCAACTATTCTACCTCAATCCGGATTGGGGGGCAACCAGGAGCAAAAAGTTTTTTCCTAAGCCAAATATGCAACCCTACTCTACTCCCTCATCCAGAAAATCTGCATAAGGAAGTGGGGGGCAAATGATAGGGTATAAGAGACCCGGATAGACGTCAACCTGGACTAAAGGAATACAGGCTCAACCAACCTGATAAGACCCCCCTCTCCCAGGCCAATCAAGCATCAGAGCCCAGGCCCGGATCCATCCTATTGCCCGGATCCACCTGCATACCCGGACTCGGATCGGGGCCAAGACCGCCATGAGGGAGGTCCCAGCAAACACATGCACATCCCACAACCCGCCAAGGAGGGGTGCGTGGGCACGTGACTGACAGCTATCAACAACCAACACACCAGACAAGCACGGCGCGTGTCAGAAGGCCGTTAGGACACTCTGGAGGTGGTCCTCCCCTAGACACGTGTAAGCAATCCACCCAAACCAGGCGCCCTCTGGTCCCAAGATCCAACGACCCAGATTTGGAGGTAACTACCCCTAAACCCTACTTTGGGGCTATATATACCCCCAAGGCTGAAGGGTTTAGGGGTTGGAAAATAATTTCTCTGGCACTCACACATTCTCTCATACACTCAAAACACACAGCAGCCATCACATATAAACACACATACACAGCAGCCTCTAAATTACATAAACATATATCCCTTCATCTTCTCCAAAACCTGTTCTCATTCTCACACCGGAGGCGCCGTGGGAGCCAAACCCCCCTTCCAGTGTTGTTTTGCAGGCGCCTAACCAGCAGTTACACCCCATCCACGCATAGAAGGTCCAGGAACGCCGTCGGACGGAGCCGCCCGCTCACCGGAGTTATCAGTATTTTTGTTATTTTTTCTCTGAGAGGAGAAAAGGGAAATATGACGTAAATTATACACATGCATGTTTTTTAGAAAATTGTGCAAATTTACAAGTTTTTGCCCCCCATAATTTTAAGGTATACCAGTTGGCGTTGCCGTTGGCGCGTGAGGCACACCCGCGGGATGTGTGTGTTGCATGGTTTGTGCGGCTCGTGCGGGCTTGTGCGGTCCGAGTTATTAAAATGAAATTCGTACTCGGTTCATATAATTTAGCGAGTTGGGCGGGTTTGAACAACCCGGTTCGGTCCGAATTTTTTTCGGTTTCCGTACGAGCCAGTCCCGAATGAGCGGTTCGAACCCGCACATGTGGCCGGCTCTACCAGTAGTAATCCAGTATGTTCATTACCTTCTTCAAACCCTAAACTCAAATGTACTGACAATTTAGCACCCCATATCTATTTTTGAAACCGGAATTAAAGTAGTAGATCTTGGTTAATGGACAATCCAAACGAAAAAACGAACCATTGAATTTCAACATTATACAAACACTAATAATCTATGCTTACTTATTTTTAATCTTAAGGCATTCGTTAAACAACTATCCGGCACATGATATGAACTAGATTGAGCAGGTTAACTTGTACCCTTGCACTAAGTCGTTAGAAGCAAAAGCGAGATCTTAGTTGATTAGCTGCTTTTCTATACAACTGGTTCTTGCTTTTGTGAGATTTAAAATTAAATTTTACCAATCTTCTGCTGGAGTAAAGAATACACAAAATGAAATCAAGAAACGAAATAAGTTAAGATATTAACAGCTGGTATCATTGAAACTTAAGCATCACGGCAACAATATCAAATGTTGGGATATCAATATCTTCTTAAAATGCAGAGTTCACAACATAAAAAAGGGAAAAAGTTTCTAACAGGTAGCCTCTTACACATCTGATGATGAACACACACTACATTATCTCAACTACAGCACGCCCAACAATATTTCCTTTGTTTAGATCTTCGTATGCTTTTCCTGCCTCCTCAAACTTGCACTTTCTTGAAACAGATCCAGAGAGATTGAAAATACCTCTCTCTGCTAGTCTGACAATCTTGGGAAGGTCTTGCCTGGCCCTACCTCCATAAGAGCCAATCACTTTTACCTGCATTGATTAAACATGACAACAAAATTAGAAGCTGAAAAGTACATGAGACGGCTTAGCCGATAAATAATCAAAGGCATTGACACCGTTAATCAAGAGATAACATTATATGTCCTCAGATTACTAGCACAAAGCTTCTCCAACTATTTGAAACCTGAAGGAATTAAAGATATTGTACTTCACTTGAGAATTTAACTCAAAACTATATAAAGTAGAGAATCAACAAATGACATTAGTCTAGTAAACATGATAATAATGATATTAATCTCTTACTATACCAAAATTAACACCCCAGTTGCAATGAATTTTTTATGCTTTTGAGAGGAGTACTTGCAGATACAAAACATGAAGTAACAGCCAAACACATAAAAGTTTCCTGATAGCTTATTAAGGTTGGTACTACTATGTTCTCAATGATTGCAATGCCAATTCCAAGTTAAAGACTAACAAATTCAGGTTAAATTAACTCTTAAATGGGTCAATTTTACATATAATGTATATGCTATTGAGTCCCTGACTCGAAATAACCTTAAATACAGTGGTACTGAAAGACTGCAGTAGTGATTTAGGTTGCTGCTTAATCATTTAGAATATCAACTATTTATTTGATATACAAGCTGTCATGCAGCAGCATGTTACTGGGTACGAGAATACCAAACCACATTTCTAAAGAACATTCCTGAGTTTTTAAAAGGAGTGAAAGTAAGTGGTAATGAATGCAAATTTAACAAACTTTCACTCCAAAAATGGGATGAAAGTACTTTACCTCCTTATCACTCACTTCCTTCCTATTAAAAAACTCGGGAGTAAGGCCTTATAGTTATTATATTTATAAAATATTTAAAGGGAGAGTGACCTAAATAGAGGCATTGTTTTTGCTTCTGTATTAAAAAATCTGACCACATACATACTGAACCATTTTTAATGGATAATTTTTTTTAAACACCTAACAGGTTGAACAATCGTATTCGACCATGCTATTTCATCAACACTTCTATAATGCTGAAGCGAAACTTCTGTTGACAAGTTCAATCTAACATTTATTTCTCTGTGCCAATATTATATGATGAGAGATTGAGAATCACCAACTGCAATCATATTGTGTTTGGTTGGGGAGAATGGAACGCAATGAATATAATCAAAGGAAAATAATAGAGGACGGGAGGGAAGATATCGAAAAACAATTATGAAGTGCAAATTTATTATCATGAGAATTGCGAAAAAATGGTTTGGCCAAAGGTATACTCCCTTCATCAACATTTATTTACAAGCATCCTACTATAAAAATTTATCAATGAGCCTCATTTTATTTCCTAATTCAATCGTTTTTAAACTACATACACTAGGAAAGAGGGAATTATTTTAATATTTAACAAAGTTGAGTTATTCTACTCATAGCATAATTTTCTGCTGTCAATTAATTGTTAACCACAGAATGCTCTTACAAGCTTAATTGCTATGTTACTCGGACTCGGCTAGAAGTGTCCGACATGGATACTTGTCCAAGTATTGGACTCGGCAACATTTTGAAAAATATACATGTTTTTAGCCTAAAATAAGTGTCCAATTCCGTGTGTCCATGTCCAAGTGTCGAGTGTCCGACACGGGTACTCGAAGGTAAAATGAAGAGTCCGAGTAACATAGCTTAATTGATTGAACCATGATCTTAGTTTAAAATGATTTTAAAGACAAATTACAGCGAAAGACTGAAATTGAATAGAGTATGTAACAGATGACCTGTCTTCGAACTAGATGATTAATATCTATCTCTCCCTTGGAACCAGCGAGTGCAAGCCCAATCATTACTGCTTTTCCTCCAGCTCTCACACTCTGTGTGCACTGAGCAAACGTCTGAGGTCTTCCCAAGGCTTCTACAGCAATGTCTGCGCCTCTGCCCCCAGTAAGTTCCTAATAATATTCACAAATTATTTCATTGAGAAAAGCATACCCACTGATAATGAAAATGATGAAGCATAAAAGTAAATATTAATCAACTTTGACGAACAAGTCAGGAATTATGTGATGAAAACAACTTTTCAAACTAAATGATACTTATATCAGAAACAAGGATCAAATATCATATTATTAAGACATATAAAGGAGTCAAGTCGTAATATATTAGGAACTGGCAATAAATTCGGTGTACATCAAATTTTCAATACAGATATTAATTAAACCATCATTTTAACTCAAGTGCGACATTATTCATGTACATGCATAGATCTGAATTAATCTCAACTGGAAGTAAACTGTAGGTTCAAGTTACCTTTACTCAAGTGAATGACTAGTACTCGTGAACGACTACAGATTTAGAATATAGCCACATATCATGAAGAAATAAATTCAAATATGCAAACAGACTTGATTAGCAATCAATTTACCTTCAAGACATATTAGATAATGGATACGAAATGGATGTTTCAAAAACTTTCTTAATTTCATTTTTCTACCAACTATCAAAAAAGTACAGGTGATAGACGATACCAAAACTTCTTTAGAACCCATACTAGTCTCTATTGTGCATTCTAGAAGAATGACATAACAGAGTGATAGAGAAGGTTTTCAGATCCGACTAGAAGAATGGCATAGCCAGAGGTTCTTCTAGTTGCCTTCCTGATATGGGCAGTATGTAGGTCACTTGATAATAAGACAAGCATTATTAATTTAAACAATGGGATTAATTACTCTAATCTTTTCAGCAACGTCAACATTGTTTGCATTTATGGTGTGCGTGGCTCCCATTGTTTTAGCATTCTGCAGCTTATCATCCTGTATGTCTACTGCAATAATTTCGGACGCACCAAAAGCCCGTGCTATCTGCAGACAACTGGAGCATGTAACCTGGTTATAATTACGGGAGTCTCATTGTAACTTTATTGTAACCAGCAGAAAAAGACTTGAAATAGAAAAAAGAATAACGAAACACTTAATTAAGAACAACACAAAACAAAAAAAAAATTGGCAAAAAAATTAAGTTGCATTGCATCTTTCATAACCGGGCTGCCAAGTTAATGGACTTATATGGATATCCTACTAGGCTACTACAAGTACCATAAAGAGTATACAACAGTTAAAAAAACATCAAATAAAGTGACTCCTCATCACATATAACTGTACTAAATTCAAACTTTGATATCTTGTTAAGTTTAATTATAAAACAACATAAACTAACAACAATGCTGCATGTACATATCCCTGCTCAATAATCATGTATGAAATAAACCTATTAAATTTAAAAAAAAATGAACAAATTAATATTCAGTCCTTTCCCGGCATTGATGGGTCCTTGTAATGCAAAAAACATTAAACGTCAGATGAAAATGTAGAAACACTTAAAATATATTCAATTAAATTTTTACCCCAATATGCAGACTATTCAAGTAATTGCTAAAATTACTCATATTATTGTATTAGACTCTCAGTATTGCCTTCATAAATTCGGAAGACAATGGGTACTAGTATGAAAGGAATATATGATGGAGTATTAGTTCTTTATATCAGTATCATACAACAATGCACTTGCTTATTATAGAGATTACTTTGTTATTATTACCTTAAGCCAACACCGCCTATCCCGATCACAGCAACAGCATCACCAGGACGCACTTCAGCTGCATGAGCCATAGCACCATAGGCAGTAAAAACTGCACATCCTAAAATAGCTGATTCTGTGTAAGGTAATGTGTCGGGTAGTGTAGTCAATGCATGTGCTGGTACAACGCAATACTCAGCAAGCCCCCCCATACTATACATATACACTGGTTTCCCTGCAAAAGAAACATATTTCAGTTATCTATGCATCTTATTATAGAAGTTAAATAATTTTGATGAAATGGATGCCATATTGCGACCAACTAATGGTACGTCATCTATCCATTAAAGACAATTCTGCCTATATGAGACATAAGGATCACAGTTAAATTAAAGGGTAGGAATAGGATGACCACTCTCCATGCATTAATGGAATAAAATGATTGAAAGGAAATATATAATACAGAAATGCCCAAAAAATAGTATGCATTTCATTCGATCAATAATTTAACTGAACACGACACAGTATATATGGACAAAACCGTCCTCCTCTAGCAAATCGATTGACCACATAGCCTTGTAATAGAAAGTAGAGACTATCTAATTCAGGGATAGTAACCAAAAACAGGCACAGCAGAGGTGCTACAAGTCTTGGTAAAAACTGTAAATCAATACCTACGCATGACATTACCAAAGGACTGGGTATGATATTTCGGGGCCTACGGTGGGCTAGTGGAACCCAAAATTTTGAATTTTGGCCAATGATTGGGGCTTTAATTCAATTCAGACTTACAATATGATCAAGGTTCGTACACTATCCCTCTAATGCCAAGAGAAACCTAGATCTAGCTCAGGCTCCAACACTTGGAGTCTTCCATCCTTAGACTTTGTCAAAGGATCAGTATACAATTAATGGCAAGTGTTGACTTAGCTTTGATGATAGATGTAATTAAGCGGTGAAGTGTATAGTCAAAAGCATGTTTACCACTGCCACGGAGAAACAGACGTGTTTCTCCATCATAAAGGGTTCCTTTCGCTCGGTTAAAATCGAAGAAGTCCTCACATAAGTCATCTTGACCCTGTTTAACTCAAAAATGACAATTTCGAAATGGTATTAAAGATATAACATTAAAGCATTAAAAAAGAAGCATTGGCATCAATTATAAAAAAGAACAGCCAACAGATCAAGGATTAATATCGTACCTTACTGCAGTAAAAGCAGCTACCACAAGGCATTATGAACGCCCCAATAACATGAGCTCCAACAGGAAATCTGAAATTTTCCCAAGCTAACATTTATGATGGATTTAAAAGATATCAGTTCTGATTTATAGCATATATAATAGTCAGATCTCAGTTTTTAAACCTCTTGGTAATTTTACTGTCAGTGAGTGGTCCATGTTCAACTACCTCACCAGTGATCTCGTGTCCCACGACACAAGGGCTAGCAAATGGAAGTTCACCTTTCAATACATGTAGGTCAGAGTGGCACACCCCACAGGCTGCATTGTTCAAAATATACAAAATTATTGAAAGTTGTTAACACTCAGTTAAGACTCGTAGTGGAGACTAATTACTCAAGTAGGAGATATTGAGGACACTGGACAGTATGAAGAAAATATGATCAGATAAAAGCCACTCTCACACACACTTTTATAGTAACTGATTATTGTCATACTAATAGTTGGGGGTAAGTACCATGACAAATTAAACGAGGAGCCTTCTACAGTATACACATAATGTCGTAAAATAAATCACAAAGAGAACCAATCAGCTAAGTAACACAAATGGTTAGTGCAGAGTAGGCGCTAAACATAAAACTCTTAAATTTCAACAAGTCCTATAATAAGTGGGTTCTCACTTCTCATCTCTTTTAACAAGAGGAAAACACACATATAAGATTTTGCTGTCCCTTCTCATCTTTTAAGAACTTAAATTTTAATTTGCAGCCTAAGTATCACTTCATTGATTCATTTACATCATACAATTCTCACCTTCATCCCTCCTCAGCATGTTTTATTCGGAAATACATAAATTTATTTCATAAAATATCCCCGTACATGGCCTAAATCCATCAATAGCTATACATTTTCACTATACATGACTAAAGTAAAAAAATCTCTGTAGTTGTACCTCTAAAAGAACATTAATATCATTATAGACAGAGTTTCGAATAATTACACAATTCAAGTGAGCTAAGCAAAATATAACTCAATTACAAATTAAAGTAATCCTAATTAAAAAAGAACACGATTACAATATAAAAAATGCGTATGAATTAGTGTACCCTTGGTTTTAATAAGAAGCTCGTTAGCTTTAGGGCGAGGCATATGAAAGTCTTCGAAGGTGAGTGGCTTATTTGGTTCCCAAAACACAGCTCCACGCATATAAGATGAGCCTCCGTTCAAATGATACGACGCCGCATCGATCGTCGTTGAAAATGATCTGCTACTCTCATTCAAACACCAATTACATGATGATGATGATGATGATGAATTTAAAGCTCTGAGAATGCTTGCAGTGCTTTTGAGGACTCGATTCATGTTCTTCATCATCATCATTTTGTTTTACAATTCGATTTTCAACTCTGAATTCAAAATGTCGATCAATTCAACTCTTGTGTTGATGAGAGTGAGTTTTATTTTAATTTATATTATTACCATAAGGATAATATATTCTACTACACTTAACCCCCCCACTCAATATTATAATGTTGGCGGCGAACTGTTTATCCAGTTTACCAATTTTTTTATGTATAAATTTCTTGGTTATAAAAATATCCTATTTTATCCATTAATACCTGATTTAATCATGTACAAGATATATGACCCTTCCGGTTAATTTTTATTTATTCTTTTTAATCGGCATATTAAAAATAAATTATACGATAAAAATAAAATTTCAATTCAATTTAAATAACTATCAATTATGTAATATGTTAAATAAATATTAATATATAAATTACTAATAAAATAAGGGTTTTGATTTAAATATAATTAAAATATTAAAAAACATTCAATTTTTTCTTCCGATTAATCCTTCTAATTAATCCTCGATTCTCCGATTATACCTAAATTGTTATCACCGATCTCTTCCAATTATCAATATTTATAATATTGATAAATTTCTGACTCACATTACTTTATAATATATCCCCTATTTATGAAAACCGGTAATCAGAATTAATTTATTAAGTTACCTATTATGAATTTCGTAAATCGGCGATGAATGAGAAAGATTAACCTGATAAAAACTATAATATATTAATATATTAATTTTAGTTCCAGTATAATATGCAATTTAAAATATAAATAGCAATTAATCGAATTTTAAAAATCGAATATGTCAGATATATTTTAACAACTAATCTGGAACATATTGGTGATTTTCTAAAAAATGCCTATTAGAAATATTGTAATTAATCATTTGAAAAATCAATTTGATAATTTTAGCATTTTCCTTATCTATTTATGGATAGAAATATTTTTCCAGCTTGCTGTGCTTGTGTGGCAGTGAGTCAGCATCAACTAGAATGGATAGACAACTTCGCAAGTATCAAAATTACTATTAGCTGAAATCTTGTCAAATTTTTTTCATAAAAAGGATATCGATAATTAAATTTCAGTTCAAAAACTTAATAAGATAAGGTGCTGGGGAAATTATTCTCCAAACTTCATGCACCTGAGAGGGATGATTATCCAACGACTTCATGCACTTCTTTACATATTGCATATGATTATCTGATTTCAAAACTTACTTATATTCTATTTTTAGGTTTTATTTGGATTAGGGATTAAATAGAGAGGGGTTGGGTATGGTTAGTTTAAGCTAATCTAGGTTATATTGGATTAGCCTGTACTCAGTTCTTATCATATTTAGATGTAAGGGTTGAGAGGATAGAGGTTCCACACTTATCTCATTTGGATGAGAGGGGTTAGAATCATGGTTTTTACAACATTTAAAAATATAAATTGAAATTTACAGAAAAAAGATGTATACATTGATTTTTTTAAAATTAAATTAAAGAAATAGTATTATTGTATTATAAAAATAATATTTTACTCTTTTAAATTTAATAAAAATTCTTAATAAAATTATATCATTTTGGATAATGTACTTATGGAAGGATTATAGAATAATTCTAATCAAATGAAATACTCATCTTAAGATTATGAAGATTTTGATTATATCTATTGTTACATGTACATTGTTTAAATTTTGGATTCTTGAATCCATAAACCTTGCAAAATGACCGCAACATAAAGTTCTACTTGGCAGAAACTACAAATTCCATTACACAATTCGTCAAGAGGATGTTCTATAGCCTACTATTAATTCCGAAAACAAGGATTTATGACCTGAAACATTGAAATAGCAGAAATAGCACCAAGGTCAAGTGTCTTTAAAAACATATGATAAAATTCTCCGACATGCCACCAAGATCATCATTTTCCACCTTTCTCAGTCATGAGCTTATTATTGCCATTATACTATTGCAAGTATAGAATTCTACTACTGCAAGTATAGAATGAGTTGACAACTGTTAAAGTAGTATAAAAGTATACTGAAATCAATTTCCCCATTTGTGATCCAAAAGACAAGTAGAATGAACAATCTCATTTAACAATCACAGAGTTATGGACCAACCTGTAAACACAGAGAACACAATGCCAAAGTTTCTTAATTTCTTCTAAATATACTTTCGACTTTGGGATTTGAAAAATAAAGACCTAGACATGCATGCTGCCTGTAGATAACATACTACATTCGAAGAATAAAAACTAAAAACTAGTAATAAGATCTACACCAACAACAATGACATTTCACACACACAACCGCATCAAAACTCTGGCTAAACTAAAAACTAGAAATATATTACAAATATTTCACTTGTTTCTGTTGATAACCAGTTGACTTACTTAGAAGTTCTAACAAAAAAATATATGCAGAATATCCAGACATTACAAGTTGTGGAACGGTGAAAAGTAATAAAAGTTAGAATATTAGGAAAATGTCAACTTTTTATCCATGTAAAAAGTAGTAAATATAACTTTGTACGGTCTGCAAACCCAACCCTCCTTAAAAAAAAGTTTTCCAAACGTGGTTTTAGTAAACTCGTCCCCGCCCAACCAGCCCACCCTCCCTTAACCCCCAAACCAAACAGATCCTTAAGTTCTCTGTCACAACATTTGTGTGCAGCTCCACATTTTTGAAAGTGTTCAGTCTCTTCTATCTCCAATATTAATAATCCTGCGGATACCGCAGTTTTGTAAGTTAGAACTAAGCGATAATAGCAGTGTACAAAATTTTTGACGCTCCAGTTACAAGTATTCAAATAGTAGAGACACATTGAAAAAATGACTGGAAATATATACTGATAGGATTTAGTCATTGAAGAATTGAGTCGGGAATTACTATATACATTATATGTTATAGGGAACATGAAATTTGTTTTACTATATGCTCTATGGAATTAGGCAGCCACATAAAACAAAAGTACACATGCAATAGGCGTGTGGCAAACCCGACTACCAGTGTATATAAAGAGGTTTTGCAGATTAAACATTGTCTCCGTAGATGTGTTGGGGAAAATGCAAAGAGAAGAAACTTGTTCTCAGGAATTTCTTCTTATCATTGAGAAATAGGATATTACAATTTATAGGATTACATAGAAATAGATTCACTGAACTAGTACATAGAACAGTTAATTATCTTGGAATATGAAAACTAAGGTGCATGCACTAGATTCATGCATCTGTGACTGTGACTTCAGATTCATGTAGAAATAAATAGATATTCTAGAAAATTCTAGCTTATATTCCAACAGCCTCTCTTAAGCTAGAATCTTGTAACACCAAGCTTTGACTTCAATCCTGTGAAAACCTCTGACTTTAATGGCTTTGTAAATATGTCTGAGACTTGTTCTTCACTTCTGCAGTACTTAACTTCAAGTTCTCCATTCTTGATCAAATCACGGATGAAATGGTATTTAATTCGAATATGTTTGCTTTTGCCATGGAAGACAGGATCTTTACTAAGGGCAATCGCAGAGCTGTTGTCACAGTAAATCTCTGGACAGTCCTTGAAACTTTGCTTCAGTTCTTGTAACACCCATTTAATCCAAAGGGCTTGACATCCAGCAATCGCCAATGATATATACTCTGCTTCCGCTGTTGAAAGCGCCACAACAACTTGTTTCTTTGACATCCATGATATAGCACCAGATCCAACAAAAAATACATTTCCTGATGTACTCTTACTATCATCATGGTCTCCTGCCCAATCACTATCGCAAAATCCAACAAGTTTGGGATTACTAACCTTTTGATAATAAATTCCGTCTGAGAGTGTTCCTCGAATGTATCTTAGAATTCTTTTTCCTGCTTCCCAGTGAGACATCCTGGGACATTCCATACAAGTTTCTTCTCTTTGCATTTTCCCCAACAAATTGGTATCAGAGCCTGTTCCAAGGCCTGTTCCTTAGTCTGTTCCATAACCTGTTCCAGAAACCATTTCTTAACCTGTTCATCAAACATCTTGTTCTAATATGGCCACCAACGGCAACACACTACAACCCCAGCTTCCAAAATTAACTGGAAAGAATTACAATCAATGGAGTATCATGATGAAAGCTTTATTTGGATCTCAAGATCTATGGGAGTTTGTTGAAATTGGCTACGATGAACCTGCCGATCCAACTACTCTCAATCAGCAACAATTGACAACCTTAAAAGAAAATCGGAAAAAGGACAAGAAAGCACTATTTTTCATATATCAGGCAGTAGATGAAGCTATTTTTGAAAGGATCTCTACATCAGGAACATCAAAAGAAGCCTGGAGCACACTTAATACAGCATACAAAGGTGAAGACAAAGTAAAGACGATCAGATTGCAGGCTTTAAGGGGTGAATTTGAGTTGTTAAGAATGAAGGAGACAGAGTACGTAGAAGAGTATTTTAACAGAGTTGTTTCTATCTCAAATCAACTCAGAGTCAATGGGGAAGAACTGAAGGATCAGCGGATAATAGAAAAAATTCTGCGAAGTATGTCAAAGAAATACGAGCACATAGTTGTTGCAATAGAAGAATCGAAAGATTTAAGTGAACTCTCACTTGAATCTCTTTTGGGATCCTTACAATCTCATGAATTAAGGATTAAACAGTTTGAATCATCGCCCCCTGAGCAAGCATTCCAGATGCAAGAATTTCATCGTGGAGGCTTTCGTGGAAGAGGACGCGGAAGAAATTTTCGTGGCGGAGGAAGAAGCCTACCAGATCATCACACAAGAGGAAGGACTCAAGCAAGTAATTATCAAGTTCAATCAAATCATGAAACGAGTCCAGGAAATCACTATGAAAGAGGAAGATACCATGGACGACCTAGAGGCAGAGGAAGAGGTAATTATCAATCTCAAATCCAATGCAATTATTGTCATAAATTTGGTCATTTAAAGAAAGATTGTTATTCGAGATTGAGAAATGAAAGAGAAGAAACTTGTTCTCAGGAATTTCTTCTTATCATTGAGAAATAGGATATTACAATTTATAGGATTACATAGAAATAGATTCACTGAACTAGTACATAGAACAGTTAATTATCTTGGAATATGAAAACTAAGGTGCATGCACTAGATTCATGCATCTGTGACTGTGACTTCAGATTCATGTAGAAATAAATAGATATTCTAGAAAATTCTAGCTTATATTCCAACAAGATGCACACAATTTCAACGAAGAAGAGGGAAATTCTGTTGATTGACAAACTCTTATATACTTTCATTCCGCATTATAGCTATTTCATTGGCTTCTCTTGACAGTTCTTGCCGCTTGCCCTACTCAATTCGTTCAAAAGGAAGAAATGTATCTTCTCCGTGTCCTTACTAATTTCCTCCCTGGAAATAGATACTAAGACCCCTATACCATTATTCCAAGTTATGGAAAATCTAGACTACTGGATGGAACACATAATTGAATCCTCACAAGGTACCCCTAATATAACCGGATGCCCTTGGATTTTTGTTACAAATATATACATGTCTTTAAAATTTTAAATTATTTGTTTTGATAATATTTTCTTATATGTATAGTTTATAAAATAGTATGATTCGCATGTAGATTTTATTTAATACATTACAAAATAATGTATTTGGTTATAAATATCTATATAATTAAGTATACTTTATTTTTAAATTTTTTGATGTTTTACTTAGTCAAAAAACTATTACTATAAAAAGATAACGTGTACGTGAGTTCAAAAATAGTGGGGTAATAACTACCCACAAACCTAGGAGTGAGATTTAACTAATTTGTAAATAAATAGACTTGTATCAAGTTCATTTTTGTTTGCACAACAATCTTCTATCAAGTATCAAGGTATGTCTTATTCTACTTCTTCTTTTTCAGCATACATACATGTTTTATATATTATTCTATATGTTTACTATGTACTTGAACTATTACTACTCATGTAATATTTACTTTTTAGCTATGGTTAAATCATCCTCCTTATTTTATAGAGTATGTTATTGTTTACATTCTTTGTACAAATATGTCAATGATATTACTTTCAAATTAATTATTAAAATATTTTTTCCTAAAATATATTTATTGCTTTTATTTTTTGACATTGGTCGTATAAATTTTCATGTGCTCCCAAAGTTATAGTTGTATTAAATATGCATTCTTATGTCGTTATTTTTTTTAATATTAGATAGTAAATATAATGTTATGTAAATGGATCTCTATGTCTCTCTCTATTACCTGGCAAAATAGGCCTGGATCCGAAGAACCGAACCGAAATCTATGGATCCGAGATCCGAATTATATAAACCGATAATTATCCGAAAACAAATTAAACCGATCCGAAATTTACCCGAACCGAAAATTTAACCGAAAATGATCCGAAATACTAGATCTGATTGTAAATTGGAACTGGACAAAACCGATTCATATAAAATCTGAACCGAATATGATCCTAAATAAGAAAAATTCATACTTAGATGTATCTTATATTTGTGATAATTTAAATATTTAATCATAAATTAATGTAAAAGTACATTATATTATATTAAAAATACTACATTTAATAAAAAGATATTTTTAAGTCTCACAACATGAAAATATATATATATAAGTTATGATCCGAAATATCCGAACCAAATTTAATCCGAACCGAATTTTGTCCGATTTTTATCCGAATTTAATCCGCTTTTAATCCAAATTTAATCCGCTTTTAATCCGAATTAGACCCGAACCGAATCACATCCGATCCGATCCGAATGGTCTCCAGTTATATCATAATCCGAAAATGGAACCGATCCGAAATACATCATAAGAAAATATTTTTTTATTAAATGATTTATGCATGAAATGCAATACATTATTTATATGTGATTTCAATTATTTTGGAACATTGATGCATGATTTTACCTTTCAGTTGAATTGATATATTGTTAATTTCAAACTATTATATGATTTTGTAAATTGCATGTTACTAAAATGTAAATTTGTACTAAAGTGTATTAAGTACTTTCTTTTCTTATTTATTGTTCATAGATATCAAAATGGTATATGTTTAATTTAGCAAAAAAAAATGGTATATGTTTACTGTTAACTAGTACGGTTTAGCACTGTATAGCCTATATAAAAATTGAAGAAATATTGTTTACACCTTACCATTATATATGGATTACTTATTAATTTTAATTAGTTTTATTAATTGAAATTTAGGATTTTTTTGGCAATAAAAGGATCACCATTTTTGCAGCTAAGGTAAGTTAACTCTTCACACTTTATTTTATTTTGAAATCTTTTAAATATTTTTGCACTACTTTTATTTTAAAATTTATGGATCAAGTACCCTGTTTTAGAAATAAGAATTCCCAGTGAGCTCTGACTTATGAACATTTAGTAATTGTGCATAGTTCCGGAACTAGCCTTTGATACCTTACGAGGGAGTGCTACTTATGATGCCTTCGGGAGCGCACACTCTATGATACCTTAGTAAGGGGCGCATTATTGACAGAAATTATGAACTTTTGATACTGTGTCACCAGGTATTTGTGGCCTTAGCGAGCTGTGGAATTTTGTCTTATGTCATATGGATTTGGATAATGATTTTGGTTTTATAAAATTATGATCTTGATCCACAAGCGTAAAATTGTTTTCTTGTTGGGCTTTTTGGCTCATTACTTACAAATTTTCAGGTACTTAGCTTTTGGGACATCTTAAAGTTGGACTTGATTTGAGTTTGCTTTGGAATAATGTTTTGGTAATTATGTTTGTATTGGAACCGCGTCTCCAGGATTTAACTTTATTTTGAACTTAGATGATTTTATTTCTATCTTGGATTTAGAATTTTATGTATAATTAGAAACTTATTCTTATTATGAATAAAATTTGGAGTTTTAGTTAAATTTTTAAGTATAATTATTGTCTGAAAAGTCGGGGTATTACAGTCCTTACCTTTTCACTGGCAGACTGAAACTACAGGACTTGTTTCAGATAGGTTCATCCCTCTTCCGAATCCCACTTCTCTTTTTTTTTCCGTACTAAATTAAAATTTTATTTCCTTGGTTATATAGATATATATTTTGTTCATTTTTAGTAACTTGGACTCACTTTATAAAGATTGAGACAAAAATCACCTATTCGTTCACTTGTTCATTCTTTTATCAAGTCAAATGGTCACAAAAATTTAACAGACTAGACTTTCAATATCTCTAATATAAGAGCCACAAACACAAAGTAATATTATGTTTCTGTTTCATATACATATTAGTCACAAAACACTGCATCAAATATAAAAGCAATATGTGTAATAACAATAGCACTCATGAATACTAGTGAAAGTTACAAAATTTTCTTCTGATTTTGTGTAATCTCACCTGCATCATTCATTGAGCAAAACCAAATTCTCTTGAAAAAGATCCAAGTAGAGAGGCTGCCTCCCGTATGTAAGATAAGCTACAAAAATATTATTACGATATCCAAATACATTACCGGACCATAACCCTGTAGAATCCTCAACAAATTCTGTTGCCACATCCTTCCGGGGATCGTAAGAATAATATCCAAATACTTTCATTTTTCTAGGACAATATCACCATTATTCCTGAAACCTATGGGCCACCAACATCCGTCAATTCTAATAAAATCAAGGGTAGTCTTCTTCGTCCAAACCTTGCCCAAATCACCAGCATTTTTCTAGTGTTATTATACCCGAAAATTGATATGGACTCTAAATAGACCAAATACGAGAATTATTAATATTATTGGGCTAAAATAATTAGGTCCAATTATAGTTGAGCTCTCGTGCCAATGTATTAACCAGCGTTGTATACCGCTATGTTTACCAAGGCCTCATTATATGACACGTGAAAATATATCAAGGAAGAGAGTCATGTCCACCTCTCAACATGAAGGAAGTCATGTTTATCTCTCAACAAGAGTGGAGTCCTGTCCACCACTCCATTGGGAAGGGAGTAATATCCACCTCTCAACAAGAGGGGAGTTCTGTCCTCATACTACTAAGAGGGGAGTCTTCTTCTCATATCATGCATGACCTCATATTAAAAGAAGAGGTGACCTATCATCATATCACCATCAGGGGTAGCTTGTCCCCCTATTATCAGGAAGTCAGTCCTGCACCCATATTAACAAGTAAGGAGTAATCTCTTCACATTACGTAGAAGCTTTAACAGATCAGTTGGAGTACGAACTTACATATAAGTTGGACAGAAGATATAATTACAACAATTTATGACAACATGATCCCATTGAGGCACATCATAGAGTACTTCCAACACTATATCATACTTGGAAGGACCTCTTCGAGGTCAGCATTCACTACATAGTTTTGAGATTACATCACATGAAAATAATCTCTATTACAGTATAATGATTGAAAATATGCAACGTTAGCCCTAAAAGAAGATGTTTCGCTATAAAATTATATAAATATTCTTTTATTTGACTTGAAGACCCATGACAAGCCTCAAGGGGTCACATGGAAAGAAGGATCGCTATGCGTGGCCAGCTCTGCGTGGCCAGCTCTCCCGTGATTGTACATACTCTCTATACGGCTGCACCGCATGACCAGATTCTCATGGGTCGCATGCAGGACCATGCTCTCAATAAGGACATAGCATGACCAAACTTTAAGAGGTTCCATGCGAGGCCTAGAAGTGTTCTCGTGCCCCATAATTGAGATATATTTGCCTAACTCCATGACAGCCTATTACAACATAATTGAGCTTGGGTCATGGTTAAATATGGGCCTTTTACAGACGACCCCACGGTCAATGAACCTGAGCCTTGATGGACTAGACCAAACCCAAGCCCATATGGGTAACTTGTCTTCTAAGAACTATGTGTGGCTTGAACCCCTATAAAAGGGTATGTAGGCCTCTTATTTACGGATGATCAACAGTTTGAAAGAAGAGAGAATAGACATTATTCCTCTCTCATTCTACAAATCATCAAACAAGATCAACTACAACATTTATCAATTTTCATCCCGTGTTCTTCGCGTTCTTCATGAAAATAGTTTCAAAATAACATAATTTGCTTTGTGATTCCAATAACCCCCAAATTCATGTTGTTACGAAGCTCTCCCAATAACAAGTGCGAATATCTCGGGAACTTTTATATTCAAATTAAAATAAAAAAAGAGATAGTACTTTACTAAATCTTTGAACAAGATTAATACTATAATTACTTTTCAACTGACAACATTGTGGTGGCAATGTAATCTCTCGCAATATCTCATTCTCTATATCAAAACAAAGGATGTAACTAACCAATATGCAATACCATTTACGACTACTGAATAACGTAAATATGAGAATGAAAATTTAGCAAAGTTGTCATTGCTAATAGTCTTCCAGGAATTGGTACTTCAACTATAGACATGGACACAAACAAAGCATTGAAAAGGTTTTCTTTTATGGTGGTACGCAAGTACTATTAATTTATAATTATCTATTCTGGAGAAATATCCAAATGCTAAACCTACGTTACTAGAAGGAAAATAGGGTGGAAGAGCTTTAAACTTACTAATAAAGGGCTTCCAAAAATATACACAGTGCACTGATTTTTAATGATCTTTTACTTGACCAGCCAAACACATTAAACTAGTGGATGTCCCATATATTTTTAGACGCTTGTCTCTTATCGGTTTATAATAAGGTTCCATTGGACAGTATTTCTTGCATATATTTTTAATTAAATAACGAGTTTGTATAAGATGATACCATGATTTATGAACGCATAAGATGATACAATGATTTATGAACGCATCTGCATCGAAGTAGAAATTTCACCAGAAATCTTTTGAGAACCTCTAAAAGGATATCTTCATGCAAAAATTTGGCCATTGCTCTTTTGTATGTCTTTTGACTTCCAATCAGACTTCCAATGTCAATCAATGAAAAAAATCAATAAGCTACTTTGAGTATGAGTTTGTAATAAATCTCAAAGAAAAACAATAATTTACGGATTTCAATTTTTGCTAATTTATCTCCTGATTCTGTTGCTTTAGGTACCAAAAAATCTCCCGAAAAATTTTACATGCATTAAACACGTGGCATATTTTAATCTTTGGACGCATATATAAATATATATACACGCGGTCAGGGTCCTTATTAATATTTGTGAACCCATAATCTAATTTACAATCTAGTATTTCAAACTACAATCTCTAAATAAATAGTAAATTATCTTTTGTTACTCTTTTTCTTAATTAGAATACTTGGTTAAATATTACAATGAAAACTTGACAACTAGCGCATCATAACGAAGATTGTGCACAGTTTTTACAATAGTAAAAGATTACATGTCCGATAAAATTTGCCTATTCTAGATTGAGTAACTTGAGAACTGTTTCATTCATTCTTTGTATATCTTGTAATATCTTGATCATTTTTTCCTAAATCTAACTAATTAGTAGTTTTATTGTCAGACTTACATACACGTAGATGAATTGTATCGATATACAATATCCCTCAAGGGATTTCTTTCTTTCAAGAAAGTTTAGTATCTAACCGAAAGACATATAAATATATCTTCGGATATTTAGACAATAAACCTTTAATGATCGAAAAGAGAAAACCCATAAATGCAAGTTTTGCTTATCCAAATACACCCTGCAAACCACATACAAGTGGAAAATAAACTAGTCTTAAATTCTTGTAACAATTCAATGTACAAAAATTTCTAGTATATGTAACACAACTACGAAACTAATATATATACATACACACACGCATATATATATACATATATATATCAATAGAGGTCTCCCCTAGAAAGAGATCCGCAGAGAACCATTATTTTAAAAACTATAAATACATAATTTATTTTAATTTTCATCATATATAGTTACAAATTTTAATTACCAAATTAAAAATGAAGTTGTACAATTTTTTATTTAAAAAATCATTGCAATTTGATAAAATAGTTTAAAGTGGTCCTGTAGTAGAATCACAGGAAAATCACACTTATCAAAAATTATTCCACTGTAGAATCAAATGTAAAATCAATTTTTTCCCAAATTTTAATTGTAAAATATTTTATTATATTTAAATAATTGTTATTCTATATTAGCAACGAAATTGATAAAATTTTATAATAGAATTAAGGGTTCTCTACGATTCTCTATATAAGAAGGTTCTCTCTTGAATAAAGGCATATAATAATAATAATAATAATAATAATAATAATAATAATAATAATAATAATAATATGTGAAATATATAATCCACCAAAATGACATTTAATTATCATATATTAGTCCAGAATATAATCAAAATTATATAACTTATGAAAAACCCAAAAGTTAATATCACATCCTATATTTACCAACTTGAAAAGTAACTGCTACTAATAATGGCACCATATCACCAAAGATCATGAAAAGATAATCATTTTTAGATGCCAAAAAGGTAAAAAATATTAAAAATTAAACTCTGAGTCAAAAACTAAAAAACAACTTACTAAAATTTCAAAACATAATGAAAGGAAATAAATATAAACATTTGAAATCACTAATTCAAATTTTTATAAAAAGTAGAGTATATTAAGGAATTACACTTACTATCCTTAAATAAAAATTAATGAATAAAAAACAGATCAAAGCTAAATTTTAGCTAATAAAAAATCAATTGAAATAATAGATTTTATTTTAGGTTATTAGAGAAAATATTGACATCAAATCATACATCCCTAAAAAAGTCTAATTAAGACCAAGAGCATTTAATGCAAATTAAATCATAACTTTATAGCGTATAGAGGAATATTAGTTATCAAAATTGGATAAAAGAAATTTCAAATTATGTAACTTCCTAAACTAAATGCTATGAAATCATATAAACAATTTAAATCATAAAATTCTTTCAAATTTCATAAGTCAATATTCAATTTACAATAAATTAATACACATTAAACGCTTTCCAAAAGTTAATAACAATTGAAAACTGATCAATCTTTATGAAAATTGAGGAACTTAAAAGCATTTAAATGCATAGTAAAATCAAAAATTAAACCAAATCCTTTTAACCAAAAAGATACAATCAAATTGTAGCCATGGTATTGAAATTAATAACCTTTATTGGATACCATTGTCTACCAGGAAGATACCGGCGATACACAATATACAATTAATCTACCTAAACCACGATCACCAAAATAGGTCTCGTACATCCATTACACAATCATACAAATTAAACTTCAAACATAGCTACAGATTAAACTTGTAATATAAAGAGACAACTTACACAAATCAAGAATTTTGAATAGCACACAACAGGATCATTACTCAACCAAGCACCAAAAGTAAACCAAAAAACTAAGTAGAAACATATAAATTTAAACGACATCACTTAACTTGATCAAACTCGTATTCTTTAGGATGAAGTTGTATATTCAGGACAAACTATTAAGAATTTTATACCTGGCTGTCGAGTCCATTCACACAGACTTACCTTTTTATCGTAATTAACAAGAGCATAAATTGAGTTGATCTTGACTTAACTCGTTGGTTCCGAATGATTCTATCGAGTTTAAATAAAGGTAAATCTTCCTATTTTTCCTTGGTTCTTCATCATATAAACACCACTGATAACCTGATTTAGCCCGGTAACACCGCCAAAAGCATCGAACTTATCTTATCTACCAAGTCGTTTGGATATGTTTTTCGAACTCGTCATATCTATGGCCGCCGATGACCATAAAATGAGTTTCTCACGGCTCGGGTCCGATCAAAATCTTCAACAGATCTGTTGTGCAAGACATGCATGTATAATAACAAGACTAAGTCATATTGACATCCCTAAGATTAAGTTGTTTGATAATCAATATTTGTATTCAGTAATGGTATTCCTTGAGTCTGTAAAAATATTTAGCATATTAGACTAAGAGATTTTTCTGTGAACAGTTTCAAGCTAAGGAATAAACTCTGAAAGAAGATCAAGTACTTGATCATGGCTCAGAGAAAAGATGTAGAAGGTTGGAGTTGAATAATGTTGTTATATGAAAAATGTTTTAAGTCAAGATATCGACAAGTCATAGATCAAGGTATATCGAGAAATTAGTCGAGAAGTCCAAAATGACTTGTAGAGAAGTCCCAAAAGATATTGACAAGTTATTTCTGCATGTAGAGATCTCAGAGATATCGACAAGTCAAATGAAGATGTAGAGAACTAGAGATATCGACAAGTCATTTCTCATATAGAGATCTCAGAGATATCGACAAGTCAAAATGTGTATATAGAGATCTCAGAGATATCGATAAGTCATTTCTACATGTAGAGATCTCAGAGATATCGATAAGTCAAATTCTTCATGTAGAGAACTCAAGATGTTGACAAGTCAAAAGCCTATATAGAGAACTGAAGTTGTCGACAAGTCATTCTGCATGTAGAGAACTGAAGACCTCGATAAATCATTTACATATGTCGAGAACTCGAGATATCGATAAGTCATTATACTTATCGATATGTCACTTCTTTACAGAACAAAAAGAGATCTCGACATACTATCTCAAATTCAGAATACAGACAAGTTCAAGATTCAAGATTATCAGTCAATAAACAATTCATTCAATGAATTGGAAAGTCTACAAAAGCAGCTTGAAGAATACAAGATAAGGGCCAAGATTCACTGGACAAAGGATGGTCACAGACCTGCAAGATTCTGCACAGATTTGCTAACACCAGAAAAAAAAATAGACAAGGTTGCTTTAGAAATTGGTTTAGTACATTTTAGTGCAAGTTTTATAAACCCATGTTGTTATTCTATAATGCATGCACGTGTCCTTAGTTTGGAAGTAACAAACAGATCTAGAAAATTTTGTATTCTCTCAAGATAGAAGCTGAGTTCTAATTTTCTTAAGATCATAGATTTGTAGCAAGATAAACTTAATTAATACAATTAAGTGAGTTTTTGATATTGTGTCTTGTGTGTTTTACTGTCAAGTATTTTATCTCTACAATTCTAAACTGCTTTGTTCACCAATAATCCAAACAAGTTTAAAAGCCAAATATAATTTAAGAAACACATTCACCCCCCCTTCGTGTTACATTTCTTTGCATTCAATATCTAACAAGTGGTATTAGAGCAAAATCTGAAAGAAAACAGATAAAGATCTTGGAAGAATGAGTGCTCAGAAATTAAACGGTATCAAGATACCTGTTTTTGACAAGATTAACTACACACTTTGGAAAAAGAAAATTTTTCGCTGTAATTCAAACGTGAAAATACACGCAAGCGTACGCGATCACAAGTTGTATAACATGTAAGTCAAGTTCGTTCCCACAGAAACTAGTTTAGGTTAAGCTCAGATTATGCACTTATGCAACATTGTATGATTATCGTTCATAGCTAAGACAAGTAACAAATTTGAGTTGATTAACTACTTAAGAGATTATACTAGCATATATTTAGAGATTAAAGGTGATTTACTTATATGAGAATAAAACATGGGATTCTAACTTCATTAAATACTTCATTCAAAGTTTATGTATTTAACCTTAGTATGTGATGGTGATGACAACTAATCAGATAACACGAAATTAGTATACGCCAAGTTTCGTTATACGTATACCCTACTATCAAACATCCACAATTAAGATAGAAGTTGAATAGACACCAATTATGCTTAGTCCCTATATATCTATAAAGATTGAAAGCATAATGGTTTAAGAACAAGTTATATATCGTGATTACATAAGGTGAATAAGATGGTTAAAATTACCCATGAATTATGCATGTCAATTCATGCATAAACCTATGCTAGCATGGCAAGTTCTAAACCTCTATATTCATTGTCGCTTCAAAAGAGATTAACAAACAATCTTAGATGTTAGCTACACATCAAAGACAAATAAGCACAACCAAAATAAGAAATCATAAATCACCACATACTAAATATTATTAAACAATTAATTATTGAAATCCATTTATAAATCCATTAGAACCCCATGACAACGATTAGTTCATAATCGAACTCATCGTCACCATGGGTTCCAATGAAAACATGATAATAAACAATATAAGAGTACTAGGGTTTAAAGACAAATCGAAAACAAGGATCCGAAGTATCAACTATATTGAAGAATATAAAAGTCTTCTTCTCCGTAGCCGTCTTGTGCTCTCTAGGTCTTCGTATTGCTCTCTATTGGCTCCTTTTTGTTAAAAATGACTTATTATTGGTTTATATAGGCCTCTGATGGATTAGGATTCTCAAAATCTTCAAATCAGACTCAAAACAGGATTCTGCTACAGGAGTTGGGCGTGGGCGCGCGAGTTTGCTTCCTCTGCGGCGCAGGCGCGCGGGGATTGGGCGCGGTCGCGCGGGGCTTCTGCTCCTTGACTGCAATTTCTTTTTTTTTTGCCATAACTTGAGCTCTGTTCATCGGAATTTGATGATTCAACAGTCCACGCGAAGATATCAAGATTCTCTTCAACTTGAGAATAGCCTAGGCTTCTAATTCTGATCTCTTTTCAGCATATTTCATTGAAAAGCTCCTTTCTTCATCCAACTAATGCCTGCAATGCAATTACACAAAAACACATAAAAACACCAGATACTTGAGTCCAAAACACCAACTTAAGCCTGAAATAAAGCGTTCGAAGTGGATATAAAATCCACTTATCACACCCCCAAACTTAAATCGATGCTTGTCCTCAAACATAAATAGACTCAAAACTACAAAACAACCTAATGCATGAATGCAACTACGTGAATGCAACTAAATGACAATGCAACCAATCCCCTCAGAATAACCATAACCAAATGAATAAGCCAACGACTCCAAGAATGCAATGACTTTAAACAGAGTTCGAATAAATCTAACAAATCAACTCACAAACCAGAAACGTGCGTGTGTGCAACACATAACAGATATACTCTCAATATTAGATCAAATAACCATAACTTATCTATCATCAAAACAATCACGAGTTTATAAATAGAATAGACGATAAACACATAATGACTCACAACATCTCCTTTCTACTAGAGTAATACAAGGATTCATGCTATTATTGAACACATAACAAAGATGCTTATTTGACCGTGTAATGAATGAGGTCCTAAAAGACTTATACAGTAATACCCATGTAGCCAGCGTAAGGTTAGCGGATCCCAGACTATCAAAGCCTTAGGTCACTAGGCACAAAGTCCCCTAGAACTTAATAACTCGAGTATTAAAGAGCTCACTCTTGAGCAATTATGCATAAACACATACTTTTTTTTTCGTTTTTTTCAACAATTTCTGAATGAGTGCGTTTCGCTCCATCTAATTCAACCCTAGACTACTTATAAATTATGAGCCGGCTACTAGCCATTTGACGCCTAGCCTTATTCACAACTAGCATTGAAATCCAAATTTTTCTCCAATTTTAAAATTCAGTGTTCTTTTGCCATTAAGAGAATACCAAAAATTCTAGATATAAACAAGTGATTAAATATCAACAAATAAACAAATATGATCATGATCTAGATCAAAAGCAATCCTATAAGACTTGTGAATTTTTTTTTCTGGCATGCAAATTAATTCATTAAGACTTAAACAACCCTCTATTCATCATCATCACACTCAAATTAACATCAACTTATCAGATTGAAATAGCTCAACCTAAGGGGTCATGCTATATGCATGCAAACGCAACTATATGAACTCACATAATTACACAAATAAAAATGTCCTATATGAACAATCATGCAAAAATATGTATATGAAATACAACTAAACATGCAACATGAATCTATATGAATATATATGGACACACACAAACTAATCCTTACATTATCACCCCCAAACTTAAAATTTTCAATGTCCTCATTGAAGGTAATAATAAGGATTTCAGGCATACCTAGTCGTCAGAAAGATCACCCTCCTCGGGTGGAGTATCAGGTGGCGGATACACATAATCATCACCAACACCGGCCAATTAACCTTAACACCAGTGGCTCAGAAAGCGGTGCCCAAATCCTGTGTCAAGTCGGCTGCAAAACGGCTGTGCATGTCGTGCATCGCATCCATGCGCCTGGCCAATCTCTGAAACCGCGCATCACCAAGCCCAGAACCATCCCCTGCCTCCTGCTGAGCACGCGAAGAACTAGCCACTCCATGAGCAGCTCTCCAAGCTGCATGCCTAGCCGGAGAAGAACCACCAGCATAAGTCTGATCATCTGGCTGACCACCGGGCAAATGATCATAAGTGTAACCCAAACCCTTCTCATCATCCTTTCCACCATACCATTCCTGCATGACTGAGATCGTCAAGCTATCAATAGGAGCGCTCGGCATCTGCAACTGCTCCAACTCGGGCCAACAAACACCAACCGAAACACAAAGCTTCGTCACAATAGATGTATGAGGAATCGCCCCCGATTTCCTGCCTTGCAGAAACCGCAACATAATCTGATATATCACATGGCCGAGATCCACATGCTCCTCATTTAAGATCCCCAAAAGTAGAATATCACGATCAACAGTAACATCATGCTGATGCGAAGAAGGCATAATATTGGCACACATAAAAGCATTCCAAGCCCGAGCATACCTATTCATACATGCAGCCAGAAAAGTGAGCGGCTCATTCGTGCCCTTCTTGCACTTCCACTATGTTCCCGAAACACACAACTCAACCACAATATAATCAAGATCAAAATCCTCCCTCGACTTGCTCACCCAGTCCTCAGCACCAGCCTTCTTTGTGGGTTGATTAATAACCCGATGAATCACCGCGGGATGATAATCCACCATCAACCCATGAACCGCAGAAAATCCATTCTTGTCCGCTTTAGCATTCTCGTAGAACTCTCGCACAATGCTCATCGGGACATGTAAAAACCCGAATTTTTGACATCGGTAAAAGACCCTTACAAATAGTAACCTTGCAGTTTAATAAAAACTTTTACTACCACACCATATACGAGTTTTTAATTTAATATTCCAAGTTGATATTATGATTATACGTATCAAATAAGTGTATGTAAACACTATTAGTTTTCGAAGAAAATGAACTTTAAAAAATGACCGTATCTACGAACCACCAAGGATTACGAGAATCACAATATAATTACAAATTTGAAATCCTACAAATTCAAATCCAAGTACGAGAATTCAAAATGTGAAGAATGTATAAGAAATGATTTACACCGCGAATCGTTTACGAGGGTTTATTACGAAAATGAATAAGCGATCGAGCGAACACGTAAACGTATAAATAAACGTATCAAGCCAAGCTAACCATACAAGCTAACTAGAGTAAAAAACTAACCATGGTTAAGTGACCAAGTAGTAACCTAGCTAAATAGGAATGATAACCTAAAACTAGCAAATAGTAACCAAGTACCTAAGCTAAGTAGTATAGCTTGCAAACTAGGATGGCTAGCAAGATTTTATTTAATTTTATAGCACTAAGATGATATATAAAAGATTTTATCACATGTCTTTCACAAGAAGCATTTCAAAACACAACACAAACTCTCTCTCTCTCTCTCTCTCTCTCTCTCTCTTTAAGAATAATGCTGATTTTCAAGAACAAGGAGGAAAGAAAAATTTAAAACTTACATTCTACCCATTCAAAAATCACCAAATTTTTACCAAACCTCTTTCATATCATGGTTAAGTCACACACCAAATTTCTATCCCATCCATGAAATTTTCAATTTTATAAAAATGTTTGAAGTTGGGGGTGAATAGTAACTCCAAAAATCACTAACTTGTTTTCTTGATTTTCATGGAAGTTTAAGGATCCTAAAGCTAGAAAAAGGCTTCATCAAGGATCTCAGGACTTTATTAAGTATTAATAATCTTCAAGGAAGGTATAAACTTCATCCACCCTTTAATTTACTTGAGTTATAAGATTAAGTTTGAGTTATGTTTAAGTACATGTCGGTTCATTGAGTTTGGATTATAAAAAGTTGGTTTTGGATGGTTGATTGTTATGGATTGATGTTGATGATGATTTCGTATAGTTTAGGGACTGATATTTCAAGAAATATGAAGAAATTAGTGTTTGAGTCGTTATCGATGAAATTAACGTAGTTAAAACCGGGAATCGTTACGCGTATAGCCGTCGTAATGTCCGTTTGTATTTAGGACTATTTTAAGCAATAAATAAGAACTGTAAATTTAATATTTTTACACACCACTTGAAATGGATGTAAATTTATTTTTCTCTAGTTTGTAATTATATAAATATCGTGCCGAGACAATTTACGGATTAGAAGAAAAGTTCGTTTTAGTGAACATAGTCTAGAAAACCAAACTGCTACCTATTCTGACTTTGAGGGTATAATTGAGGCCTTTAAACATTGTTTAAAATCATAAAACTTGGTCAGTAGCTTACTTATAAAATTAAGAAGCCCTCTTAAAATTTCAGCAAAAGATGTTAATTTTTCAATTTTATAAAAATGTCGAAGCCGAGGTCGCGCAAGGAGTGATCTCCAAGAATACCTACTGGCATTAAACTGCCACTTCGGGATTTTCCCTCCTGTTACCTGAATACCATTTTTAAATAATTTGTTCTAAATTTTGTCTAGATCACGCACATGAAAACGGTGCGTCAATTGAGTTAACGGTTTGAGAGAGATCAACGTTTTAGTGAAAGCGGTTTGAATATTAAAACTCCATAGTTGACCGAACTTTTGAAATTCTTTTCACCCAATTAAATTCATCTTATCAAAATGAAAATTTTATGATAGATATTACAAGAACTCAAGAAGCTCCTCGAGGTGATTTCCTATTAAAATATTAATTTTAAGATTTAATAAAAATATTAGAGTGTGAGTCACGTAATAGTAACATTCGGTAAAGTCAACTATAGAAGACCACTTTGACCGTCCGTTTCGACCAAGGATTGATACTTATTTCGAGTTAGTCGGATATTGAAAATTATGAAGTATTGTACTTATTAGAAATATTAGCCGGTGATGGGATTAGGAATACTGATTAAGATTATGATATTTGTTGATTAGAAAACCCGAAACGAGAGGAAGTCGGAAAACGTATCTTGGACTCTAGGCAAGTTTTCAAACCCTACCTTTAAAAACTGTTGTGTTGTGTTTATTTTCAAATAAATTCTATATATACATGATGTTGTATTATGATATTTTACGAATTGTGATTATTAATATCGTACGATATGTTAATGATTTTGCTATATGAATATTACCGAATTTCAATCAATAATGCTAGAGAGTAGCGTTGCCGTTTTTGAGAAGTGTTTGATCGATTACAATTCAATCAATATATGAGGTGTATACTTTAGACTGAGGATCAGTTAATATAATTTGATGAAAATCCGGAAGTATTCCGGAGGTGTTTTATTTAAATATATTAACGCTATAGTAGAGCGTGATGTATAAGTTGTAAGACCGAGAGTCGGTCAGTTTTTATAAAGTATAAACCCCGGAATTATCCCGGAGATGTTTTGGGACGATTAAAAGTCCGTAGCTATTTTATTCCAAGGGACTCGATGTCCTCTTGCGAAATATTAAAGTACCTCGAATTTTATTTAAAAATGATTTCTAAAGATCGTATTCCCCCAACTCTATTTAATTACCCGAGCAATGCATATTATTTCGGATATTCATTTAAAAAGGGAGAAGTATTCTCCAACATTTATTTTATTTTAAAACCAATTATTTTACATATATTAAAGATTAATATAATTACTTAAACATAAATTAGTTGAGAAATAATATTCTAAATATTCTTTTAAAGAAGAACTATTCGTGATTTAATTATTTAATAATTATTATTTAATTATTCAGTATTTATTAAATGATTTAATATCATTTAAAAATTTTAAAACCTATTTTAAAATATTTTCTGAGTTTCAGAAAATCATACTAATACTTTCAAATCGTCGAAGAATATTATCTCGACATACCTTATATATTTTGATTATAAATTTCAAAAGGAACTCCCCCTTAATCATCTATCTTTTGACAACGGTCAACTCACATTACTTTAGTACTTCCTCTAAAAATTCTCGGAAGTACATATATATACACACACACACACACACACACACACAAGATGAGTTGTTCTATCAACAAGCAAAACACTTGGGGAACTTCGATGTGGTTCGAGTTCTCGAGATATGATGGAATTCTTCAAATGACTTGGAGGGTTAGACTCTAGTATGAAGAGTACTAGGGAGGCTACCAAAGGTACCACTGGAGAAGGTACTCTGTGTACTCAGGAACTTGTGAAGTATGTGTATACCCGAAATGGAACACATAACCCGAATGCCGCAAGGGTGATAACCGGGATACGAAGGTGTCGTCCTTCTACTAGTAGAAAAGGTTACTATTTTCCGTATTACGACAGATCATCGTATGCGGTGGCTCCAATGAATGTCCTATTCTTCCAATTGGAATTGAGATGCAATACCGTAACTCGAGCCTTGGTGCCGGGTTTACCATTATGGTATTTGTAGAATAATAAGTCAATCAAAGAATTGTTTTGAAAAGAGGTGTGTATCACCAAGAAAATTACTTTTAATAAATACATATCCTTATACGGATTAATATAATTTCTTTAACAGTCTTTTCATACTGTTGATTAGTATGGCTGAGCATTATTGCTCACTCTTGCTTTCTTTTAAATATCACAACACAACAGATTACCAGTATGCTGGCGTGGGGCTTAGTCATTTGAAATCGTGGGGAGAATTCCTTATAGCTTTGTCTCAGGTGGACCAGAGTATTCAGATAGGTTTAAGATGTTAGTAATGATTATTGTAACTTCATGTAGAGGTTACGGATAATTGTTTAAGATTATATAAAGTACAATTGAGTTGTAATAAAAGAATATTACATTTTGTACATCGTTTCTAAGGCTATAACTTGTGTGTGTGTGTGCGTGAGATTGGGGTATGTTGGATTATTGAATTAATACAGGTTACACATGAGTGAAGGATTGGGTGATGACCTAGATTTCTGACCCCGAATTTAGGGGCGTTACAGAAATGGTATTAGAGCAATAAGTTATAGTACTTAGAGACGAGAGTGTTAGGAGTTTATCTAGATGTGAGATTTCGTAAGAGCTCATACAGAGTTCATCATTGGACTACCGGATGTAGCCCCAATGTGTAGGTTATAATAAGTGTATATTTGAGGTATTAAAGTGTGACTAATATAACTATTAGAGATTATCAGAATTATGAGAAGAAAAAATTAGAATTATATATGATTTGGAAAGGATGTGGATATAGAACTTGGAAATGAGTCTCTAGGGCATTTGAGGTAAAGACGGTATTACCAACGCCATATGTTCATTCGGGATAACACAGGCTTGGTTACTTGTAGTTCCTTATAGGTTGCCCATGAGGGGGCAACATATGTGAGAACCATGTAGTCTAATTATTAATATACAGTTGAGGTCATTGACCCAAACTAGTTGAAGGTGTCATTTTACCAATGAGGATGTGAATATCGTATTAATCACGAATTCACCAGAGATAGTGTCCAATATACCCTTAACGATATTTTCCTATTAAGGAAGATTTGAATGTAATATAAGAATGTTATCGTAAGACGACTACACTACATGATATTATTAACATGCTTAACATGTAAGATTATGATGGTTTAGCTCAGAGATTAAGAGTGTCGAGAATTGATGACGTGTCTACAATTACATGGCGTAAGATTGCAACGAGTGATGGTTCGATCTTATAATCTTCTAAAATGATAGACCAATGAGTCTAGAGCAGAATTCTTCAGTAGAAATGATGTCAGAGACTACGTATATATACTTGTAGACCTCTAATATATTTGGTAATGTATGGTCACTTACACACACATGCCACCGAACTTATGGACTGCATTGAGATTCCTAAGAAATCTCTTTAATATGTTCCCAGGGGAACTGGCCACTTATAATTAGTAACGGATGCATGTAGCAGCCCCTGTCGGTTAACATATGCTTTTGGAATATTTCTGATTAAAGTCTTCGAGGTAAACGCCGGAATGACAGATATACGTGCGAAAGTCAAGTTAGTAAGCGATTTTAAAATGATGTTGAAAGAGACACTAGTTGAAACATGGAATTACAAAGACGAAGAGGAGGTATTATCCTCAGATGGATAATGACGAGAGTTAGGATAATCGGTGAAATATTTTGGCACCTAGTCACTATCACACTACTCCCTCCAAACTGTTTATCATTCGCATTGCCTTGATAAGTCATACGAGGCAATCCTTTTTCCCTACTTTGAACTTCTGATGTGACCAACAACTTGAATAGTCTTTTTCCGCATCAGGATTTGTTCAATTCTTTTAGTTGATCCATGAATCTTCATTCATAGATTATGATCTTCTTATTCGGCTCAGAGCTATTTATGTAATATCCGGGATATATCGTGCAATTATTTTTGCTAATAGATAATTATTATATGTATTCAGTATCTATTCTGTGAATTAATTGTTAAGTGTTAAATGTGTTTGAATGTTTAAAAATGTTATTAATTAAGTATTTTAATTTTTATATGTTTCAAATAAAATATAGATAATTGTCATATCTTCCTAATTATTTTTATGTTGATTTATGAATTTACAGGAATCATATGGATTTTATAAAATCTTTTTTCGGGTATTTAAAATCTTTTTTATAAAAACGGGAACCAACCACCGTTATCCGTTTTTACGTTTTTAGAACCCGAAACTCTTCCGAGAACTCCTTCCTAACCTAATTGCAATATTCCGAGCATTTTCCGTGTTTTGACTTTTTCGATCCGGCGTACGGTTTGTCCTGCGCGGTTCCCGACACAACATTTTCGATACAATATTCGTTTCGGTAAATCAATAAAACTCGTATTTTCAATAAACATGAGCTTTTATTAAACTATCACAATTATCACCTCGTAGTACGTGTAACCAGGCGCTGAGACCAAGACCGCAATACAAATTGTACTGATTTGGATAATTATCTCGAAAACCGGTACCATTTGGATCAGTTTTTATAAATAAACGTACCGTTTTATATCCTGAATGATCCAACGGGATACTAATTTCCCGTAATTATAAATAGCTTCTACCGTATTTTATTTTGTACCAAAAATCATTTGCAAACAGTTAAATAAATAATTATTTAGAGAAATGAACCGTGTTCTTCGTGTTCTTCGTAATCAAACAAAGATTTGAAGGCGTTATTGGAATCCGATGGAGGCGTATGAATAGTCAAAACGAAGCTCTCGACAAGAAAATCGTATCCGTATCAAAATCTTCGAATAAGGGTATTTATTTTTCAATTTCATATTTTTCAGTTTTTAATTATTTACACTTAAATTCGGTTTTTGATTCAGAGGGATTGTTTGAATGTTTGGTTAACTGAATATGATTCCTGAGATCATGAGGATCATTTTCATATATGCCTTGCGTGATTTTGGTTTTGTTTTGATTAAAACCGAACTTTTGGTTTTTATAAAGTTTCAATTCGAATATCTGATTCTGTTTTTGATTGTTGAATGTTAAAAGTTAGGGTGTTAGATTCTATAGGTTCTGGGCTTTAATTCCCCGCATAATTCATCGAATTAGTATAGAAACCAAGAACTTCGTTTATCCGGCGAAGTTCGCCGGTTGGGTTTGATTTTTTGGTCGGAGATCGAGTTCTGGTATCTGGACAAGGTTGCTATTGTTGTTTCTGGATGGAGAATGAAATTTTGAATGATTTTGCACCAAAAACGAACAGAAACCGTGCTGAATTAACTCTGTTTGACTCGCCGGAATGTCTCCGGTTTTTTGGAAATTTTCCAGATTCCGGTTGACATTCAAGCAAACTCCGGTGATGTTCTTGGCAGAAGGGATTTTGATCCATCTGTTTCCAGTTGCAAGATTTATAAACTGTTTCTGGAATTTCCTATTTTCTAATAAATTCAAAAATCCTTTATTTATTTTTCTAAGATCCATTTATAATTCCCAAAATCATTATTTTTAATTCTGAAAATTATTTCTAAATCCAAAAATAAATCTGAATTTGTAATTAATTAATTTTAGTTAATAATTAATTATTTAATTGGTCAATTAATGTAAATATTAATTGATTAATTAATTTAATTACTTATTAATTGATTTTTAGTTAATTATTTAATTAGATTTAATTATTTAAAAATGATTTAAAAATTCCGAAAAATAGTTTCGAGCTTTAAAATATTATTCTAAATTATTCTTAAAACTCGATAATTATTATAAAATTATTTTGAAGCCAGAATTGGCCAACCGAACCCTGTTTATTACACCAAAATTGATCCAACAACCCGTTTTAATTCCGAAAAATGTTTTAAAAATCATTTTAAGTAACCGAAAGCCTGTTTATGACCCGAGACTCCTTTGTAAATGATATGTCATTGATCATTTGATGTGTTATGTGCTATATGTGACTTGTTGATTGACTGTCGGTCTATATGTTCAGTGTTTACTTGTTTATAGCGTAACTTTTAATCCGTAAATCGGATTTGGGTAAAACGAAGGCTAGTTAAAACCTTATGACATCCATGTGATGATTAGAATTATGTAAGATGAATATTGATAGATACCTATGATGCCTAGCAGAATGAGCAAGGCGTATGAAAGAGAAGCAGGTGATCAGAATATGGAATTGATATGTAGAAAATACGGCAAGTGATCAGAAAATAGAATCGAGGCATAGGAAAAGTAGACGAGTGGTTGTTGAAGAAAATTATTGGGCGAATACAAGTGAAGTTGAAATCGATTATGATAAGGCAAGTATTTCTAAACCTTTCTCGAAATATAATACAAATATTCTCTTGTGAAATACTGTTAATACCCAAAATAGTTCTGTTTTATACTGTAAATACTTTGAATCCTTCAGCCTTGAACCTGAGCCATATCATTTGATCTTTGAGCCGCAAGCCTTATTCTTTGTGAGCCATTTGATTTACCAGATATTAAACCACACAAATACGATATTCTTCCACAAATATATAACCAACATATACCAAACACTGGAACAAAATTATTTAAACACACAGAAACTTTTATACTCATCCATACCTTGTGATATCAAAGTACCAAAACCTTGTAAAAACACTATTCATCTAATACCCGATTATCCTACCGGCTGGAGGCCACTTCTTTTATGTACTTTGATATACCCTTTCCGTAACCATGAATTTTTACCATGCTTTTATACAAATGTTTTATTGTTATTGATTATGATCTGGTTTTATTAAATTCTATTATTTATCATATGAACTGCTCTAGAATTGGATAGTTTTCTTTGTGTGGACCAGATTCATGGTCAGACCATATCGATGGTCAAGTTAGGCCAATGTGTGCCTTGGATCCAGAAGTTAGAGCAATGTTGTGTGCTTTGCTCGGGGTTAGTGCGTGACTGATCAACAGCCTAACCTTGGTTTTAAAAACTTAAAATGAATATCCAATTCTATTGGTTATTTAACAAAAAACTTGATTCCTTTGAATCACCCCGTTTATTATTGTTTAACCTCAGTTATTGATAATATGACTTGCTGAGCTAGTTAGCTCACTCTTGCAAATCTTTCTATGTATTCTACAGTTAAGAAGGATACGGTTGATAGCGAGGTATCCTAGTTCAATGTTCGAGCTAGGATTCCAGATTATGATTGATCGAGCTAGCAGGAGCTTATTGCATAAGTGAGATAGTAAAGTTGTAAGAATAATTTCATTTCAGTTGTAAATTAAATTAGTTGGGATTTGGTATGATGTAATAAAAGTTAAGGTTGTGGCTTGTTTTCATACTTTAACCTGTTGCGATTCGTGGTTATGTTAAGCAGAGTCATTGCAAATAATATTTTCTATACAGGTTTATATATTGAGTATATATTGTGGACCCCAAACCTCTGACCCGGGTTTGGAGGGCGCCACAGGTTGGTATCAGAGCTACAGGTTATAAGTCACTGAAACAAGCCTAGATTGTCAGGATTGGGTAGAGGGTTAGGACTAGGAATAGGAAATAGAAAGATAGGTCATCGTGAGGTTGAGTGCGACTGTATAGTAGGTCTCCAGCACGGTTCGTGTTGCGATTCGGGATTCTTAACTAGCGACGTGATATCCAGGCAACGGCAATGGCAGATCCTGATTTCCCCGCATCAACTGATCGTTCAGAGCCTTCTGTTTAAGGATCGTCATCTTCTCCCAGATTCGATTTGCGCCTTGTTCTTCCATCAAGTATTAGCGGTATTACCTTCTGCTATGACGGTTGCGCCTCTCCAAGTTATTCAACGCTATTCTATCATCTCTTGATATGAGACTACCTATTCAAGAACCTTCATTTGTTTATTCTTGTTCCTTTGAACATTCAACTATGAATGTATCCTTTCCGTTTACTATACACCATATTCTATATCCTCAGCCTTTCCAATGAAACAACAGCAGTTGCGAGAAGAGATACGATAAATGCAGTAAATGGTGAGTATTGAGATATAAATTAAGGTGAGAGGGAGTTTAGAAAGAAGATTCAAGTGTTCTGGAGGATGGTTGTATCCGGTTAAAGAAGCTATTAGTAATTAGGCCACTCATGACTAGCTTGTGAAATGAAGTAGAAAAGTGTTGAAGAGAGAGAGTTAGAGGAGATTAGGGATCTGAAGATTTATTGAGATTAGAAAATGGTGTTGTAATGATGTGATAAACATTTTAACAAGATGATGTGACATTAGTTGACTTGTTGACTATTGGATAATCTGTTCCTCTCAATGATTGCAAAGTGGTTAACGGGAGTACTACCAGTATGGGAGCCTTAATGTGAAGCTACGAATAAGATAACGTGCAACAACATCGGAAGTTTTCATTGATTACGGATAGTAATAGACCCAATGAAGGAAAGGAGATAAATGGAAGTGAATGGACCTTTGAGTGATCGTTCTTTAACTTGGTATTTGGTCATAAGAAGGACAACAACCAACTCATACAGTAAGGACAACCGGAGGTGTGATTTTCAAAATTTTCAAAATTTTAAACAAGTTTTCGAAAAAGATTTTTTTTTTCCTTACAAAATTTCTAAAAGCCTTTTTGAATAAGATAAGTTTTAAACATCGGTTGTCAAGCTACTACTTGAGTTTCTTGTTTGTCAAAAGACTCGGATTAGCTGGAAGGATATTATTTTAGATTTAGTATTGTTAATTCAGAGGACGAAGTAATCTGCGATTTTGAGAAAGTTGGTTATTCCTAACAGAACGATACAAATATTGTTCGATAAGATTAACAACAAAAGCAGCGTATGAAGTAACTATTCATCCAATTACTGGGATTATCAGAGATTCAAGGAATTCATGGATTTAATGGAAGCCTGAGCATGACCGAAGAAGATTGGGAAAATTTCCAGACTTTTCTAAAGGAAGAATATTATTAATAAAATGATCGCTATGTTGAATGATTCATGGTTATTCCAAATTAAAAAGAGGAAATTCAAGGTTATCTAATAAGAACGCCATTATGATCGAATTGTTAAAGTATTATACGTGTAGGTGCGACGTTACAGACGCGAGACTTAACAAGTAAGAATCTACCATAATGCTTAGTTACGAAGGCATTTTAGCATACTTCTAAAGTTATTATATGATTCAATTGGGATATGATCGATCAAACTCGAAAGATGAATATAAGTGAAATGTGGATGGTGACCAATGGTATCATTCTCGTCCTCAACATTACAGCGAATATTCCTTTGTAATTCCTAAAAATGTATGAACTCCTTTTTCTTAATAAATTCTTTCTGATGATATCAAAATGGAAGATTTTGCATTCCTTTCAAATTTAATTGTTCCCCTCAAGTTTTGCTTTCTTATTGGGACAAACAGTGTTATGATGAGACACTTTGTCGGAATGACGAAGAGTCGGGTGGGATGCCACCTAATCATGTGCTGTATGCCATACGGTATGAAAGACTGGCCATCTTAAGTACCAATGTGGTTGTCTCATTTATATTCAAATAATTACTTATTCTTTCTTTTCAACTCTAAGTTTATTAAAATTATGAATCCTTCTAGTTGTTTCGTTGTACCGTTGTTCTTTGCGAGAGCTTTTCAAACAAAAGTCAACGTATTATACACCCAGCGGGAAAAGTCTCATCTACCTCTCATGCATAGAAAGGAAACAAGGGCATATAGTGAGAATTGCAAATCACTGGCCCTAGCCAGGGATGCATTGTGAGTCAAGGGAATCTACTTCAATACGGAATACGTCTTCGAGAACAAGAATTTGCGATATGTTATTTGGAATATGGAGGTGATGACATGGAAGATTATTGCGGATACCTTATGCATTAAAGTATTGAAAGACATGGGAGCAAATTGATCATATATCTCTCAAGGTTTTATTGATAAGATGAATTATCCTGTCTAATCAATAGGTTTATAACTAAAGGACTAGCAAGTTAAGAATGTGTAGTTATTGAATAAGTAAGTACCAATGGCGGAATCGATATTTCTGGAAATAAGTTGTGAAGAATTGATATCATTTGAGATAAAAGGATTTGACATTATTCTAAGGATTGGATTAACTATTCAAGTGTGATGCCCAGGTAGACCGTCGTGATGGAAAACAGTCCTGAAGACGCCGAATAAGAATATGAAGAAGTTTAGAGGATAAAGGAAAGTAAAGAACTTGTTAAGAGTGATTTAAGATTACAGTGACAAAAAATATAAGTGCTATGGCGATTATAAATAAGAATCAGGAGCAAACCGAACTTGAAAATTTTACAGTCTCAAGATGTTCTCAGATAAGTTACCAATATTCCCTTTAGATAAAGAAAATGCGTTTATGATTGATTTAGCACTCGAAATGAAGCCAATGTCCAAAGCCCCGCACATAATGGCACCAGATAAAATAAAGGAGTTACCAGAGCAAACGCAGGAACTGGACCTAGCGTACCCTTTAAAAGTGCACCGACACGATGTGTTAATAAGAAAGATGGAAATGTGAGATGATGTGTTAGCGAAAGCTCAACAAGTTTACTCTCAAGAGCAGATATCTGTTACCACGAACCAATGATTTGAATGAAGCAAGATATTTTTATAAGATTGACTTAAGACTGGGCATATTACCAAGTGAAGATTGAACTTATGAACATATCAAAGATAATTTTCAGAACTCAGTACTGCTGTTATAAAATTCTAGAAATGTTAGTGGAATGAACTGATATACCAATGATATTTAAATTTGATAAGTAGAATCTAAAAGGAGGAATCTGGATAAGACGTACTTGTGTTACTTAAGAAGAATCATGCAACCTATACAATGATAGCCGAGGAGTCAAAGGAAAAGGAAGCGGTATAAAAAGGTTACCAGGTGAAAACTTTAATGCCAGGAAGTGTAATTTTTAGTAAAGATAGTCAGCAAGGAGGAGACAAAAAAGGGATTCAGCAGAGGAGTTTAAAGATAATATGAATGAAGAAAGACCAGAAGCACCAATAAAAGTAAGAAGTTTTATCGTGGACCAGTTATTATCAGAAATTGTGCAAGTTTTCTTGAAAATTGCAATATTTTGGATGAGGCTAACCAGGAAAAGCAAGAAGGTTATATGAAATGGAGAAGGGTGAAGAGAGTTTTGCGGAGTTAAATGAAGGAATAATTACAACACCTATTTTATCACTTTAAATGTATCAGGGAGATTTGGTAGTTTATAGTGATACTTCTCGTAAGGGAATAGGATGTGTGTTGATGCAAAGCAATACAGTTATTGCATATGCATCCAGACAACCGAAACCTTATGAGCAGAAGTACCCTACTCATAACTGGGAATTTAAAAGCAACAATAGTATTCATTTTGAAGGATTGGGAAATATTATAAGTATAGAGAAAAATATGAGATATATACGGACCATAAAAGTTTGAAGTATGAACTCTCGAGAAAATAGCAAATATAGTGGCAAGAGATGAGTAAGAAGGAGAGAGAATGAACTTAGAGACTATACCAGAAGAATTATCTATGGAATTCTAGAAGTTGGAATAGGAAGTCAGGGTTCATGATCCAAAAAGGACGATCAAGGTATTCTTAGGTTTTCTTCTAGAAATCGGATTCCACCAGTGACGGAATTGAAGAATGAAATTTTACAGAAAGCTAATAATTCAAGGTATTCAATCCATTCAGGAAGTACCAAGATGTATAGAGATTTATAGGAAAATTATTGGTGGCCAGATACGAAGAGGGAAATTACGGAATGGATTAGCAGATGTTACATACGTCAAAGAGTTAAAGTAGAACATCAGAGACCAGGTGGATTGCTACAACCATCGGAGGTCCAGAGTGAAAGTGGGAGCATATCGCCATGGATTTCATAGTTAGGTTACCAAGCGCAAGAGCTAATCATGATACCATTTGGATTATAATGGATAGATTTATCAAGTCAGTTCATTTTCTGTCTATAAATGGAAGATTTTCACGGGACAAGTCAGTTTATATATACTTAAAAGAAATTGTAGTTCGTCATGGAATTCCTCTGTCAATCATATCCGATCGAGATTCAAGATTTAATTCAAGATTTTAGGAAAAATTTCAAAAATTTTGGGAACGAGACTGAATATGAGTACGTCTTACCACCCGCAGATGAACGGCCAGAGTAAAGGAACAATCTAGATAATCGAGGACATGTTACATGTGTGTACTATTGATTTTAAAGGAAATTGGAACGAGCATTTACCTCTGGTAGAATTTGCTTACAGCAACAGTTATCACGCCAGTATTGGGATGCCACCCTATGAATCCCTTTAGGGACGCAAAGGCAGATCTCCAGTTTATTGGGACGAAGTAGGAGAACGCAAATTACTTGGACCTAAAATTAGTGCAGCAGACAAAGAGAAGTTATTAAAGTTATCCAGAAAAGATTGATAGCAGCACAAGATCGCCAAAGGAAATATGCAGACTAATCAAGGAAAGATATGGAATTCGAAAAAGGGAATTTGGTATCACCGTGGAAGGGATTAATGAGGTTTGGAAAGAAAGAAAAACCGAGCCCAAGATATGTTGGACCTTTCAGAATTTTAAAGCACGTTGGCAAAGTAGCCCACGAGTTGTCGTTACCTCCGCACATGGAGCACATTCATAATGTTTTTCATGTATCAATGCTTAAGAAGTATAATCCAGACTTCAGGTATGTAATAGAATATGAGCCGATAGAGCTTCAGGCAGATTTGTCATATGTAGAGAGTCCGATAGAGATTTTAGAGGAAAGAGAGAAAGTATTGAGAAATAAAGTGGTAAAGTTAGTAAGAGTATTATGGAGAAACCCAAAGGTTGAGGAGTCAACCTGGAAGTTAGAAAGTAATATCAGAGAAAAGTACCCTCATTTGTTTTCTTAGGAGATTCTGAGGACAGAATCCTTTTAAGGGGGGAATGATGTAATATCCGGGATATATCGTGCAATTATTTTTGCTAATAGATAATTATTATATGTATTCAATATCTGTTCTGTGAATTAATTGTTAAGTGTTAAATGTGTTTGAATGTTTAAAATTTTTATTAATTAAGTATTTTAATTTTTATATGTTCCAAATAAAATATAGATAATTGTCATATCTTCCTAATTATTTTTATGTTGATTTATGAATTTATAGGAATCATATGGATTTTATAAAATCTTTTTCCGGGTATTTAAAATCTATTTTATAAAAACGGGAACCAACCACCGTTATCCGTTTTACGTTTTTAGAACCCGAAACTCTTCCGAGAACTCCTTCCTAACCTAATTGCAATATTCCGAGCATTTTCCGTGTTTTGACTTTTTCGATCCGGCGTACGGTTTGTCCTGCGCGGTTCCCGACACAACATTTTCGATACAATATTCGTTTCGGTAAATCAATAAAACTCGTATTTTCGATAAACGTGAGCTTTTATTAAACTATCACAATTATCACCTCGTAGTACGTGTAACCAGGCACTGAGACCAAGACCGCAGTACAAATTGTACTGATTTGGATAATTATCTCGAAAACCGGTACCGTTTGGATCAGTTTTTATAAATAAACGTACCGTTTTATATCCTGAATGATCCAACGGGATACTAATTTCCCGTAATTATAAATAGCTTCTACCGTATTTTATTTTGTACCGAAAATCATTTGCAAACAGTTAAATAAATAATTATTCAGAGAAGAACCGTGTTCTTCTTGTTCTTCGTAATCAAACAAAGATTTGAAGGCGTTATTGGAATCCGATGGAGGCGTATGAATAGTCAAAACGAAGCTCTCGACAAGACAATGGTATCCGTATCAAAATCTTCGAATAAGGGTATTTATTTTTTAATTTCATATTTTTCAGTTTTTAATTATTTACACTTAAATTCGGTTTTTGATTCAGAGGGATTGTTTGAATGTTTGGTTAACTGAATATGATTCCTGAGATCATGAGGATCATTTTCATATATGCCTTGCGTGATTTTGGTTTTATTTTGATTAAAATCGAACTTTTGGTTTTTATAAAGTTTCAATTCGAATTTCTGATTCTGTTTTTGATTGTTGAATGTTAAAAGTTAGGGTGTTAGATTCTATAGGTTATAGGCTTTAATTCCCCGCATAATTCATCGAATTTAGTATAGAAACCAAGAACTTCGTTTATCCGGCGAAGTTCGCCGGTTGGGTTTGATTTTTTGGTCGGAGATCGAGTTCTGGTATCTGGACAAGGTTGTTATTGTTGTTTCTGGATGGAGAATGAAATTTTGAATGATTTTGCACCAAAAATGAACAGAAACCGTGCTGAATTAACTCTGTTTGACTCGCCGGAAGTTCGCCGGAATGTCGCCGGTTTCTGGAAATTTTCCAGATTCCGGTTGACATTCAAGCAAACTCCGGTGATGTTCTTGGCAGAAGGGATTTTGATCCATCTGTTTCCAGTTGCAAGATTTATAAACTGTTTCTGGAATTTCCTACTTTCTAATAAATTCAAAAATCCTTTATTTATTTTTCTAAAATCCATTTATAATTCCAAAAATCATTATTTTTAATTCTGAAAATTATTTCTAAATCAAAAAATAAATCTGAATTTGTAATTAATTAATTTTAGTTAATAATTATTTATTTAATTGGTCAATTAATGTAAATATTAATTGATTAATTAATTTAATTACTTATTAATTGATTTTTAGTTAATTATTTAATTAGATTTAATTATTTAAAAATGATTTAAAAATTTCGAAAAATAGTTTCGAGCTTTAAAATATTATTCTAAATTATTCTTAAGACTCAATAATTATTATAAAATTATTTTGAAGGCAGAATTGGCCAACCGAACCCTGTTTATTACACCAAAATTGATCCAACAAACCCGTTTTAATTCCGAAAAATGTTTTAAAAATCATTTTAAGTAACCGAAAGCCTGTTTATGACCCGAGACTCCTTTGTAAATGATATGTCATTGATTATTTGACGTGTTATATGCTATATGTGACTTGTTGATTGACTGTCGGTTTATATGTTCAGTGTTTACTTGTTTATAGCGTAACTTTTAATCCGTAAATCGAATTTGGGTTAAACGAAGGGTAGTTAAAACCTTATGACATCCATGTGATGATTAGAATCATGTAAGATGAATATTGATAGGTACATGTGATGCCTAGCAGAATGAGCAAGGCGTAGAAAAGAGAAGCAGGTGATCAGAAAATGGAATTGATATGTAGAAAATACGGCAAGTGATCAGAAAATAGAATCGAGGTATAGAAAAAGTAGACGAGTGGTTGTTGAAGAAAATTATTGGGCGAGTACAAGTGAAGTTGAAATCGATTATGATAAGGCAAGTATTTCTAAACCTTTCTCGAAATATAATGCAAATATTCTCTTGTGACATACTGTTAATACCCAAAATAGTTCTGTTTTATACTGTAAATACTTTGAATCCTTCAGCCTTGAACCTGAGCCATATCATTTGATCTTTGAGCCGCAAGCCTTATTCTTTGTAAACCATTTGTTTTACCAGATATTAAACCACACAAATACGATATTATTCCATAAATATATAACCAGCATATACCAAACACTGGAACATAATTATTTAAACACACAGAAACTTTTATACTCATCCATACCTTGTGATATCAAAGTACCAAAACCTTGTAAAAACACTATTCATCTAATACCCGATTATCCTACCGGCTGGAGGCCACTTCTTTTATGTACTTTGATATACCCTTTCCGTAACCATGAATTTTTACCATGCTTTTATACAAATGTTTTATTGTTATTGATTATGATCTGGTTTTATATATTGAGTATATGTTGTGGACCCCAAACCTCTGACCCGGGTTTGGAGGGCGCCATAATTTATACCTTATTTCAACTATCTGAGGAATTTTAAATAAATTTTCCTCAATTAATCGACGAATATTTATAATGAATATCTTCATTTGATTCTTCTTTCATACTTACTATTCTCAGTCAAGATTTTAAATATTTAACAAATTGTTAAAACATGGATGATCTAATATCCATAGATTCCTCGGGAATCCTTTTCTTCTACTTAGGATGAGATTATATATTGAACTTTGAAATCATAGTAAAGGTATCAATTTGATATTGTTATTCCAAATTCAATTCTATTTGAGAATCTGATAAAATATATGGACAAGGGCACCTTTGAGTGTACCATTTTATTGGCAATAAATATTTGATGAGGGGCTATCAATTGTTCCGATGCCAAGACCACTTGATTTAGAGTTATAATTGTCTTTCTCGACCTAAATTTGAAAACTCTTTATTTCAAAATCGGTATTCAGGTAGCTAGAAATTCTTTAGTGGTTACGATGTTGATATTTTTACGAACAAACTGAAATATGCCTAGTTGCATATGTTCTCATGAGCAACAATTAATGTCCTAACTAGTCGAAATTTTAATTAATACGATGGAAGCCTAACTAATCGTCCTAGCTAGTTACTATGTGCCAAACCAATTGAGCTGGCCATTTTCTTAGCCGGTAGATAATATTGCTTGATATGGACTAGCTATTATTTTTCTAGTTCCACTTCCAATCAATTGTTTTTTACACGATGCATGATATATGCAAGATTAATTGTTGATGAAATTTTCAATAATGATTTAATTGAGACCTAACTAGGTCGCCCACTCAAACGAGAATTCATATTCAATTTTATGAAATATTTTGTTCATGAAATATTCCTTTCTTTCATTTATATAACGAATATCCAACTAAAATCATAAAGTGATTGAGGAACAATATACTTCCTTATTTGTTAATTATCGAATATAATTCCTTCTTTCAAAATAGCATCATTTTGAGACCTTAATGGTTAAACTTTGGTTGATGATTTTATTCGAGATTATTTCATTATTCAAAAAGAAAAGTATTCTTTCAATGGGGAAATCTTACGAGTATCATTCATATGATATTATTATTCAACGATCATTGCTTTCAAGGGATATTCTCTATAATATCATAATATAAAATTCTAAGGACATTGGAGGATAATCCTTGTTGTATTCTTCCTTCCAAGTTATAAATCTTTTGGGTGTTGCAACTCTTTAATTCAGAGCTCATTATTTCTTCAAATATCAAATTTTGAAATCTTGTTAAGATTGTCTAAATTACATCGATATTGTGAAAATCATTCTTTCAAGGCTGATTTCCTTCGAAACAAAGAGAGGTATAGTTGAGAGCCGATTGTGGTAATATGAGACTGAAAACTCAGTGCTATGATGGTGCAATCGGAGCATCGTGATGAGTAAGTTGTTTTAAAAAGGGAATACCATATTTAGTTATTATCATAAGGATATTTAACATGGTTATAGAAGAATGATAATAGAGATACCAACGTGATTAGTGAGGTATGCTTCTATGAAACACTATCGGGATATGTACTAATGAATTCGGGAAAGGCCAAGCATGTATGAATTCGAGGAATAAGATTTTCAAAAAGTGAAGGTAAGATTAGTAACAACCCTGTGTTAAAAATACTCGGCGATAAAAACAGGATTTTTTGTGAAATGTAATGATACATCTATGTAGCTTAAGGACCGTGACATAAGGCGTCCTAATAATGACCTAGAATAATCCGATAAGGTTCGCACTGAAAGGGACAAAGAGTTTAACTTATGAGGAAATTTTGTATTTTTTTTCTTATACTGAACACGAGATAGAGGCTATAGTCAAATTGATCAAGGGCTATGATTGAGAAATTTATTATCATCAAGGAAAGGCCAATGTGGTGGCCGACACTTTAAGTAGGAAAAAATATATTGAGGATGATAAATTTTAAGAACAACTGATGAGAAGGATCGAATGAATAAATTTTGAAGTTGAGACAATGTGAAGAGAACCTTTACTACTTAACAGGAAGACTTAAAGATGCCTAAAAACGTAAAAGGATATTAGTCATGACCGAATATGAAAGGGATGTCATTGATTAGGCCAGCAAGTACTCGACATGGTTGGAAGTGAAAACGGAGAGGCGAGGATTAAAACTTTGGCGATTGCGGCTTGTAAATGACCCAAATGGGAGAAAAAGTTTATTATAATAAATTTTGAATGAGGATTCTCAAGAACCAAGTTAGCCGTCGTGCTATTTGAGGATTTTGAGTGATAGATTAAATAAAAATGCTTATTTTATTATGCAAACGATAGATCTTCACTCTACAGAATTGTTATGAACGCAGAAGAGAGAATTGGTGACAGAGAGACCCCGTGACAATTGCGCCGCGAAAGGACCTAAGATTTAATTTCACAACGGGAATATTTCCCAAGATATTTTATGAAAAGGGACGGGCAGAGGCACGATTTAGAGCTCTCAAATCGACAAGTAGAATGAGAGGACTATCCTGACCATTGAAGATACGTCTAGCGGCTTACCTTTTATTTGGAACGGTTAGGGGAATCTCCTATTATTGACAAAAAATTTGTGTCGATATACTTAGCACGCGAGCATACAAAAAATAGCCGCCGATATCCCTTACAAAGGACAACGTGAAAGAATGAAGAATGTCATTGTCAGAACTGATAGAAGGCAAAGAAGATCGTACACGTCCCTTTAAAGGCCACTAGTAGCAGTTCCCAATAAATGCGAATACGTCTAATGTGCTAGCAAGAATAATGAATACGACCCGGAAGGTATCTTAGTACTATAAATATTATACGGGGAATGATTAAAGAAGTCTGACCGATAGCGGAAGCTGAGCATTCCACGATTCTAAAGCATATTGTTAGGTCCCGTGAAAGGGCTATTTTAAGCTAAAAGGGGGTTGAATATCTTAATTACCAATTTAAAACTTATTATGGTGTTTTAAAAATATTTATCCCATTTTAAATATTTTACCGATGCAGATTATATATGCGGAAATAAAAGATAAGGAAGAAAATACCACACAAGAGATTTATCCTGGTTCGCGATGGCGCAACCTCTAATAGATTTGCTCACCCCTACGTCCAGACCCCGAGCTCCTCTCCAGGACCCGAGTTTTTCCCTTAAAATAACCTTACTCCTTACTTAGGCGTAGAAGCCTTTACAACCCCACAAATATCTATCTTGGTGCGTAACTCCGGGTTACCACCTCAAAATAAATGTGCAAACCTACACAACCTATCTTAGACAATAACACCCTGTTATATCTTCAAAGTTGATGTAGAACCCTTGGTATAGTCTTTGTCCTTCTAAGCTTTTTCCGGTTTTGGATCTCAGTAGTTGGTCTTGGGTCTTTCCTCTTCCTCACGGTGCGAAGACTACTAACTCCCCGTTAGTACGTCTAGAACTTGGGTCTTAGAACGAGAATCACCTCACTATACTTCACCTCACTGCAAAACGAAGAAGACAATATCTACGAAACAATACCCGTTGTAGATAAAAAGAGTTTGGACTAGTGATATACTTAACTAGACCGGATGACGTACAAATATTCTTAAAAAAATATTAATGTATACTTTTCTTTAGATGAAATGAATGTTAGAGTATACTTGGTATTACTTTGTTTAGAATAATATATCTTATTTCCGAAGTAATAAATATATCAAGTCCTTGGTGAAGCATTATAGCTTTCAGATCTTTGATAAAATAAATTATTGTTTAATATAGTCGTGTGTAGATTTTTATAAATCGAGAACGTTGCACTTATTCTTTAACTATTTACACTTATAAAATATTTGGATGAGAGAATAAAATGTGCATAATTTAAACACAATATATAAGAGCAGAGTTTAAATTATATTAGCATAATTTATATGTGTATATATATAATACAATATAAGCTTTAAGTTTTTCCCATGAAACACTGAAGATGCTAGTAAGGGAAATTGCTTAATTCTTATACGATTATATATATACTTATATTTACTTAAAAGCTTTAAGATCTTCCCACGAAACACTAGAGGTGATGGTAAGGGAAATCACTTAAATATTTTAACTAAATATAATAAATATGTATATATAGATATATATAATATAAGCCTTAAGTTTTTCCCATGAAACACTAAAGGTGCTAGTAAGGGAAGTCGCTTAAGCCTTGTTAAATAATTATAATAAATATATCAATATATGGCCAAAATAAGTGCGTTGAAGTTTAAAGAATAAAATTCTAGCTTTGTAATTTAATTCCCACGAAACACTAAAGGTGCTAGTAAGGAATATAAACCAAGCGTTGTATGAAATTATCACTTCGTGTTAGAAGTGTATAATTTGTTAAAAACAATCCTTGTACGGATTTATTTTTCTTCAAGTTATTTTATATAAGAGCTTGTAGAGATGAAGAGAATGTGGTACTAAGCTTCTTATATGAATATTAAGAGTGGTCGGTTAAGGCTCGGACAAAAGCTAAGGGGTTTTACTACTTTTAAGAGATGAACGGAAAAGTTGGCCGAAAAAGTTCGCCCAAAAAATTTGCCGGAGGTTCAGCCAGATTTTGGCTTGTTGGTCGAACTTGGGCAGCCCTTCGAGAGGCAAGAAAGTGGTGTAGATGATATTTTCCTGGGACGATAGAGCTTGGTTGGTGGAACTAAGCTTGAAGATCAAAACCTTGAATATATGATATATATTTGTAAGAGAGAAGGTTTTTGAGATGAAGTATTTGGGTTTGGATTTTAGAGAGTGTATAGATAGAATACTTCTTGAAACTTCCCAGCAATTAATTATCTCTTAGCTTGTGTAAAAAATGGTGGGGTGGGGGGTGGGTGTTTATTTATAGAAGGAATTAGGTGAAGGGAGTGGTTGAGATTGATTTAAAATGAATGGTGGATGAAGAGAGTGGTGTGGATTGATGACATGGAGGATAATGTGTGTTTGTTTGCAACTTGCATATAGGACAAATAAAAAAAATCCCAGCAACTATTAATTATATAATAATGGTTGTTAGCTTTTTCAATTAATCATTAATTACTTAGTTAATTAAGTAATCAGCACCATTAAATATAACGACTTTGAAAACCCTTAAATAAATACAACCAAAAATATTATAATTACCTAAATATTATAAAATGATGATCTGCAAGTGTTGGTCAATTTTGGTCAAAGGTAGCTTGGTCAAACACTCGGTCAAAGTCTTGGTCAACACCCGAAAAATCACATCCGGACAAAGTTTCTCAAAAATTACGAAACTTTAACCATGCACAGAAAATACCATTTAAGTGACAAATCTTAAGTTTCAAGATTTTCTAGCAACTGAAAGTATTTTATTTGGATTTAAAACGATTAAATCAGGGTTGAGTTCCAAATAAAATATGAATGATCTTTTATGACAGCAGATAGACTTTGTTGGCTCAGTTTGGATAAATACTTAGAATATATTTCCTTAAATATAAAATATTTTGAGAGTGTTGGAAATATTTTTAACTATTTAAAAGTATTTTCACCGAAAAATAATATATTTGAGATACGAGAGAAAATTACTTTAAAAAAATATGAGGAGGGGGATAAGATGAGATATTAATATTTATTTATCAAATATTAATTTCTAAGAGTGTAAAAATATATTTTTGGATTTATAAATATTTATGGAGTAAAAGATATATATTTTATCCCTTTTAAAAACACCTGTTTTTGAAATAAATTTAGCACGAGCCTTCTAAAGAATATCCAAGTTCTGATATTCCTTTTTTAAACTTGTTGCCTTATTAATATTGCAAGAGAGCCTAAAAAAGATTATATTTCCGATAATTCTTTTATGATCTCATTGCTTTGGAGTATATTCCTTTAAAATATATATTTTGATTTTCAGCAAATTGGAATATCTCTTGTATTTATATTTAAAATATAAATACAGTTTGAAAAACATTTTTGAAATGTTTTGCTAAATATGGCTTTTCACTTTTGATTATGTCAATTAAATTCATGCCTATTTGGAGAGGATATACGTGTTTTAAATTTTGTGTTAAATTATGCAAATACCAAAATAAATAATTAATCGAAGATATCCTTTCAATCTTCCCCTTTTTGGTATTTGCAAAATAAAACATAAAATTTAACATTTTCTAAGTGTGTGCTTCCCCTAAATGTATGCATGTATTTTGAAAAATATTTTTCACATAAATATATAACAGAGAAAGTCTTGTTCTATATCCCTTGAATTTAATTCCTGCAAAACTGAACAGTTTATTAGAAAAATATATTTTGATGTAGATTTTATGTCATTTTAGCAAGAATATTTTAAAATTTTCAAATTGGGGGTCTAATTTCTTCTTCCCCTTTTGGATAATATCAAAAAGAAAAAAATGTATATACTTGGCTTCCCCTTAATGTATTATCATTTTAGAAAAATGTAGAGACAAGATATGTGATTTTAAGAGAACATTGTTGATTTCTTCTATTTCCCTTTTTTTAAAAACCTTTTTCTTTAAATAGAATGTCCTTGTTTAATTAAACAGGATGAACTTATATACCATTTTTGGTTTATATTTGTATGAGTTAAATGATGAGAAATGGAATTTCACTTTTATTCATTTGAGTTTTATTTGATTGAAAACCAGTATTTTGATTTATTCTGTTTCAGTGTTGGTTTTTACTTTCAAATGCAGTGAGAATGTATTTGCAAATTAATGCCAGTGATCTTTGTTCAATTAACTGTATAAGTATAACACTTGGAGTCATTTTCTTTTTAGCAACCAATTTTGTAAACAAGGCTGTATTCAGATTTTTATGACAGTAATCGAAAGTGTAGATTATTTTATCAAGTTTAGATAGAAGAACATCATAGATTATTACTTGATTGATCTATTTATCTGTCCAAGTTTTATTTAGATTAAAAAAAGTCGTGAAAAACAACTTTGATAAACCTTTTTGACTTTGCAAGCATATCTGCATTTAGTTTTTAAGTTTTTCTTCCACTAATGCATAATTTGCTAACTTGTTTAAACAAACTTGCGATTTTTTTGTAAAAATCGAGTTAGTTAGTTTGGTCTCTGAATGTCCACAAGTTAGTCATTTATTAGGTTAGTGTACATCAAATGATATAATTGATTTTTCTATACGACTATTCAATTTATACAACAAAAAGTTTGATACTAATATTTTTAACAATTTTCTATTCCCAAACTATTCTATGTATTTTATACTATCTCTTATAAAAAATTTGATCTGCTGAAGTTCCAAAGTGATGCTGAAGGTACCTGCATATATATATTCAATACTGCCCAAAGTACAGTTTAAACAAACAGTAGACTAAAGAAACTAAATCAAATTTCAGGGTTATCAACACTATTTGTAATAACCCCCAAAATTTTCAACTTTTTGTAACCCTTATGAATAGTGTTTTTGCTGAATAAGAAAACTGTTCATGCCACACTACGTAGGGTTTCTTTTATGGATATTCTGAGATTTTATTAGTACTCTATATGGTATATTAGTGTATGTAAAGATCGTTAGAATCCAATTCCGAACACTTTGATTTTTCCCGGAAATCCCCTAGATACGGAAAGAATTGAGTATAAGGTAACAGGATAAAAAGGATTTAAATTCAAGGATTTTAATAGAGGATCATAAAAAGGAATATAATGTATTGAGAAAGGTTAAGGGAACCTAAGTAATAAGATCCCGGGTATGATCCCTCAAACGATAAACGAAAACGAAAGTTAAGCGAACCGTATAACAGATCAGCGGTCATTAGGCAAACAATTAGGAAATTAATCAAAGAGATTAGAGGGGATGATGTCATCCAACCAATGAGAAGAGGACAAAGAGGGGAGGATGACAACACATGATGACATAAGCATGACATAGGGAGGAAGGAGATGTGGTTGAATTAAAACCACACAAAGTTCAAGGCTAAAAAGGTAATTAACCAAAACAAAAACAAAACTACATCCACCAAGCCAAAACAAATCATTTCATCAAAACAAAAAAATTCTATTTCTCTCCACCAAGAAGCTTGCTCTCGGCTTTTTACATTTTCAAGAAGCAAGATTTTCAAAATCCAAGTTCCAAGCTTCCTAAATTGGTAAGATAATTCTCTAGTACTCCTTATGCATAGATATGGCTATCTTATGAGTTTAAGCCTCCAATTCATTCTCAATCTTCTCCAAGAAATCAATGAAGAAGACAATGAATAGTGATTTCAAGGTTTTTAACTTGATTTTTCTTGTTTTTCCTTTAAGATCCAAGCATCCCTAAGACTCCTCAAGGCTTCCTAAGGCTTCCTAGCTACTCACACCACTTCAAGGAAGGTATATCATCTCCAAACCCTAGCTTTACTTGGTATATTAGGATGATTTTGGTTGTTATGGTAATAGAGTAGCTTAATGATGGTTGGTTTAGAGTTGGGTTGGATTGGTGGTGAATGAAATGTTGAAATCTTATGGTTTGGTTAAAGGATTTAGTATAGTTTAAATTCAAGTTTTAGGAACAAGTATAATTGTTAATAATGAGTTGATTGGGGCTGTTGTAATGTGATATGGATGGACTTTGATTGTATGAATGGATTGGGGTTGTTTGATGATTGAATTGGAATGGTATAAAATTGGGAAATCGCGTAAACATAGCCGTCTTAATGTCCGATTTACTTTAGACTGCTTTTGTACATAACATTAGGACCCGAGAACTCCCTGCTAGGTTTGTTTAGATAGTTCATGTTACGAGCTTCGTTTTGATATGTGGTTCGTTTGATTCCGATGTACGGTTTAGGAGAAACGGCCGTTTTAAGTAATGACGTTTCGCGAACGAACCATTACCCCTCGCCTTACTTTGAAACATAGGTTAAAGACCTTAAAGGGTTAATTAATGTATGAAACAATTATGTTAAGTGTGTTAGGCAGTTGGTAAGACACTCGCGAAGAAATCGCCTTAAAACTCGTAATGGTTAAATTATTAAAAATGGTGGAGCCGAGGGTACTCGAGTGACTTAAGAGAATCAGTAAGCGCAAAGCGAGCGTTAGAGTCTAATTTGGTTAAAGTATAGATTTACAAGTGACTTTGGTTTAATTCCAACTCACATGTTGTTTATAGGTTACCAGACTCGTCCCAAGCCATTAATCACCCTCAGTCGCTCAGGCAAGTTTTCTATCCGTTATACTGTTGTTGTGATGTATACACCTGTATATGCATTATCTTGTGATAGATGCATATTGGTTATTTAGCAAATTCTTGCGATATATTGTAGTATGTTATATGGTACATATGCATGCCTGTTTCGTATTCTTGCCATATATACCTGTTGGTTCAGTTGATAATACCTATGCTAGAGAATAGCGGTAATTTGCATATACCCTTAGTATAGGGACCCAAAGGTGAAAACATTTTCTAAAACCAGGAGTCGAGGATCCCGAGTAGATTTTTTTTATATATATATATATATATATATATATATATGGTTATAGTTTTCAAAACTAATAATCGAATAAGGTTTATTCGATAACTTTATATTATTTAATGAATATTATTTCGAATATTCATTCGAGGGCTTATGACTCAGCTTATTTTATTTATTGAATATTATTTCGAATATTCATTCGAGGGCTTATGACTTAGCTTATTTTATTAATTGAATATTATTTGAATATTCATTTGAGGACCTATGACTCCGATTATTTACTGAAATATATTCTTTATTTTATTAAAGAATAAGGTGTCGATCATCAAATTTATTTTTGATTATTCAAATAAAGATAGTACCTTCGTATAAGTATATCTTTGGTTATTTAATACTCATTTCAAGTATAAGTTTTACAACATCTACTTCAATTATTTTTATAAAGATTATTCTTTATGGGAATATCATTTAAATAATAATATTCAGATATTTTTTTATATATGTTGGGACTGATTTATTTTATTAAATCAGCATCACTCCGAACATTCTTAAAAATGTTTTGCGAGTCTTCAAAATGATTTTTAAAAGTTAGAGCGGATCCCAAAACTCATTTTTATATTTAAGATCCTCCTTTCGAAGGGGATTTAAATACTCTCTCAAAACCGGAGGGATCCGGCTCTGTGGTGTGTTTTATATTCGCAATAAGGTTGCTGTCTTGATAAAAGAATTTTGATTACTTACCCAACACTCGGGAAGTAAAATTCTTGGAACAAGTTAATCCATTAACAGGCATCGCCTGGGAAATATCGGTGAGTTCTCCTTTCCAACTAGATACGACTTCTTGGTGGAGCCGTATCAACAAGTTTCTACTTGGGGAAAGGGGGAACGAGCTTTACGTTTCAGAGTCATGGATTTCATCTGAACTAGGAGTGGCGTAAGTGGTCGAGTAGCGCCGGCCCAGCCTTATTATATTGGCCCAAATGGCCTGGAAGTTCCGCTAAGGCGGTCCATTCCTTAGGAGTTCAGTGTTCGGTTGACAAGTAAATCCGACAAGTTCTCCTCTACATGTAGAAAATGGTGGGGTTGCACTACTGCGACTGATCATCGTAAGTGGTCTTCCTGGCGCGGCAAACTCCCATAATGAGTTCATCATCCAGTTAGATAATTCTGCAACACTACCCGTAGCATTTCGATCGAAAGGCTACGAATGGGTGGTTGCCGAAGCATTGACAGGGTCAAACAGTTTTATTGGTGTTTCTATTGAATGAAGTATCTCGTAACTTCATTTCTTTTAAAAATATTTCAAAGATTGAATATATTCAAGTTTTAATTTATGGTCTCATCTATGGGATGACCTCTTGAATCTTATTATACTTTGAGCAGTAGTAGTTCAAAAAGATTTCTAAAAATGGTATAAGTATAGTGAAGTAATTGGTAACTTCATCTTCTTTTAAACTTATATCCAGTAAGTAATTTCCTTACACATGATAAAGGATTCTAGTAAGTATCCATTCAGATGCTTGTATTAGTGTTACCACTATATATTATCTTGCGAGCTGTAATGCTCACTCCTGCTTCATTTCTTCATCACACAACAACAGTTAGGAAAGATGGCCAGGCTCAAGCAGACCCAGCGCAAGAGCGTGGGAAGCGCCCCGCGCCTTCCCGTTGAGATCGTAGCTGCTATAGCTGCAGAGGTAGATCTACCTGTAGATCAGACATTCTACTTTTGGGAACCAAATATTGTATAATTATAACTTGTGGCAGATAATGGCAATTAACTGTAAATTTATCAAGTAATCATTTTGGGTTGTAATAACTTTTAATTGTGGATTCAAGGACTTGTACTTATTTCAATTTCATCTCTGAGACTATGACGTGTGGTGGTGTGTGTTAGTGTTGGGTCACAGCTTGAGGTTGTTTATTATTAATTAAGTAAGTGATAATTGTGGAAAGAAAGACCGTGACGACCCGGATCCCTGACCCCGGATCTGGGGGTGTTACAGAAATGGTATCAGAGCTAAGCGTTATAAACCTCAAAGATGATGCGACGATATAATAACAAACTCACAAAGATAATAAGAACTCTTGCCAAGTTCATGGTCGGACTACTTAAAGTAGTGCTGACAGTTAAAACCCTTACGGGAACCCTTATACGTATCATGATAGTAACTTAGCTCGTTTAATGTGTAGGCGCATGAGATAGAGGACCCTGAGATGTTCGAGCGTGAGCATGATGAGGCACTGCTAGATGTCGAGGATCAGGAGGAGCCTGAGATGGAGGAGGATGAGGAGGACCCCTCAGAGGAGTCAGAGACAGAGGTCATTGCTATTTCAGATGAGGAGGACCCGGATGAGGTCCCAGTGGCTGAGGAGCGTGTCGGAGCTATGGTAGTGTACACTGGTACCCCTTTACCCACACTCCCTGTGGTCAGAGCCCCTACCCCTCCACTACCATCCTGGAGCACCTATGATGACAGCTCAGAGACCCATACTCCCGAGCTTAGGCAGACCGAGGAGGCACCCCCAGCGGCTCCGGATTCACCACCTCTCGACCCTGCCCATAGGCAGTCTTTGTTAGCCCACGGCTATGTTCAGGATGTACTGAGGACCCGAGTGGCTGTTGCCGAGGCCCGTCTAGATGAGGTCAGGAGGTAGTTGGATGCAGAGAGGGAGGGTAGGCGTACTCGAGCTTATGAGACTAGGGCTGCTATACCCCGATCCTTGAGGAGGGAGCTTACGGGGATAGAGCTCACGTCCCGAGCGAGGCTCAGATCGCTCCAGGGGGACAGACATGGTAGGATCTCCAGGCGGCAGACCGACTATATCTTCCGTCATGCGATGAAAAGGGTATGGGAGTTGACCCGCTCCGGTGTGTGATTCAGGATTGACGATGGGATAGTCTAGTTGTCTAGTTAGTCGAGGCCTTAGTAAGAGCCAATTTTCCGGGATAGTTGACTTGTATATAGCATCCCTTTTTCTGACTAGACAGATAGACTCTTGTGTATCACTTTTGGGACAGATGGCTGTAGCACTGTTGTACTTTTGACCAGATCAAACTATGTATTTCTCGCATTATGTATATATTTGTTTCCTTTCAGTTCAGTTCCTTAGTGACGAGATCACTGTTTCTATCATTATTATTACTGCACTTCTTATTAGAACTGTCATAAAATAATAAAATTGCGAGATACATTCTCCCCATTATAGAATTGTGCAAGGCACAATGCTGTGTATGATTGTGACCTAACGTTGAATTTCCCAATAATTTTTTTTTATCAGTATCATACCGCCAAGAAAGATTGGAACTAGGGCAAACCCTGGATCTGAGGACCAGGGAAGCCATAACCAGGATGATAGGAACCAGGAACACAATGAAGAGGAAGATGAGGATTATGTGGAACAGGATGACTCCCTGTATGTAGAGGAAGAGGAAACATATGATGTTGAGGGATTTGAGATAGAGGCTGAGGAAGGAGAAACTGAGGTTGAGCAACCAATACCAAACCCAGGCATGGATCCCATGAGCCAGTTCATGCAACTACTAAGGCAGAACTTGGAACGTCAACCCAACCCACACCCTCAAGGAAATAACAATGCTGTGGCAAACTCTTTCAGGGCTTTTAAGTCCCTTAACCCCCCTGAGTTCCACGGATCAACCGACCTAGTTGAGGCAAAGGCATGGTTAAAGGAAATGGAGAAATCCTTTGAGATTTTGAGTACCGATGAGGCACAGAAGACTGTATTTGCTACCTACCTTCTGAAAGGAGAGGCTAACTACTGGTGGGAGGCCAAGAAAAACATGGAGACAGATGCTATCATAACCTGGGAGAGGTTCAGTCAGTTGTTTCTGGGGAAGTATTTCCCGAGGTTTATGGAAAACCAGATGGAGCTCAAGTTCTTGGAGCTAAAGCAGAATAACTTATCTGTAGCAGAGTACAAAGCGAAATTTACTGAGTTATCAAGGTTTGTGCCGGAGTTTGTGAGCACCGAGGAAAAGAAAGCTAGGAGGTTTCAGCAGGGACTGAAACCGTGGATTCAGAATAGGGTGGCAATCCTTAAGCTTACGGATTATGCCACTCTGGTGCAAAAGGAAATAATTGTAGAAGCCGGAAGTGAACAGATGCAGAAGGAAAGAGAAAAGAAGGGAATAAAGAGGAAAAGTATGAGCATGGGTGGGGGTTCAGCAGGAAGGAGCTTCCCAACTAGATTTAATCGAGGAGCAGTGTCCCTACCGGGAAAGAACACTGGGTTTAAGCGGCCAATGAGCGTGAATGTGAGCCAGAGCGGCCAGAAGTCAAGAATGTCCTATTCCAACCAGTCTCGACCCCCATTGCCAGCCTGTAACACTTGTGGAAGAATGCATTCTGGGGAATGTAAGGGAAAGCCAGTAACCTGCTTTAAGTGTGGGCAAGTGGGCCACTATTCTCACAAATGCCCTTCGTCAGCCCCTGCCGTCATTCCAACCACCACTTGTCATCAGTGTGAACGCCCGGGTCATTGGAAGAGGGAATGCCCAATGAACAAGCCAGCAGCTTCAGGAGCCAGCAGGGCTGCCTCCAATAAGCCACCTACTGCGAGGACTTTCAACATGACAGTCCAGGATGCTATGAAAGACTCAGATGTGATAGCAGGTACCCTTTCTCTAAATTCAGTCAGTGCAAACATTTTATTTGATTCATGAGCAACTAAATCTTTTATATCAAGGGACTTTGCGCGTAAATTAAGACTTAAGGCTGAACCCTTGATAGAGCCCTTACAAGTAGAAATAGCCAATCATGAAATTATTCCTATTAACCAGATTCACCCCGCCTGTGAGTTAGGCATATGGGAGCAATCTTTTAGTGTTGATCAGATCCCTTTTAAATTAGGGGAGTTTGATGTAATTTTGGGAATGGACTGGCTATCTAGCAATGATGCTCAGATAGACTGTAAGGGGAAGAAAGTTAAGTTAAATATCCCAGGAAAGAAAGAAGTTATATTTATAGGAAAGAGGCAGACGCAGAAATTTTTGACTATGGCCCAGGCCAGAAGGATGCTATGAAAAGGAAATGAGGCCTACCTAGCCTATGTGGTGGACACGCAGAAGGAGGTGCCCAACTTACAAGATATTCCGGTAGTCAATGAATTTGAAGACGTATTCCCACAAGACCTTCCAGGATTATCACCCGATAGAGTGATTGAATTTGCTATTGAGTTGGCCCCAGGGACGGCGCCAGTTTCAAAAGCACCTTACCGGTTAGCCCCGTTAGAAATGAAGGAATTAGCTACCCAATTACAGGAACTCTTGGATAAGGGTATGATAAGACCCAGTGTGTCTCCGTGGGGAGCACCAGTTTTATTTGTTAAGAAGAAAGATGGGAGCATGAGGCTGTGCATCGACTATCGAGAGTTGAACAAGCTAACCATAAAGAACAGGTACCCATTACCTAGAATAAACGATCTGTTCGACCAGCTAAAGGATGCTGTTTATTTTTCCAAGATTGACCTGAGAACTGGATATCACCAACTAAAGATTAAACCCGAAGATATTTCCAAGACAACGTTCCGTACCAGGTATGGGCATTATGAGTTCTTGGTAATGTCCTTTGGATTAACCAATGCCCCGGCGACTTTCATGGATTTAATGAAAAGAGTATTTAAGAAGTACTTGGAAAAGTGTGTGATAGTTTTTATCGATGATATTTTGATCTACTCAAGGACTGAGGCAGAACATGCAGAGCATTTGAGGATAGCTCTAGGAATACTCAAAGAGGAACAGTTGTATGCCAAATTCTCGAAGTGTGAATTCTGGCGGAATGAAGTACAGTTTTTAGGACATGTGATCAATAAAGAAGGAGTATTGGTCGACCCCTCAAAGATAGAGGCGGTCTCAAATTGGGAAAGACCAACCACACCCACAGAGGTAAGGAGTTTCATAGGATTGGCCGGCTACTATCGTAGATTTGTACAGGACTTTGCGAAGATCGCAGCCCCTTTGACACGACTTACTCGTAAGACAGAGAAGTTTGAATGGACGGAGAAATGCGAGAACAGTTTTCAGGAATTAAAGAAAAGGTTGGTAACGGCCCCGGTGTTGGCATTGCCAGACGGAAAAGGAGATTTTGTGATATATAGTGACGCGTCGCACAAAGGATTAGGGTGTGTGCTTATGCAGCATGGTAAAGTGATTGCGTATGCATCGAGACGACTGGAGGAATACGAGATTAGATATCCTACTCATGACCTTGAGCTCGCGGCAATAGTTTTTGCCTTAAAAATTTGGAGGCACTACTTGTATGGAGAGAAGTGCGAGATTTTCACAGACCATAAGAGCCTCAAGTACATATTTACGCAGAAAGAGCTCAACATGCGCCAGAGGAGATGGTTAGAACTAATTAAGGACTATGATTGTGAGATTCTCTATCATCCGGGGAAAGCCAATGTGGTGGCTGACGCCCTTAGTAGAAAGGAAAGACTCAGAATGATAACGACTTCGGAAGAATTGATAAGGGATTTTGAGAGAATGGAAATAGAAGTAAAGGTAACCGGAACCGGAACTGAAAAACTTTTTGAGATCTCAATGCAGCCAGAGTTATTGGAAAAGATCAGATTGTGCCAAGAGAAAATAATGAATGAAGGCAGAGAGTCAATGACTGGAGAGGAGATCCATACTGAGAAAGATGATAAAGGGATAATGAGGAACTCCTACCGGATTTGGGTTCCGAATGTTCAAGAGCTTAAAGATGAGATTTTGGATGAAAGCCATAGTTCAAGGTATTCCATTCACCCGGGAAGTACCAAGATGTATAGGGATTTGAAGGAATATTACTGGTGGCCCAACATGAAGAGGGACGTAGCAGAATGGGTAAGCAAATGTTTGACTTGCCAAAAAGTAAAGGCAGAGCACCAGAGACCCAGTGGACTTTTACGACCCCTGGAGATTCCTGAGTGGAAATGGGAACATATAGCGATGGATTTTGTTGTAGGCTTGCCAAGGACGAAAGCCAACCATGACGCCATATGGGTAATTATAGACCGACTGACAAAGTCAGTTCATTTCATTCCTATCAATGAGAGATACACAGTCGATAGAATGGTGGACATTTATCTTAAGGAAATAGTGACGCGACATGGAGTCCCAACGTCCATTGTCTCAGACCGAGACCCCAGATTCAACTCCAGATTTTGGAGGAGCTTTCAAGAATGTGCGGGGACCAAGTTAAATATGAGTACCGCGTACCATCCCCAGACGGATGGGCAGAGTGAAAGGACGTTCCAGACACTAGAGGATATGTTGAGAGTCTGTGCAATAGACTTTAAAGGAAGTTGGGATGATCACTTGCCGTTGATCGAGTTTTCTTATAATAATAGCTTTCATGCTAGCATCGGAATGCCGCCTTATGAGGCCCTATACGGAAGAAGGTGTCGATCTCCATTATACTGGGATGAAGTAGGGGAGCGGAAGATGCTCGGACCCGAAGTGGTCCAAAGGACCAAAGACATAGTGGATCTTATCAGAGGGCGGCTTGTAGCAGCCCAAGACAGACTGAAGAAATATGCAGACCTAGCCCGAAAGGACAAGGAATATGAAGTAGGGGACTTAGTACTGCTGAAGGTATCCCCTTGGAAGGGATTAATGAGGTTCGGAAAGAAAGGAAAACTAAGCCCAAGGTACATTGGACCTTTTGAGATATTAAGACGGATTGGGAAGTTGGCTTACGAGCTAGCCTTACCCCAAACCTACACCAAGTTCATAATGTGTTCCATGTGTCAATGCTAAGGAAGTATCATCGGGATGCCAGACACATAGTGGAGTACGAGCAGGTGGATATGCAACCAGATCTGACATACGTGGAGAAGCCAGTAAGGATTATCGATAAGAAGGAGCAGGTGCTTCGGAACAAAGTAATCAAGCTAGTCAGAGTGCTATGGCAGAATCATAATGTGGAAGAATCAACTTGGGAACTAGAGAGCGCAATGCTAGAAAAGTACCCCCATTTGTTTCTATTTGATTCCGGGATGGAATCCTTTTAAGGAGGGGAGACTGTAATAACCCCCAAAATTTTCAACTTTTTGTAACCCTTATGAATAGTGTTTTTGCTGAATAAAAAAACTGTTCATGCCACACTACGTAGGGTTTCTTTTATGGATATTCTGAGATTTTATTAGTACTCTATATGGTATATAAGTGTATGTAAAGATCGTCAGAATCCAATTCCGAACACTTTGATTTTTCCCGGAAATCCCCTAGATACGGAAAGAATTGAGTATAAGGTAACAGGATAAAAAGGATTTAAATTCAAGGATTTTAATAGAGGATCATAAAAAGGAATATAATGTATTGAGAAAGGTTAAGGGAACCTAAGTAATAAGATCCCGGGTATGATCCCTCAAACGATAAACGAAAACAAAAGTTAAGCGAACCGTATAACAGATCAGCGGTCATTAGGCAAACAATTAGGAAGTTAATCAAAGAGATTAGAGGGGATGATGTCATCCAACCAATGAGAAGAGGACAAAGAGGGGAGGATGACATCACATGATGACATAAGCATGACATAGGGAGGAAGGAGATGTGGTTGAATTAAAACCACACAAAGTTCAAGGCTAAAAAGGTAATTAACCAAAACAAAAATAAAACTACATCCACCAAGCCAAAACAAATCATTTCATCAAAACAAAAAAATTTTATTTCTCTCCACCAAGAAGCTTGCTCTCGGCTTTTTACATTTTCAAGAAGCAAGATTTTCAAAATCCAAGTTCCAAGCTTCCTAAATTGGTAAGATAATTCTCCAGTACTCCTTATGCATAGATATGGCTATCTTATGAGTTTAAGCCTCCAATTTATTCTCAATCTTCTCCAAGAAATCAATGAAGAAGACAATGAATAGTGATTTCAAGGTTTTTAACTTGATTTTTCTTGTTTTTCCTTTAAGATCCAAACATCCCTAAGACTCCTCAAGGCTTCCTAGCTACTCACACCACTTCAAGGAAGGTATATCATCTCCAAACCCTAGCTTTACTTGGTATATTAGGACGATTTTGGTTGTTATGGTAATAGAGTAGCTTAATGATGGTTGGTTTAGAGTTGGGTTGGATTGGTGGTGAATGAAATGTTGAAATCTTATGGTTTGGTTAAAGGATTTAGTATAGTTTAAATTCAAGTTTTAGGAACAAGTATAATTGTTAATAATGAGTTGATTGGGGCTGTTGTAATGTGATATGGATGGACTTTGATTGTATGAATGGATTGGGGTTGTTTGATGATTGAATTGGAATGGTATAAAATTGGGAAATCGCATAAACATAGCCGTCGTAATGTCCGATTTACTTTAGACTGCTTTTGTACATAACATTAGGACCCTAGAACTCCCTGCTAGGTTTTGACCATTGCCATTTTTAGATAGTTCATGTTACGAGCTTCGTTTTGATATGTGGTTCGTTTGATTCCGATGTACGGTTTAGGAGAAACGGCCGTTTTAAGTAACGACGTTTCGCGAACGAACCATTACCCCTCGCCTTACTTTGAAACATAGGTTAAAGACCTTAAAGGGTTAATTAATGTATGAAACAATTATGTTAAGTGTGTTAGGCAGTTGGTAAGACACTCGCGAAGAAATCGCCTTAAAACTCGTAATGGTTAAATTATTAAAAATGGTGGAGCCGAGGGTACTCGAGTGACTTAAGAGAATCAGTAAGCGCAAAGCGAGCGTTAGAGTCTAATTTGGTTAAAGTATAGATTTACAAGTGACTTTGGTTTAATTCCAACTCACATGTTGTTTATAGGTTACCAGACTCGTCCCAAGCCATTAATCACCCTCAGTCGCTCAGGCAAGTTTTCTTTCCGTTATACTGTTGTTGTGATGTATACACCTGTATATGCATTATCTTGTGATAGATGCATATTGGTTATTTAGCAAATTCTTGCGATATATTGTAGTATGTTATATGGTACATATGCATGCCTGTTTCGTATTCTTGCCATATATACCTGTTGGTTCAGTTGATAATACCTATGCTAGAGAATAACGGTAATTTGCATATACCCTTAGTATAGGGACCCAAAGGTGAAAACATTTTCTAAAACCGGGAGTCGAGGATCCCGAGTAGATTTTTTTTATATATATATTTATATATATATATGGTTATAGTTTTCAAAACTAATAATCGAATAAGGTTTATTCGATAACTTTATATTATTTAATGAATATTATTTCGAATATTCATTCGAGGGCTTATGACTCAGCTTATTTTATTTATTGAATATTATTTTGAATATTCATTCGAGGGCTTATGACTCAGCTTATTTTATTAATTGAATATTATTTGAATATTCATTTGAGGACTTATGACTCCGATTATTTACTGAAATATATTCTTTATTTTATTAAAGAATAAGGTGCGATCATCAAACTTATTTTTGATTATTCAAATAAAGATAGTACCTTCGTATAAGTATATCTTTGGTTATTTAATACTCATTTCAAGTATAAGTTTTACAACATCTACTTCAATTATTTTTATAAAGATTATTCTTTATGGGAATATTATTTAAATAATAATATTCAGATATTTTTTTATATATATTGGGACTGATTTATTTTATTAAATCAGCATCACTCCGAACATTCTTAAAAATATTTTGCGAGTCTTCAAAATGTTTTTTAAAAGTTAGAGCGGATCCCAAAACTCATTTTTATATTTAAGATCCTCCTTTTGAAGGGGATTATATTCGCAACAAGGTTGCTGTCTTGATAAAAGAATTTTGATTACTTACCCAACACTCGGGAAGTAAAATTCTTGGAACAAGTTAATCCATTAACAGGCATCGCCTGGGAAATATCAGTGAGTTCTCCTTTCCAACTAGATACGACTTCTTGGTGGAGCCGTATCAACAAGTTTCTACTTGGGGAAAGGGGGAACGAGCTTTACGTTTCAGAGTCATAGATTTCATCTGAACTAGGAGTGGCGTAAGTGGTCGAGTAGCGCCGGCCCAGCCTTATTATATTGGCCCAAATGGCCTGGAAGTTCCGCTAAGGCGGTCCATTCCTTAGGAGTTCAGTGTTCGGTTGACAAGTAAATCCGACAGGTTCTCCTCTACATGTAGAAAATGGCGGGGTTGCACTACTGCGACTGATCATCGTAAGTGGTCTTCCTGGAGCGGCAAACTCCCGTAATGAGTTCATCATCCAGTTGGATAATTCTGCAACACTACCCGTAGCATTTCGATCGAAAGGCTACGAATGGGTGGTTGCCGAAGCATTGACAGGGTCAAACAGTTTTATTGGTGTTTCTATTGAATGAAGTATCTCGTAACTTCATTTCTTTTAAAAATATTTCAAAGATTGAATATATTCAAGTTTTAATTTATGGTCTCATCTATGGGATGACCTCTTGAATCTTCTTATACTTTGAGCAGTAGTAGTTCAAATAGATTTCTAAAAATGGTATAAGTATAGTGAAGTAATTGGTAACCTCATCTTCTTTTAAACTTATATCCAGTAAGTAATTACCTTACACATGATAAAGGATTCTAGTAAGTATCCATTCAGATGCTTGTATTAGTGTTACCACTATATATTATCTTGTGAGCTGTAATGCTCACTCTTGCTTCATTTCTTCATCACACAACAACAGTTAGGAAAGATGGCCAGGCTCAAGCAGACCCAGCGCAAGAGCGTGGGAAGCGCCCCGCGCCTTCCCGTTGAGATCATAGCTGGTATAGCTGCAGAGGTAGATCTACCTGTAGATCAGACATTCTACTTTTGGGAACCAAATATTGTATAATTATAACTTGTGGCAGATAATGGCAATTAACTGTAAATTTATCAAGTAATCATTTTGGGTTGTAATAACTTTTAATTGTGGATTCAAGGACTTGTACTTATTTCAATTTCATCTCTGAGACTATGACGTGTGGTGGTGTGTGTTAGTGTGGGGTCACAGCTTGAGGTTGTTTATTATTAATTAAGTTAAGTGATAATTGTGGAAAGAAAGACCATGACGACCCGGATCCCTGACCCCGGATCTGGGGGTGTTACACTATTGCTGCAAAGAACAACAATTTATAGATATTTAACTGTTCAAATAGCCAACTTTAGTTATAATAGAACTCAACATGTTAGGGTTCAATTTTTGACAGAAAATGATAAACCTGAGAACATGCATAAGTGAGTTTATATGCTAATAACAGATTTATACTCCAAGTTTGAATTTTAAGAACATACCATAATGCAGATTTAACATAATTCAACTGGATATCTGTTAAAGTTAATCAACTTTATTAGTTATAGATTTGTCAGCATAGCAATAACAGGAATCAAGATATCAAGTTTGAACTACATTCTTAACAACCAAATAGATACCATTTTGTTTATCAGAAGGATAACTCTATTAGCTTTTGTAAAATGCAGCTCTGGTTAGGTAAATCATAGAAACATCATGACCATTATATGAGTCATATTAACTAATATGCCATTTTTAGCAGATTGAGTTTAGAAGAATTTTCTTGAAACTTGTTCAACTGAAGTGACCTAAGTTGATTCTGTATAATCAGATAAGAAATTTGAGCACTTTTTAGTACCAAGGCTATCCTGATTAGTTCATTAGTTTTCAGAAATCAGAATTGAATTATCATGAATTTAATGGCAATCATCCTTGACTAAAGAATGCAGAAGAATCAACATCTTTGATCATCAAGATTACACAAGACACATGAGCTTTCAAAAGAGAACTTCTCCTATCATAAAGAGACATTCTTGAACACTAACATTTTCCCAGTAAGCATAAACCAGAAGCAGCAAAAGTAACATACAGACAATACTTGACTAACAAACAACAAAAGCAAGTAATCATAGACACACAATTAGAACCGGTGCATTCATGTAAGAACATAACAGATTACCCATTGACAAGAGATTTGTTAACATCAATAAAACCCAGATTTCCATCATTCTCACACAACTCAGGCAACACAGTAATATCTTCCAAACCAACAAACTCATCATCCTTCTGACCAACACCAACAACCTTATCTTTCCCCTTACCAACACAAACAAGCTCATCAACCTTTTCACCAACACTCATAGGCTCAATTGCCTCCTCACTCACATGCCTTCTTGAGGTTCCTTCAGAATCCTCAAGTAAGGCCTCTTTCCTAAAAATCTTTTCTTCTAAGTAATTAATCCTATTGACCAACTTAAGATTGATTACTTTAAGACTATTTATTTCAACTTTTAACACTTTAATCTCATTGTTGGTTTTCTCAAGATTAACAATTTTAGGCAATTTAATCAGATTCACAGGTTGGGGTTTACACACACTCAAGAGGACCTTATCTTGGTAAAGAGTTTCAACATTAAAGTATTCAATTTGCTTAGCAAAGGTTTTGATTAGTTTAACTTGGTTAATTTCAAACAGAGAGGTTATAAGCAAGGTATATGGCATAAATTCTTCATAAAACCCATTTATCATGTTGAAAATTATGACATAACTTAAGTTAAACTCAACCTTATTAGTTACTAGTTGAAAAATTACCTTAAGATCAACAAAATCAAAAACCCTATCTTGTTTTGGTTTAGGGAGACTGTTTGCCCTAAATATGACAGCTAGTTTTTGATAAGTGTGTGTGAAGTGTTTAAAGTGTATACCCCAGACTCACAGAGACCCAAAGGCACATCATCATCACAGAAGAGACCAACATACAACTCAAACTCCTTTTGATCAAAAACAAACTTATCAAAGATATTGATGCATGGTTTTTGCAAAGTATGGCTTCCTAACCTCATAGCCTTATGGATTGAGTTACCATAAACTTTCAAGTTAATCCCTTGCACATAAGACTCAATAAAATAAACACCATCATCCCTTTGACAGACTTTCATGTTCACATAAAATTCACTTATGAGATGCACATGATAGTTCCTACCTCTATAGAAAACAAAGTTGTCCCATTTAGCAGCCATGATTATCTTAAAGAGTTCACCCATTTGCTCAACTTGAATCATCATTACAGTTTGAATGTTGTTCAATATTCTGTTGAGTTTACCTGAATTGGTCAGTTTGACCAATGTAGGTATGGGTGGTGTTAAGTGTGTGTATGGCAGTGATGGTGGTGCAAGGTTTAAATGAGTGGCATTTATGACTTGATTTGAGTTAGGGTTTCTAACTCTTGTTGAGTTTTCATGTGTATTGTGATATAGAGGTGCTTGGTATGTGATGTTATGTTTTTGCTTTTTATGGTAAGTATAGTGATTGTTGTAGTTTGGAAAGAGTGCTTTATATGACTGTTGTGGAGAGTTTGACAGTGATCTCCTATCAATGGTGTCAATAAGAGGGAGAAGCATTGGAGCTCTCCTTGGATAGAAGTGAGAGTTTCTAGAATCCATGCAAGAAGAAAATGAATGCACAAAGAAAAGGGAAATGAAATGCAGTTTGTGTTTGTGTATGTGTGTGTTAAACTGTATTCATGGCAGGGGCCTTATAAAGAGTTCAAAGAACTCCTGTGGTAGCACAGTGACTGGGAATAAAATTTGCATAATATGTATGTATATGCATGGCAGGAAAATGCATAGTACAGACCTTAAATGCAAAACAGATATGGATGACCTCATGTAAGTTGTCAACAAGCTACTCAAGTAATAAGCAAAGAAAGCACATGCACTGTCTTACTTAGACACTCACTTCCAATTTTATTTAAAGATTATTTTAACTTCTACTGAATGCATTTTAGTTTTGGTTGTTTTTATATGATAGCATTTATGCAAGAAGATATGCAGTGCTTATGTATGCAAGGTCTGTGCAGAGAGTTCAAGAAATAGAACTCTCAAAGCTGTGCATATGCATTTAATGAATCATGCATTAAAGAACCATGAGTGTTCATTAATATATTCCTTTTATAAACAAAAGAGTGTTAAAGAGAATAAATATTATACAAAGGGACAGAGGTTCATTAAATAGGTGCAGTCATTTTGTAAAATTGTGAATTAAATGACAAAGACTCAACTGTTCTGATTGATGTGACTGATTTTGGATTCTTTTAGACCATTTAATTTCCACTCATATAAACATCAACAACCCAATAATAAATGTAAACATTCATACACTCATATAGAATATGCCAGCAACCAAATAAAGTCATAAACAACTTCTTACAAATAAAAGATGCAAAAATGATCTTAGTTCCTATTTGTGGCCGTTTCACTAGTGATCCAGATATTGGGATTCTCTAAGGGATTCCCAGCCAGGTCTTAGTGTCAGGGCATTGTGTGTGTGTGATTTATACTACATGAGGAATGCAATAATTACTTCTTATAAATCAGCAAATAATTTTAACAAGTCTGCTCAGCCAAGTAAATAAAAACTCATGTCACATAGTAAGAACCCTGAATACTACACATAACTGTTTTAAGTTAATTATGATTCCACTGTGTGTTATTCCTAATGAACTAACAATGAGATTTACAGAAGGGGGGTTGAATGTAAATCTCAAAACTTTTTCAAGTTTTGAGCAGTTTCAAAGGCTATGTGTTTAAGATAAACAAGTGTATGAATTGCTTTAAGCTAATACTGACAGATTTATATTCAAACACTAATGTAAAGAACACAACAGACCTTAAAAACTTTTCTGGTGGATTGTTGTTCCACCAGAGATGGTATTTCAGAAAATCTGTGATTCAAGAAATTGATCACAGCTGCGTCCTAGTACAAACTAGATAATTTTTCTCTCAAGATTTTTCTAAACAGCTCTGGAAAAATTCTCTTCTAATTACTAGCTGCTACTTGGTTTATATATCACCAAGTTTACAAGTGAAGACAAAGATAAAAAGTACAATAATAAAATAAGTTCTCCACTTGTTTCTTCTCCATTTTACTCCAGTGCATTGTTGACTATTGCCTCTTTATACTAGAGTAGAACGGCTGCTTTTTCTGATGTTCCTGAAATAGGCTACCACATCTCAGTTGTCTCTGTCAACCCATGTGCCTCTGTTTGTAGGTACAACTACCACTTGTCAACTGCTATTCAACAGAACATCCGTTGAAGCCTTCATCCGTTGATGGCTTTATCCGTTGATGTGTTAGCAGTTGAAGCTTTATCCGTTGATACACTCATCCGTTGAAGGATGTTATCCGTTGAAGCTTTAGAGACATCCGTTGAAGCTTTGTTTCTCATCCGTTGAAGGTCTTTAAGTTATCCGTTGACACCATTTCATTTATACAAAATTACAAGGCATGAAATACTTACAATTGGCCTTCCTATCTGCATATCCTCTAGTAGTCAACATGACTTATACTTTCCCTCAACATTTAAGAATTTATATCTCAAATTTCAGAGACTGAAATGTGCTACAACACTAGACTTATTTCTAAGTAAAGCTACACCATCAACGGATAGCCAAAATGGTCTTATCCGTTGAGGCTACAAACACTAGATTTCTACTTAAGTGTTTTGTTAAACATATCATCAAACTAATGCACATATATTCCTAACAATCTCCCCCTATTTATGTCTATAAGAATTGTAGACATAAATTCAAGGTTAACTTGATGATAACAAAACACTTAACAATTATATGAACTGAAACTAAGTAGAAATTCAAAAGTGCTGCAAAAGTGTATGTACTAGAAGATAATTGAAGATTTACAGTATTTCCAAGGATGCTCCTCTAGCCTGAGCAAATCATCTTTTTCTTCTTTGATCCCTGGTTTTCTTTCCTAGCCCTTTGTCATTTTCCTCAATTTGGAGTTGGAGTTGTCTGAAGAATTCAGCTTCATCTTCATCACTGATATCCAACTTAGATTGCATTTCTTTGAGAGTTTCATTGCTAGCAATCTTGAGTTGGTCTTCAAGTCTGAAAAATCTTCTGACTCCTTTATCATCTCTGAATTCCATCAACCAATGAGGTGATTTGTGAATTGTAGTTCCCCTTTCTTGAATGAGTAAGGTTCTGGGCAAGGCATTGGGCTCCCTCCAAGTTTTCCTTATGTTGGCAATCTTGTTGAGAATTTCAGTCTTGGCAGTCCTGGTAAAGCCAGAATCCTTTTGTATGGCTGAAAAGACTCTGATCAAGGTAGAGTAGCCTTCATTCAGAATCCTGTAGAGAGGCCATGTTCTTTCCCCAGCTCCTTTGTATCTGAACACCAATCTCTCTGGTAGCTGTCTGTAAGCAGCAATTCCCCTTACATCCTCCAGCTCATCCAGATAGAGTTCAATGTCTGAAATTTCTTTTATGTCACAGATGTGAACATAATCATCTTTAAAAATGGGTGGCTTAGGGTTATGTTTATGTTTTTGAGTGAATTTCTTAGAGTTTAGGGGAGGTGTAGATTTGGATTTTCTTTTCTGTTTCTTTGGTAGTGGAAGAGTGGTTAAAAAGGTAGGTAAATTGATGGTGTCCCAATCAATAGGTTCCTCTTTTGGGATGATTGGTCCACCATGGATGTTTATAGTGGGATCAGCAACAAAGGGTTCAAGTATGGAAGGTAGAGATTTAGTTTCTTCAGTGTTGCCTTCACTCCTTCTATGTGCCTTGGCCTTTCTTCTGTTTCCCTTCTGCCATTCCTCTTTTTCCTCCATACTTTCACCAAATATACTCCCAAAAACCTTATCTAAGTTTGCAATCTTGTCTTCACCCCTGACTTCAATTCCTTTCTCATTTTCAACTAGACTTGACTTTAGCTTTTGTTCAAGCTTTGCTTGTGCTCTTTTGTCAGCCTTGAGTTTTTCAGCTTCTTTCTTTAACCTTTTGGTTTCTTCCCTCTTGGCTATTGAGAATTTGGGATGTCCTTGCATCACACATATGCTCTTTCCCTCTCTAAAGATAATAGCCATGTTTCTCCTTACTGCCTCATCCATGGTCTCCTTGTGTTTTATGATGCTAGTACCCAAAACTTTGTCTTCATCAGGCTTTGGAAGAGGAAAGTCCACTTCTTTCATCTGAGCAAAGTCTAGAGGGTTCTTTGTGGAGTCCTTGCTGGATCTAGTGTTGGGCTTGAGAACCATAGGTTTTAGATTCTTGAAAGAAGTCTCTCCAACCTTATTTCTCCTTTCTGGCTTGTGCTCCATATTGATTGGTTCAACCTTTGTGCTATGTTTCACAGATATTGATTTATCTTGTGTTGAGCCAAACAGTTGTTGCATCCTTTCATCAATTCTCCTCCTTTGCTCTTTCACTTGAATTTCAGCTGCTGCTAGCTGGATTAAATCAATTCCATCAGGCTTTCCTTTGATTTGAATGATTGGAGAAGTAGTGATGGCAGGAACTAGCACTTTAGATATTTGGATTTTTGTAGATGGCTCTCCTTCCCCTTCCCTTTTACTCTCCCCCTTTTTGTTATCATCAAGGAGAGGGGTCAAGCCCTGTGCTTTTGCCAGCTGCATAAGTAGATTTGTTTGAGATTGTTGGTTGTGAAGAATGGTGGCCACAAAGTCTTCAATAACTTGAACTCTGTCTTCCAATTTGGCCAGTCTCTTTTCAGTATGTGATTCCTTTTTCAATCTCAACAAAATGTCCTGCATTGTACCATTGGGCATGACTGAATCCAATTTTTCAGAATTATAGGATTTCAAGTCAGCAATATCCTTTCTGAGTTCATCCACACTCAGATTCTGTCTTACTTGCTGCAACTTCATGAGATGCAGGGAGTCCAAGTGAGCTGTAAGGATAGCCTTTGTACCAGCATGAGAAGTTTTCTGAATGGCCTGTTTGATAGTACTAATTTGTTTGACTAAGGAGACATTGAATTGCCCTGTTGTAGACTCCTTTGTGAAGGCCCATTCAGGTAGATTTGGAATAGAACTAGGGCCTTCATCTCCCCCTAAGTTCATGCTTCCATCAGAAGAAACAAAGTCATCATCATCAGAATTTACTCCAAATTCTTCAAATGACTCACCAGCTGTTGAAGGCATCTTGTTAATAGCAGCTTTGTCCCTTTGAAGAGATGCTGTTGTATGTACTAGATGTAGTGTCTTTTCTGCCTCCACAGTGCCCTGTGCAGCCAATAATTGATAGGCTGAAACAGGATGAGTAAAAGTGTCAGCATCCAAGGAAGTGTTATCAATAACAGCTTTGTAATGTTGCTGAAATTGTCTTTCCTTTTCAGCATCATTCACAATCATTGACTCACTAGCAATGGCTGGATCCATCCTTATTTCTGCTGTACCTGCCTTTCTCTCATTTTCTCTATGTTCTTGCATCAGGGGCTCCCCCTGGCTCACACAACTCACTCCCTCACCTTCACCTACTAAGGTAGTACTCCTCTCACTTACTTTTGCCATGCTGGAAAAAATAGCATGCATGTTTGAGCTCTCAATCTCTCCTTTTGCCTGGGAGCAACCCAGCCTCTCACTCAAATTGTCACTCCCTTCCCTCAGTCCTAGAAGTGATTGTACAGTAATCAAGTCTTCTACACTTGGAATTGTTTCAGTTGTGTGTGTAGAGACTATCAACGGATGAGGAATAGCCGTTGAAGGTGAAACTGATGGTATCAACGGATAACTGCTGTTAAGCTTATCCGTTGAAGAACAACCATTTGTCAACGGATGAGTGATATCCGTTGAAGAAGGAAAAGAAGTAGAAATTGAAAGTGATATAACTGTTGAATCTGTGTAGATTGATATGAGTTTTGGTGACACAGATCCTCCAATTACATCTGAAAGAATTTGCGGGTGATCCAACAAATCATCTAAAAGATGATGATCACCTGTATTTGAGTGGGGCTCCTCCCTAAGTTGTAAAGAGGGAGAATCAGGAATTGATGGGAATAACATATCCACATCTAGAGATGGTGAAGAAGTGTGTGGTGATTGATGTGTGTTAATTGTGAGAGAATGGGGCTGTGACTCCACATTTGTTGGAGCCACATCAAACTGAGTTTGAGAAGGCATAGATATAGATGGATGTATCTGTGCAGTGTGTGCACCCTGTGTAGAAGATTGGTTCTTGCTCTCTTTCTTTTAATAAAGGCTTTTGTTGGTGAGTGTTTGGCTTTAGTGTCCCTCCCTCGTTTGTTCTGTGTTCCTGGTTGGGAACTATTTTCAATAGTTACATCCTTTTGGGAGGATGCAGCTAGGGATATGCTAGTAACCCTTTCAACCACCACAGCTTTTTGAGAAACTGTGGCTTGGCTAGCTTGGGAAGCACTTATCTCTCCTTCCTTATCCTGGGGGTTTCTTTGATGTTCACCCCTCCCCTCACCACTAACACCCTGTTCACTCCCTTCAAGGTTAATGGTAGATGTTACAACTGTTGTCTTTTGAGAAACAACAGAGGTAGTTTTCTTTGTCTTTGATTTTGAAAGTTTAGTTTTGGTGACCTTGGTAGGAATCTGTTGGGGCATTGTCACAGATTCCATGGCCACACTAGAAGATAAAGAAATAGAGGGGTTGGAAGAAGTAGGAGTTGTAGAAGCAATTACCTCACTTACCTGAGGTGCATTCATGATTGGTAAATATACCAATGGCACACTGCTGTTGAGATCCATTCTCAATAAGTCTGCAAGAACTCTTTTCTCTTGTGCCCAGCACTTGAGTTTATTATTCTCATTGGTTATGACCAAACCTTCAGCAACATGGTTAGCCAATAACATAAAGAATCTAGCATAATAGATGTTATTAGATCTATTAGCTTTGTTACCTAATCTAGTACCCAATTCTAGCATAACATAGTTGCTAAAATTAAAATACCTATCAGAAACAAGCATATAGAGCATATTAACAAGAGATGAAGTTATGGCATCAAAATTGCTAATTTTCCCAGAGAAAACCTTGATAAAGGCATCCCCAAGAAAACTCCATTCTTTCCTAAGGCCTTTTCTTTTAATACTCCCTAAACTAGCAGAGTTAAGAGAATAACCTATGGAATCTAACATGCTGGATACATCATTATCAGTGTGTGGTGTCATGGCATTGTTCTCAGGTAATTTAAAACATGCTAGTAAATCATCACAGTTAACACAGTGATTTTTACCTTTGAGAGTGAAGGAGATAGTCATATCTATGGAGTTGAACTCAGCAGTTGTCCAAATCTCCTCAACTACTTCACAGTAAATCGTTGGGGCTTCCAGCATTGCATAACTAAGTTTACAGTTTTTGATGAAGTCCATCATTTTGTGATAAACGGAGTGGGCTTCATTCTTTTCTACCAAAGCTATGAAATTGTTCTTCTCATAGATGAATCCGGATTGAGACATAATCTTTACTACTGGTGCCATTGTTATGAGTAGAATTTGCAGAGAATAACTTGAAGGTTTTGCAGAGAGAAAATGGTAAAAGCTTTGAAATTTCAAGAAAGTGTAAAGTAAAAAATGAAAAATCAGAAGGGCTTATATACTTTCTCAAATTAAAAAGCATAAATAAGAGATTAAACAATAAATATATGTAAGTGAATTTCAGCCGTTTAAGAATAAACTGTAAGTATTCTAAAAACTACCTTTAAAACAAATACATACAGCTGTATGTATGAGTATCAACGGTTAAGACAATAGAATCAACGGCTGTGAAACACCTGAATCAACTGATGTGATATTTCAACGAATAAGGTAAACTGTCATCCGTTGAAGAGCACTTCAGTTTTATCCGTTGACGGATAAAAATTCCAGAAATGTATATGACTTTCAACGGATAATGAACATCCGTTGACAGAACAATTTTGACTTTCAACGGATAGGGAATATCTGTTGATGGAATAATCTGTGTTAAAAATCAAATTTGTTCTTGCAGCTAATACATTTCAGGCTTCAATTCAAATTGCAATAAGGACATGAATTTTTAAGAGTAATTAAGCATACCTAGCTCACTTACCAATCTTGTGAATGTTGATTCATCAAGTGGCTTGGTAAATATGTCTGCAATTTGTTGTTCACTTGGAACAAAATGAAGTTCCACTGTACCTTTCATCACATGTTCCCTAATGAAGTGGTACTTGATATCAATGTGCTTGGTTCTTGAGTGCTGCACTGGATTTTCAGTAATGGAAATGGCACTTGTGTTGTCACAAAATATTGGAATTTTGTCAACAGTCATACCATAGTCAAATAACTGGTTCCTCATCCATAGTATTTGTGCACAGCAACTACCGGCTGCAATGTACTCAGCTTCAGCTGTTGATGTGGAAACAGAATTCCGCTTTTTGCTGAACCATGATACAAGCTTGTTCCCTAGAAATTGACAGGTGCCTGTTGTGCTTTTCCTGTCTATTTTGCAACCTGCATAATCTGCATCTGAGTAGCCAATTAGATCAAAACCAGACTCTCTAGGGTACCAAATTCCTAGATTTGGAGTCCCCTTGAGATATCTGAAAATTCTTTTAATGGCCACTAAGTGAGATTCTTTAGGGTCAGCTTGAAATCTAGCACAGAGACATGTAGAAAACATTATATCAGGTCTACTAGCAGTTAAATATAAAAGTGAGCCAACCATGCCTCTATAACTTGTAATATCCACAGACTTTTCAGCCTTGTTTAATTCAAGCTTAGTGGCAGTGGCCATGGGAGTTTTTGCAGGTGAACAATCCATTAAGTCAAACTTCTTTAAAAGATCATAAATATATTTAGTTTGACTAATGAAAATTCCACTACTAACTTGTTTTACTTGTAACCCAAGAAAGTAAGTTAGCTCTCCCATCATGCTCATTTCATATTTACTTTGCATTAATTTAGCAAACTTTTTACAAAGCTTATCATCTGTAGATCCAAATATAATCTCATCTACATAAATTTGTACAAGTATCTTAGAGCCATTAACATTTCTAAAGAAGAGAGTTTTGTCAACAGTACCTCTTGTGAAATGATTATCTAGAAGGAACTTTGACAAAGTCTCATACCAGGCTCTAGGTGCTTGCTTTAGTCCATAGAGTGCTTTCAACAGATAATACACATGGTATGGAAAATTTTGATCTTCAAAACCTGGAGGTTGGCTTACATAAACTTCTTCCTCCAATTCCCCATTTAGAAATGCACTCTTGACATCCATCTGATAGACTTTGAAATTGGCATCAGCTGCATAGGCTAGAAAGATTCTGATGGCTTCAAGTCTTGCAACTGGAGCAAATGTTTCATCAAAATCTATTCCCTCTTGTTGAGAATAGCCTTTAGCAACCAATCTGGCTTTATTCCTTATGACAATGCCATTTTCATCCATCTTGTTTCTGAATACCCATTTTGTGTCAATGGAACTCTTGTTCTTTGGCTTGGGTACCAGCTTCCAAACTTTGTTTCTCTCAAATTGGTTCAGCTCTTCCTGCATAGCTAATATCCAATCTGGATCCATTAAGGCTTCTTCCACTTTCTTAGGTTCCTCCTGAGATAGAAAACTACTATACAGACATTCATTTTGAGTAGCTTTTCTTGTTTGCACTTTAGATGATGCATCACCAATGATCAGTTCAAAGGGATGATTCTTGGTCCATTTCCTTTGAGGTGGAAGATGTGCTCTAGATGAGGTGGCCTCAGTATTGTCATGATGTGAGACAGAGTGTTGATCAGTTGAAACTCCCCCTGAGCTGTTGGTCCTTTGCAGGAACCTTGGAGTTCTATCAACTGATGATGTAAATCAATTATCCGTTGATGAACTATGATCAACGGATGCTTTATTATGTACTTCAACGGATGATGCACTATGTCTTTCAACGGATACTGCATTGCCTCTTTCAACGGATGCAGAATTCTGTGCATTATCCAAGAGCATATCTTGAATCCCTTTTGAAGTGTCATCTCCATCAATCTCCTCTTCACTATCATCACAATATATCTCAATGTTGTCAAATTTGAGTCTTTCATGGTGTCCCTCATCTGTTAGTCCATCAATCTTTTTATCATCAAACACAACATGCACAGATTCCATAACAATGTTGGTTCTTAGATTGTAGACCCTATAAGATTTTCCAGCTGAGTAACCAACAAATATCCCTTCATCAGCCTTTGCATCAAACTTCCCTTTATGGTCAGATTGATTTCTCAGTATAAAGCATTTACATCCAAAGACATGAAGAAAGTTTAGAGTTGGTTTTCTTCTCTTGAACAACTGATAAGGAGTCATGCCTTTAGCTTGATTGATCAAAGAAATATTCTGAGTGTAGCAGGCACAATTAACAGCTTCAGCCTAGAAATATGTTGGTAACTTTGATTCTTCAAGCATTGTTCTAGCAGCCTCAATTAAAGATCTGTTCTTTCTTTCAACTACCCCATTTTGCTGAGGTGTTCTTGGAGTTGAGAACTCATGCATGATTCCATTTTCTTCACAGAACAGCCTCATTGTCAAATTCTTGAACTCAGTTCCATTGTCACTCCTGATATTCCTAACCTTCAAGTCAGGATGATTATTGACTTGCCTGATGTGATTGATAATGATTTCACTTGCTTCATCCTTTGATCCAAGAAAATAGACCCATGAAAACTTTGAGAAATCATCTACAATCACCAAACAATATCTTTTTCTTGCAATTGACAATACATTGACTGGTCCAAACAAATCCATATGTAGCAGCTGTAATGGTTCATCAATTGTTGTTTCAAGCTTCTTTTTGAATGATGCTTTCCTTTGTTTGCCTTTCTGACAAGCATCACACAAACCATCCCTTGAGAATTCAACAAGAGGAATTCCTCTAACTAAGTCCTTTTTGACTAGATCATTCATTGTCTTGAAATTCAAATGGGATAGCTTCTTGTGCCATAGCCAACTTTCAGCTGAACTTGCTTTGCTGAAGAGACAAGTAATAGATTCTGCATCTGTAGAGTTGAAGTCAGCTAAGTACACATTTCCTTTTCTAACTCCAGTTAGAACCACTTTGTTGTCTTTCTTAGTGGTGACAACACAGGCTTCTGAATTGAAGGAAATTGTATTCCCTCTATCACATAGTTGACTGATGCTCAGTAAGTTGTGCTTGAGACCATCAACTAATGCAACTTCATCAATTATGACATTCCTTGTTGAAATCAAGCCATATCCCATAGTAAACCCTTTGCTGTCATCTCCAAAGGTTATGCTAGGGCCAGCTCTCTCCTTAAACTCTGTGAGCAGGGAGAAATCTCCTGTCATGTGTCTTGAACAGCCACTGTCCAAGTACCATAGATTTCTTCTTTTTCCCTGCACACCATAAAATCAATCAAGTTGATTTTGGTACCCAAGTTTCCTTGGGTCCATTCTTGTTAGCCTTTCTCCTAGACTTCATTCCTCCTGCATCTTTAGATTTAGGTAACTTTGAGTCAACCTTGATCTTAGATGTAGTTGGTTGAGGTGTAGGGTTAGTCACAGAATCATTTAGCACATTTGGAATTTGATAAGGCATGGATTGTGCAAGCATGTTATTCCATATTGGCATATTGTATGGCAATTGAGGCAGACTAAATGCAGCAAGATAAGGATTGTTAAAATATGGCATGTTTGCAAAATGTGCATAAGGATTCTGTTGAGACATAACAGGCATAGCATGCAGAGGTGATGCAGAAATATTAGGCATGGAAGAGGGCACATGTATGGGAGTTTTCTTAATAGATTTGCAATTAGCAGATAGATGATTAACACTACTACAATGCACACAGCTTTTTCTAGGAGCATACTTATCAGGTGTGTAATTGTTATGTTTGTTAACCCCTACCTTCCCATTTCTATTAGGTTTCCTTTTAGTTTCCTTTTTATCCTCAACCACTTTGAGCCTATTCTTTAACTGTTCTAAGGTCATGTGTCCTATATTCACCTTACTGAAATCTTTGGATGTGCTTGCTTCTTCTTTGACAAAGTTCTCGGAAGTTGAACCAAACTTTTTGTTGAGTTTCTTTAGATTTTTACTTTTAGAAACATCTGCCTGTTTTAATTGAGGAACCTTCAACGGATGCTCCTTTTCTTCCTTCAACGGATAATTTTCATCATCCGTTGATTCCACATTCGTTGACAGCCCATCAATTAATTCCATTTTCTTTTTGTTTTTATCCCAGGCAGTCTCACAAAATGATTCAATTCCTTGGACCTTGACAATTTGAGCACTAACATCCCTAGATGTCTTCTAGGCTTTAATCACCTCTTGCTCTCTCTCTAATTGATTAGAAAGTATTTCTACTTTCTTAACAGATTCAGCTAGTTCATTTTCAACAGATATACAATATAGCTTAGTTTTCTCTAGGTCAATCAACTTATCTTCTAACACAGCATTTCTATTACTTAAAAACAAATTGTTCTCTTTAATCCTACTATTTTCTTTAGCAAGAGATTTAAGAGACACACGCAAATGATACAGTTCAGTAGACATGTCATTAAAAGCATCATTGCACTCTTCTTTAGTAAGCTGTGTTAAATCAGTAGTGATTACCTGGTTGCTTGATGAACTAACTTCATTTTCCTCAGAATCAGCCATGAGAGCCAAGTTGACATATTCCACATCTTCATCCTCTTCTTCTCCATCAGCTGCCCAGTCTTTTTCTTGAGTAATGAAAGCCCTCTCCTTTTGCTTGAGCAGATCAAAATATTTCTTTTTGTAATCTACTTGGTCAAATTTCTTCTTTTCAGAAGTTGGCTTTCTGCACTCACTTGCAAAGTGTCCACTTATACCACAATTAAAACACTTGAACTTGGATTTGTCCACCATGTTCTTATGAGGTTTAGTGGCTCTAGTGTTTTTCCTAAATTTCATCTTTGCAAATCTTCTGGATAGAAATTCAAGATGCTCATGAATACCATCAGAGTCATCTTGGCTGGAGTTGTCTTCATTCTCAGCAACTTGCTCCTTACCCTTGCTTGATTCTGATTTGCTTGTGCCATCTTTGGAGTTTAATGTTGATCTCACAGTTTCTTGTCTGTATTCTTTCTCATTTTCAGCTACCAAGGCAACTGAACCTCCTTTCTTTCTTCCCTTCTCCAATACCTCATCCTGTTCCAGCTCTAGTTCATAAGTCTTCAAAATTCCATATAATCTTTCAAGAGTGAAGTCCTTATAATCTTGAGAGTTTCTCAAGGAGACAGTCATGGGTTTCCATTCCTTTGGCAAGGATCTTAAAAATTTAAGATTTGAATCCTTCACCTGGTACACTCTACCATACAGCTTCAGTCCATTCAACAGCTTTTGGAATCTATTGAATGTGTCATTTAAAGATTCATTTTCTTCAAAATGAAAATACTCATACTGTTGAATGAGAAGCTGTATTTTGTTTTCTTTTACTTGTTCTGTACCTTCACACAGTAGCTGAACTGTGTCCCAAACCTCTTTGGCAGTTGTACAATTTATCACATTATCAAACATATCCTTGTCAAGACCATTAAACAAAATGTTCATAGCCTTCTTATCCTTGTGGACTTCTTCTGTGTCTTCCATTGTCCATTCTACTCTAGGTTTTGGAATGGATTGACCAACATCAATTATGGCCGTAGCAACTGTGGCTACTTTGTGGGGAATGTGAGGACCATTCTCAATGCAGTTTACATAACCTTCATCTTGGGAGAGTAGATGAAGGTGCATTTTCACCTTCCAATGGTGATAACTGTCTTTGTCAAGAACTGGGATTTTTACTCCAATATCCTTCTTACTCATCTTTGTTAGTTTCCAAGAACTTTAAACTCTTTGTGTGTCAAGAGCCTGCTCTGATACCAATTGTTATTCCTAATGAACTAACAATGAGATTTACAGAAGGGGGGTTGAATGTAAATCTCAAAACTTTTTCAAGTTTTGAGCAGTTTCAAAGGCTATGTGTTTAAGATAAACAAGTGTATGAATTGCTTTAAGCTAATACTGACAGATATATATTCAAACACTAATGTAAAGAACACAACAGACCTTAAAAACTTTTCTGGTGGATTGTTGTTCCACCAGAGATGGTATTTCAGAAATCTGTGATTCAAGAAATTGATCACAGCTGCGTCCTAGTACAAACTAGATAATTTTTCTCTCAAGATTTTTCTAAACAGCTCTGGAAAAATTCTCTTCTAATTACTAGCTGCTACTTGGTTTATATATCACCAAGTTTACAAGTGAAGATAAAGATAAAAAGTACAATAATAAAATAAGTTCTCCACTTGTTTCTTCTCTATTTTACTCCAGTGCATTGTTGACTATTGCCTCTTTATACTAGAGTAGAACGACTGCTTTTTCTGATGTTCCTGAAATAGGCTACCACATCTCAGTTGTCTCTGTCAACCCATGTGCCTCTGTTTGTAGGTACAACTACCACTTGTCAACTGCTATTCAACAGAACATCCGTTGAAGCCTTCATCCGTTGATGGCTTTATCCGTTGATGTGTTAGCAGTTGAAGCTTTATCCGTTGATGCACTCATCCATTGAAGGATGTTATCCATTGAAGCTTTAGAGACATCCGTTGAAGCTTTGTTTCTCATCCGTTGAAGGTCTTTAAGTTATCCGTTGACACCATTTCATTTATACAAAATTACAAGGCATGAAATACTTACAATTGGCCTTCCTATCTGCATATCCTCTAGTAGTCAACATGACTTATACTTTCCCTCAACATTTAAGAATTTATATCTCAAATTTCAGAGACTGAAATGTGCTACAACACTAGACTTATTTCTAAGTAAAGCTACACCATCAACGGATAGCCAAAATGGTCTTATCCGTTGAGGCTACAAACACTAGATTTCTACTTAAGTGTTTTGTTAAACATATCATCAAACTAATGCACATATATTCCTAACACTGTATTATCACAAATTCACATTTGATTTATAAATTTCATCTAAAACAATCAATCACTTAATTTTAACTTTCATATTATAAGTTGATTAATACACTACTCACTGTATTTATCAAGATAGGTTATAAACTGTTTATTTCACAGAGTCAAGAAACAGTAGTTCAGATACATAACAAAACACAGAGAACTCTTATAATTATCTTAATTAAAATAGACAGTCATTGATCTGATTAAAGTTCACACCACAAGTATTATTACTTCACAGTTGTTAAGAATCAACCATCAAGCAATCATAGTATCCTGATTCATATCTTTTAATTGAACCCTTTTTTTTAGTAAACAAGACTAATCATATATATTTAAATAATTAACAAATGAGCATGTTAATTCCAACAGTCCACACATTAATAGCAAGGAAATAGATTTATATTGCTTAGTGAATCAATATACCCATGCACAAGAACAAACTTGAATCAGAAATTAAATCTTGCTTCTTAATTCAAACATATAACAATCAAACTGAGATCATACATTAAACACATAACAAACTAAGTCACTTTTCTTAACAGTCCATAGCCTTGAAGCAAAGAATTTGAATTAAGTTAAATTGGTTTAGTGATTTAGTCCATTAAAATTTCATGCACCAGAATTAATAACAAATAACTTCTGACTTTTTAATGTAATTAACCAAAAACCAAACTGATTCATCACTTAATCAAATTAAGTACAAATAATCCATTAATACATAACTGATATCTCAGATAATCAAACAAAATCGAGTTCAACATTTAAGTCAAGATAAATCTAATCAATACACCACTGATAACTCAAATAATTCAACAAAATCGAATTTAATATTTAATCAAAAAAATTCCATCAATACACAGTTGATAACTCAGATAAACACTATAACAGTTCATGCACAGGGATTAAAATTAAAAAAAATAACTTTGTTTAATTTAATTAAAACATCAAATCAGAACTCAAATAACCAGTTTATTTCGAATAATCCAAATAGTCACATAATATTCAGCTTCGAATTACAAAAAAAACATACCTAAGTCCATGGCCTTGAAGCATTCATGTATACTTACCTGACTCAACTTGTCTGACCCCGAGTTAAGTGACTAAGTTAGTTAACTCGGTAACTCGTTCGAGTTGACTCAACTGAGTCGAGCCGATCTCTTCACCAAACTTCGCTTTTCTCCTCGATCTATCACTCTTCTGTTCTTGTTCTTCGTTTAACCTGCAAAAATGCTCAAAACTTCGAGTTACAGTTTGAAAATTCAACGATTTCAGTCGAATTAAAGGTGTATATATATAAGTGTGTGCATGTAGATTTCGATATAAACCCTTAGTTCAATTGATTTGAACTCAAGTATATTAATCGAAATCATTTCGATTTGCCCAACCCTAAACTTTGATTTAATCGATTTATGATTAAATCATTTACGAATATATGTATAGCATCTGAAATGAAGGTTTGATTGTGTTTTGAGTGAAAGAAATCGATGAACTCATCGGAAAAGTGAGAACGACAGCTAGGGTTTCTGAGAGAAAGTCGAGAGAGAAAGAAGCGAGAGGGAGTACCGAATGAACAGTGTAAACCCTGATTTCTGTTATATATATATTAATGATTATAAACGGCCAGGATTAGATCTAGCAGATAATCAATGGCTCAGATTAAATATTATAAAAAGATTTTGGGCTGAATAATTTTGGGCTAAAAAAAAGGCCCATTTCTGAAAATTATGTTTGGATTTAGATTAGCAATTGGGTTGGGTTGTGGCTAAATAAAAATAGAAAGTAATTTTGTTTTTAAAGAAAATAATTAGAAACTATTTTTGAATATATATATATATATATATATTTAGAGAATAATTTTGATATTTTTAAGGAGTAATAATATTTAATTTATTTTTAAATAATTTTTTTTTCAATGCACTTAGTCCATTTAATTTCTCAAAATCCGATCAATTAATAATATTGATAAATCTGAATTATCGAGAGAATTAACATATAGTAGAAAATATTTTTTTTTAATTTTAAAAAGATATATGTTAATGTTTACCCATAATATAAATAATATATTTAGAGAACATATTTTTTATTTTAAATATTCCAAGATTCCTAAATCCAAACAGAGCTTAGTGAACCTGTCAGAATTTAACGGTTTTGTAAAGATGTCAGCGATGTTATACTCAGTTTCAATATGAGTCATTTTTATATCACCTTTGTTGACATGATCACGTAAAAAATGATGTCTCACATCTATGTGTTTGGATCTAGAGAGCAGCACGGGATTTTTACTTAAATCAATAGCACTCGTATTATCACATAAAATGGAGATTACATCAAATTTTGTGTTATAGTCTGCCAATGTTTGTTTCATTCATAGTATTTGTGCACAACATTTGGCAGTAGCTATATATTCAGCTTCAGTGGTGGATATAGACACGAAATTTTGTTTCTTTGAAAATCATGAAACTAAACATCCACCCAGAAATTGACACGTACCAGTTGTACTTTTTCTGTCGACTAAATGTCCAGCATAGTCTGAATCAGAATAACAAGTCAAGTCAAATGGTATTCCTTTAAGATACCAAAGACCAATATTCATGGTACCTTTAAGATATCTCAATATCTTTTTTACTGCAGATAAGTGAGATTCTTTTGGTGCTACTTGAAATCTAGCACATTTGCAAACACTATATTGTATATCGGGTCGACTTGCGGTAATATATAATAATCTACCAATCATTCCTCGATATTTCTTAGTGTCAACGAGAATTCCTTTGGGATCCTCCGTTAGTTTGTTAGATGTTGACATAGGTGTGGAAATTGGTTTGCAATTTTCCATTTCAAATTTCTTTAGCATTTCATTACAATATTTTGATTGTGAAATATGAATGCCCTCGTCAGATTGTCTTATTTGCAATCCCAAAAAGAAATTTAATTCACCTATCATACTCATCTCAAATTCTTTGCTCATATAGTCAGAGAATTCTTTACATAGTGCATCATTTATTAAACAAATATGATGTCATCTACATATATTTGTACAAGCAAGATATCATTTGTTTCTTGTCTAGTGAATAAGGTTTTATTAGTCGTTCCCATTTTAAAATTATTTTATAACAGGAATTTGCTTAACCTTTTATACCAGGCTCTTGGGGCTTGTTTTAATCTGTATAGAGCTTTGTATAATTTGTATACATATTCTGGATGTGTTGCATCTTCAAAGCTAGGAGGTTGTTTAACATATACTTTTTCTTCTAGTATCCCGTTTAAGAATGCAAATTTTACATCCATTTGATATACTTTAAAATCCTTATGACATGCAAAAGCTAATAGCATTCGATTTGACTCAATTCGTGCTACCGGTGCATATGTTTCATCAAAGTCTATACCTTCCATTTAAGTATAGCCTTGTTCAACCAGTCTAGCTTTATTTCGAATAACAGTTCCATTTTCATCTAACTTATATCTAAATATCCATTTAGTTCCAATTATGGAAGTATCTTTGGGTTTTGGAACAAGTTCCAAAACTTTGCTACGAGAGAATTTGGTTAATTCTTCTTACATTGCAGAGATCCAATCTTCGTCTAACAAAGCTTCTTTAGCGGTCTTAGATTCTATTTGTGATAGAAAACTAAGGTGATTCACAACGTTTTGAACTTGTGATCGCGTTTGAACTCCTTTACTTAAGTCTCCTAGAACATTGTCCAAATGATGACTTCTAATGTTTGGAACAACTTTAGGTAGTTCAATATCTGTTTTTAACAATTCTAGTGGATTTGTTGGGAATGATAAGCCAAATTTCACATTTTCGAATTGTCGAATAATATTCTCAATATTGTCTTGTGTGACATCTTTTTTGTCTACAAGATCTTTGTAATTAGGTGACGGTTTTGATTCATCAAAAGCTATGTTCATTGATTGTTCCACCATTAGAGAATTTAAATTAAATACTCTATAAGCTTTGCTATTTGTTGAATATCCAAGAAATATACCTTCGTTTGATTTTGGATCAAATTTTGTAAGGTAATCTTTGGAGTTTAATATATATCATTTACTTCCAAATACTCTAAAGTAATTAACTTTAGGAGTTTTACCAAAATAAAGCTCATATGGAGTCTTTTGTATTATAGGTCTTAATAAGTAACTATTTAGTATATAGCATGCAGTAGACATTGTCTCGGCCCAAAAATATTTAGGACGGCGATATTCATTTATCATTGTATTTGCCATTTCTTGTAATGTTCTGTTCTTCCTTTCAACTACTTCGTTAGATTGAGGAGTATAAGAAGCAAAAAAGTAATGGGTGATACCATTAGTTTCACAAAAACTTGTAAAGTTTGAATTTTCAAATTCTTTACCATGATCAGTCCTTATATAGACTATGGTATTATTTTGTTGGTTTTGAATTCTTTTGCATAGAGAAGAAAAAGATTCAAAAGCATCACTTTTGGTTTTGAGGAATTCTGTCCATGTAAATCGTGAATAGTCATCAACAACCACCAAAGTATATGAACATCCTCCGAGACTTTGTACTGGGACTGGACCGATAAGATCCATGTGTAAAATCTCAAGAGGTCTTGAGGTAGATACCATAAATTTTGCTTTGTGAGAGGCTCGTATTTGTTTGCTAATTTCACAAGCTTCACATATGTGATCCTTTTTATAATTTAATTTTGGTATTCCTCGTACATGTTCTTTAGTTGATATATTTTTAATCAACTTCATGTTTGCGTGTCCAAATCTTCAATGCCCTAACCAAGGGTCATCAATAATAGTGATTAGGCATATATTAACATGCTTACTCATGTAACATGTATAGACATTTTTGTCTAGAGGACACATAAGGGCTAACTTTCCATCTTTGTTAAGAATAGAACAATGAGTAGGATAGAAAATTACCTTATTTCCATTATTGCAAAGTTCACTTTTCGAGAGAAGGTTGTACTTTAGTCCCGTGACTAGTTGTACGTCGGATATCTTGAAGTTCTCATTCCCGATGTCACCGATGCCAATAATGATACCTTTACTGCTATCTCCAAACGTGACACTTCTAACAATGATCTTTTTAATGTTGTTCAAGAGTGACTAATTACCGGTCATATGTCTCGAACATCCACTATCAAGGTACCACAAGTCTTGCTTACCAGTAAGGCAAACCTTTTGATTTGAAGTGGAGATTTCCTTTGAAGTAGATGCATCCCCAATAGCCATTAAGCATAGATTCACAATTTCTTCACTAGATTCCGGAGCTTCTTCATGTTCACTTAAATCCCACCCATTCTCAGCTACGAGAGATCGTCCTTTTATAAGTTTAGGACATTCTCGTTTAAAGTGACCGGGTTGTTTACATTCGTAACACACCTCTTGTATTTCCTCTGTATTTTGTTCTTTTTGTTTGGGAGGAGTGTAAGTAGGAGTGTTATTATTATAGACATTAGTATTTTGCATACCTTTGCCTTTATTATAGCTCGTTGACGGAAAATTACTCTTATAGTTAGGAGTGTAATTTTGAAAATAATTTGGCCTTCCATTAGAGTTAAAAACTCTTTGTTGATTATTTGATTTAAGGAAGACTTTTCCGTATCTTTGAGCTTTGCTTTGAAGCACACGATGTAGTTGTCTCATAAGTAAAGCAATTTCACCTTCATCAAGATTTTGGATTTCTTCGTTTAATTCATCGTCATTTTCTTCTTCATCTATAAGTATAGATTTTAAAGCCATGTTTTTCTTTTTGTCTTCCACTTTTGGAATGACTTTTTCTTGTAAATTATCTTGTTCGTATGCATGAAGATTTCCCAATAGATTATCTATTTTTTAATCATTGAGATTGTGCATCTCTTTGATTGTGATTACTTTAACCTTCCAACTTGGAGGTAATGATTTAAGAACTCATCGGTTCTTTTCATTTTGTGTATAACTCTTTCCGAGTTGAGATAGTTCATCGACAATGGGGGTGAATCTAGTTTCCATGTCGATGATATTTTCTCCTTCTTGGAGTTTAAAGTTCTCGTATTCTCGGATCAAAGTGTCCATTTGAGAATCTTTTATGTCAGTGGTTCCTTCGTAGGTAACCACTAGTTTATTCCACATTTCTTGTGCTGACTTGCAATTATTTACTCTTTTATATTCTTTTTCAAGAAGTGCACTTGTAAGTACCATTAGCATCTATATTCATTCTTTCTTCCTCTATTGCGTTATATTCACTAACCTTCTTTTCGATGATGACGTCATCAACCGTTTTGGTAGTAATAACAACTCCATCTTCTATGGCCATCCAAACTCTGACTCCTTGAGATCTAGAATAAATGCGAAACCTCGTTTTCCATGTTGCAAAGTTGGTGCCGTCAAATAGAGGAGGGCGAGAGCTAGATAGACCTTCACCACAACCAATGGTATTTAGATACGCCATTTCGGATCACTTTTTGTTGTGCCTGTAAATCTGCAAATCACTTAACAAACACGTTAAAAAGCACTGCTCTGATACCAATTGTTAGGTCCCGTAAAAGGGCTATTTTAAGCTAGAAGGGGGGGGGTTGAATAGCTTAATTACCAATTTAAAAATTATTATGGAGTTTTAAAAATCTATATCCCGTTTTAAATAGTTTACCGATGCAGATTATATATGTGCAAACCTACACAACCTATCTTAGACAATAACACCCTGTTATTTCTTCAAAGTTGATGTAAAACCCTAGGTGTAGTCTTTGTCCTTCTAAGCTTTTGCCGGTCTTGGATCTCAGTAGTTGGTCTTGGGTCTTTCCTCTTTCTCACGGTGCGAAGACTACTAACTCCCCGTTAGTACGTCTAGGACTTGGGTCTTAGAACGAGAATCACCTCACTATACTTTACCTCACTGTAAAACGAAGAAGATAATATCTACGAAACAATACCCGTTATAGATAACAAGATTTTGGACTAGTAAGATACTTAACTAGACCGGATGACGTACAAATATTCTTAAATGAATATTAGTGTATACCTTTCTTTAGATTAAATGAATGTTAGAGTATACTTGATATTACTTTATTTTGAATAACTTATCTTATTTCCGAAGTAATAAATTTATCAAGTCCTTGGTGAAGCGTTATAGCTTTCGGATCTTTGATAAAATAATTTCTCGTTTTATATAGTCGTGTGTAGACTTTTATAAATCGAGAACATTACACTTATTTTTTTAACTATTTGCACTTATAAAATATTTGGCCGAGAGAATAAAAGGTTTGTAATTTAAACACAATTGTCAAAATATATAAAAGCAGAGTTTAAATTATATTAGCACAATTTATATGTGTGTATATATAATACAATATAAGCTTTAAGTTTTTCCATGAAACAGTGAAGATGCTAGTAAGGGAAATCGCTTAATTCTTATACGATTATATATATACTTATATTTACTTAAAAGTTTTAAGATCTTCCCATGAAACACTAGAGGTGCCGGTAAGGGAATTCACTTAAATCTTTTAACTAAATATAATAAATATGTATATATATATAATATAAGCCTTAAGTTTTTCCCACGAAACACTAAAGGTGCTAGTATGGAAAGTCGCTTAAGTCTTGTTAAACAATTATAATAAATATATCAAGATATGGCCATAATAAGTGCGTTGAAGTTTAAAGAATAAAATGTTAGATTTGTAATTTAATTCCCATGAAACACTAAAGGTGCTAGTAAGGAATATAAACCAAACGTTGTATGAAATTATCACTTCGTGCTAGAAGTGTATAATTTGTTAAAAACAATCCTTATACGGATTTGTTTTTCTTCAATTTATTTTATATAAAAGCTTGTAAAGATGAAGCGAATGTGGTGCTAAGCTTCTTATATGAATGTTAGAGATGAAGAGAATGTGGTACTAAGCTTCTTATATGAATATTAGAGATGAAGAGAATGTGGTACTAAACTTCTTATATGAATATTAAAAGTTTGCCGAAAAAATTCGCTGAAGGTTCAGCCGGATTTTGGCTTGTTGGTCGAATTTGGGTAGCCCTTCGGGAGGCAAGAAAGTGGTGTAGATGAGCTTTTCCTGGGACGATAGAGCTTGGTTGGTGGAACTAAGCTTGAAGATCAAAAACCTTGAATATATGATATATATGTGTAAGAGAGAAGGTTTTTGAGATGAAGTATTTGAGTTTGGATTTTAGAGAGTGTGTAGATAGAATACTTCTTGAAAATTCCCAGCAATTAATTAGCTCTTAGCTTGTGTAAAAAATGGTGGGGGGTGGGTGTTTATTTATGGAAGGAATTAGGTGAATGGAGTGGTTGAGATTGAGTTAAAATGATGACATGGAGGATAAGGTGTGTTTGTTTGCAACTTGCATATAGGATAAATAAGAAAAATCCCGACAACTATTAATTATATAATAATTATTTTTATATTTTTCAATTAATCATTAATTACTTAGTTAATTAAGTAATTTGCACCATTAAAATCTAAAGACTTTGAAAACCTTTTAATAAATACAACCAAAAATATGATAATTACCTAAATAACATAAAATGATGATCTGCAAGTTTTGGTCAATTTTGGTCAAAGGTAGCTTGGTCAAACGCTCGGTCAAAGTCTTGGTCAACACCCCGAAAAATTACACCCGGACAAAGTTTCTCAAAAATTATGAAACTTTAACCATGCATAGAAAATACCATTTAAGTGACAAATCTTAAGTTTCAAGATTTTCTAGCAAGTGAAAGTATTTTATTTTGATTTCAAACGATTAAATCAGTGTTGAGTTCCAAATAAAGTATGTACGATCTTTTATGAAAGTAGATAGACTTTTTTGGCTCAGATTGGGCTATAATAAATACTTAGAATATATTTTATTAAATATAAAATATATTAAGAGTGTTGGAAATATTTTAATTATTTAAAATATTTTTCTCCGCTAAATAATTTATTTGAGATACGAGAGAAATTTACTTTAAAAAAATATGAGGAGGGGGATAAGATGAGATATTAATATTCCTTTATCAAATATTAATTTCTAAGAGTGTAAAAATATATCTTTGGATTTATAAATGTTTATGGAGTGAAATATATATATTTTATTCCTTTTTAAAAACATCTGTTTTTGAAATAAATTTAGCACGAACCTTCTAAAGAATATCCAAGTTCTGATATTCCTTTTTCAAACTTGTTGCCTTATTAATATTGCAAGAGTGCCTAAGAAAGATCTTATTTCCGATAATTATTTTACGATCTCATTGTTTCGGAGTATGTTCCTTTAAAATATATATTTTGATTTTCAGCAAATTGGAATATCTCTTGTATTTATATTTAAAATATAAATACACTTTGAAAAATATTTTTGAAATATTTTTCCAGATATGGATTTTCACTTTTGATTATGTCAATTAAATTCATGCCTATTTGGAGAGGATATACGTGTTTTAAATTTTATGTTAAATTATGCAAATACCAAAATAAATCATTAATCGAAGATGTCCTTTCACATATCAATCAATTGCGTATGAAATTGTGCTTCCTTCAAGATGGTAATAGGACCACGATGTGCCTTACATTACTACAAGAAGAAATGTTAAATCTGGCGCTAAGCGTGTAACAGGGGACGAGCGTGTAAAAATGCAACGCGAATTTCTTACATAAATAATCGACAGAGATGATGCGCCGAGATGAGAAAACGTTAAGGAACGAAACTCTAAACACTAGTAAAAGTGATGAATGGAAAACGGATAAGTTGAATGACCTTTACAAAAACTAGAAGATGCGCAAATCGTATATATTATAGGTTTTTAAGGAAAATGAAGTGACCAGTTGACGTTAATAGAATTACCGACAATAATGAATTATCATGCGGGCACTGGACGACTACAAAGCGTTGTACAGAAGAAAGAATCGTTCTCCCATAGGTTGGGAAGAAATTGGTAAACGGAGGATACTTGAACCATAGTTGAGTCAACAGACCAAAGAAATTTCTAGAACTTATTAGAACCCGACTAGTGGCAGCCCAGGATGAACAATAGAGATATACAGACCAGAACTATAAAGACAGAAAGTACGAAGTAACAGACCAAGTATTGTTGAAAGTGCCTCCCGCGGAGGGAGTGATGAGATTCTAAAGGGAAGTAAATGTTGAACCAAGGTTTATTGGACCAGTTGAAATCTTTAAAGGATTAATAAAGTTGGCTTATAAATTAGCACCATCATCGAGCGGTCGCCAAGTTTATAGCGAGTACCACGAATCGAGTTTAGGAAATTTAACCGTCAACGCCAAACATATGATTGAAAATGAACTAATAAACTTGCAGTCAGACTTAGCGTATGTGGAGTAATGTGTAAAGGTCATAAGTCTACAATAACGAGTACCCAGAAATATATTTGACAGACGAGTGGAAATTTTATGAAGAGATCAAATACTGTGAAGTCAACATGAGAACTCGAGGTTGTTATGAGTAAAACGTATCCCCGCCTGTTTCCAAACTGATTCCGGGACGGAATCCTTTTAAAGGGGGAAGACTGTAACAACCCGAATTTTTGACATCGGTAAAAGAACCTTACAAATAGTAACCTTGCAGTTTAATAAAAACTTTTGCGACCACACCATATACGAGTTTTTAATTTAAGATTCCGAGTTGATATTGTGATTAAATGTACCAAATAAGTGTATGTAAACGCTACTAGTTTTAGAAGAAAATGAACTTTGAAAAACGATCGTATCTACGAACCACCAAGGATTACGAAAATACAATATAATTACAAATTTAAAATCCTACAAATTCAAATCCAAGTACGAGACTTCAAAACGTGAAGAATGTATAAGAAAAGATTTACACCGCGAATCATTTACAAGGGTTTATTACGAAAATGAATAAGCGATCGAGCGAACGCGTAAATGAATAAATAAACGTATCAAGCCAAGACAACCATACAAGCTAACTAGAGTATGAAACTAACCATGGTTAAGTGACCAAATAGTAACCTAGCTAAGTAAGAATGATAACCTAAAGCTAGTAAATGGTAACCAAGTACCTAAGCTAAGTAGTATAGCTTGAAAACTAGGATGGCTAGCAAGATTTTATTTGATTTTCTAGTACTAAGATGATATATACAAGATTTTATCACAAGTATTTCACAAGAAGCATTCCAAAACACAACACAAAAGCTCTCTCTCTCTCTCTCTTCAAGAACAATGCTGATTTTCAAGAAAAGGGAGGAAAGAAAAATTCAAACCTCACATTCTACCCATTCAAAAATCACCAAAAATTTACCAAAACTCTTTCATATCATGGATAAGCCACGCACCAAATTTCAAGCCCATCCATGAAGTTTTCAATTTTATAAAAATATTTGAAGTTGAGGGTGGATAGTAACTCCGAAAATCACTAACTTGTTTTCTTGATTTTTCATGGAATCTTAAGGATCCTAAAGCTAGACCAATGCTTCATCAAGGATCTTAGGACTTTATTAAGTATTAATAAGCTTCAAGGAAGGTATAAACTGAAAGAGATGTGTCCTAAGTCCAATCATGTATGATGATTTAGGAATAACTTTTATGTAATCTGTTTTGATTTCATTGATATTAATAAAAGACTTATTTTGGTTTTATTGTGGGCTTTATCTATTTAAGTGTTTAAATAAGATATACCATAGTTTAGAGTAAAGATTTTTATGGATTATGATGAGATCATAATAATGAGACCCAAAAGATGATAACTCTAAACTTAAATATTTCCTGGTCGTAGGATTACTAACTGGTAATTAGTAATCCGCAAAGATCGGTATATACTATGCTTGCTTCATTATGAAGGATGTCTGTTCTCATAGACATTTGTATGGTGACACTGTAGCTAGTATGTAGGTGCTTATTATAGAATAAGTTCACTGAACATGACTCACACTGCTGAACAACTGATGGAGTTCACTCACGTGTCAGCAGTTGTTCACATAGTGATAGTTGTACAAGTATCCTTAGACTTGAGGTCATCATAGTCATCTTGTGTACACTGACCTATGCTTTGGTTTAGTTCTTAGTCTCTGGGGACAAATTATAAGGGCTCTACTGGGTATAGGAATTTGTACACGAAGATAGTGTATGATCAATAAAGGATCTACCCCTTCCAGTGAAGGAGGAGAATGTTCAATGCTGATCCACTTATGCTAGTTCAGGAATCTCTGGCCAGAGTGAATGAAATTAAAAAGGAGTTTCTAATTTACATTAAATAGAACTAAGCATAGTGAATGGGAAAACAAATGATTAAATAAGAAAGGTTTGACACAAGTTCCATGCCTTGTATTTAATCGTGACATTGCAGGGTAGAAGGAATTGATTGTACGGTAACTACTCACTGAATAGGTTCTTGGTATTCTAAGCAGTGAATTCATATTATCCGGATAGTCATGATATGCTGAGAAGTATCCCTCACGATGTAGAATAAATATGATTAATTTATTAATTAATCATATTTAATGAATTAGAGAATTTATATAAATAATGATAAAATAGTTTTATTATTATTTATTTCTACTACCGGCTTAATATTGAACCTACAGGGTCACACCATAAAAGAGAATGATTTAATGGTGGAGGAATTAATTAATAATGGTTGGTATTATTTATTTTTGAAATAAATAATAATTAGTAGATTTAATAATTGATTAAATGAGATTTAATTAATTTTTAATATTATTAATTAAGAATTTAATTTTGGAAATTAAATCAAGTGAGAGAATTATTTTTCTAAAGTGTTTTGAAAAGGGATTACTGATTAAAAGGTATTTTAATTATTAGCTAATTGGTTTATAAGAATAATCAATTAAAGGGTTAATAATAATAATATTTTATGGAAAATTTTCAGCTGAAAATTTTGCCTATAAATATACTATTATAAACCCTATTTGCCTCAACCCAAATAATTAACCCTAATTCTAAAGTAGAACAAGAGGGAGGCAACTAATTCTCTCAACCTCTTCCTCCTCCATCACATTGTACTCTTGGTGGATACTGGTGGAGTGCTTTACACTTGAGGAGCAGCTGCTAGGAGTCTCCGCTCGTCATTCTTGGATCGCTATTAAAGACCTCCATCTTTCCATTAATGTAAAGCTTCTTAAGGTAAACATACTGAACTACGAATTAAATATTATTTTTCACATGGATCCTGCGGAGGGTTTCAGTTTTTTTTTAAGATTTAAATTTACGTTTTCGTTGCATTTATGTGCTAAAAACCCTTCAATGGCATCAGAGCTACTTGCGAAAAGTTTTTAGTTCGTTTATGTGTTTAACTGTTTTCGATATATGAGCATGTACGTGATTCGCCATGATTTGATGTTGATATAATATGCTTATATATGTATGGTTTTGAATATATGATATTCATGTGAGTTGTATAATCATAAGATGATTATGTAATATGTATATATACTGATATATACATGATTTATGTTTGTTCTAATTATGAGAATCATATTAGATACGGATTCTGAATTGGCTGCTGCAGATTTGCTGAAATCTGGGTTTGGTGTCCGATTTACGCAAACGAATACCCTATTCCATAGGTAAACGAGCGTCTGAACAAAACTGATAGCTAAAGCTATCAACGTCTCGTCTGTAAGGTGTTTGACGTCGTTTACTGCCCGTAAACAGTGATTCTTGTTTTTCTGATTTGATTCTGATTTTTCTGATTTTTGTCATATTTTTTTTTTATGATTAGATCATGGATAATATGATATGTTAAGATCAGATTATGTGTTTTAACATGCTTTTATGTGTTGTATGAGCATGGTGGATGGTTATGGCCTTTCGACCTTAGTGTAATGGTTTTGGTTTTGGTTTTAAATACGACTTACATGTCGTCTATCTTTGTAATCATAAATCTCGAATGTAACTCGAGTTATTCTTGTAAGTTCATTATATTAGTTTTACTTTCAATCATGTAATTTAATTGAAGACTCAAGAAGGCTATCCAATGGAGGTGATACAAAGAAGAAGACGGGGCATACAAGAAGTCTAAACATAGAAGAAGACTTATGTAATAAGTAGTTGTATTTATTTCCATCACCATATTAGATTGACCTTGATCTTTATCATGAGCTTGATAAAGATCACATAGGATGGGGCCATAACCAAACACATTTACTTTATTGCACATTACATTTACTTGTTTATTTAATTTTATATATGAGATATATGCCTATGTTTACCATGCGATGATAGATTTAGGTGAACTTAAATCAATATAAGGCGTGCTCTAGAAAATCTAGAATATGAATCATTTCTTGCCTTAACAATAAATATTATGAATACGATCATGAGATTCTTGTGTTTATGAAACACGTAATTAAATATGAATTTTCAATATTGAGAGAAAGGATGATTCTGTCAAAAGCAGATTTCTATCTGTAAGAAAGGGGTATTAAGTGACGTCTCTTGACAATGCTCCCCCCGATCTGGGAATCATCTGATTATCGATTTGAAATTTTTAATTTAAAAAGAAGAATCTCTTTATAATATGATTATGATTGTAACATAATATAATCCCTCTAAAATTAAATAATATCAAGTAGTAATTGGCCAATTACACAACGGGCTTGTGTCGGTCATAACCTTCCAACATGGTAGAAAGTGGTTCTTATTTTTAAATCATTGTCGTTTCGTGCTACAGCCGAGGGCTTTGATTTCGACATAAGAAATACTTGTCTATTACATAGAGATGTGTACATTGAATTAGAATCTAAAGGTCGTTACGTGCTACAGCCGTGGGCCGTTGGAGACTGATTCAATTGTACGAAATGTTGGGTTAGACTTGACTTAGAATATTGAGTTTGTCGTGCTACAGCCGTGACTCAATTATTCAAGAGGCTAAAGTTTTATTAGGGAATACATAAGATGTAATTGACAAGAGTTGTCTGCCTATTGAACATCACATGACGTTTCGTGCTACAGCCGAGATTGTGTAATGGAATGTAGGATCCCTATTCCCACTAGCATTATGAATGCTTAATTTTCACTTAGGGGTTGTATAAATTAGATAAACTAGTGGGAGCCACTTATGAATAAAGACCCGATTCATATAGTGTCTTAAAATGAAATTGAATATTTGCTAAGTGTTGTTATGTGTTCATCATTTACAGATTTACTATATTCGTTATATCTTCTGCACTATCTCTCCGTAGTATACTAGAAGCTCACAAGTTGACTGGTCCTAATTTTGCTAACTGACTTCGAAACTTGAGAATTGTTCTCAGGGTTGAGAAGCTGGAATCTGTGCTTGACTCACCTAAGCCTACTGAACCTGCTAGTGATGCATATAATGATGAACATGTTGTGTATCGTAAGTGGATAGATAATGTAAATGTTGCTCAATGCATCATGCTAGCTTTCATGAACATTGAGCTACATAAGCAACATGAGCATATGGATGCTCACACTATCTTTATGCATCTATAAGAGTTGTATGATGTGGCAGGGAGGACAACTCGATATGAGATATCAAAGGAACTGTTTGGTTGTAGGATGTCTGAGGGATCATCTGTGAATGACCATGTACTTAAGATGATCAATTTGATTGAACGTCTTGGACAACTTGGTTTTTCTATGGATGGGGAGCTGAGCCAAGACTTGGTCTTGCAATCACTTCCGAGTTCGTTCTCGCAGTTTGTTGTGAACTTTCACATGAATAAGCTGGATGTCAGCCTGCCTGAACTCCACAATATGTTGAAGACTGCGGAATCGAATTTTCCCCCTAAGAAGAGTTCTGTTCTTCTAATTGGTGAAGGTTCCAATCCTAAGAAAAGGAAGAAGAACCCTTCCAAGAAGAAGAAAGTAGGTGAGAAAAAAATGGTTCCACCAAAAGCTGAAGACCCCAAGAGCAAAGCTGTTTGCTTTTACTGTAATAAGGTGGGGCACTGGAAGAGGAACTGCAAGGTTTACCTTGCAGAATTGAAGAAGAAGAAGGGTAGTGAGACTACCGCTTCTGATTCAGGTATGTTCATGATCGAAGTTAATATGTCACTAAGTCAAATTTCTACTTGGGTATTAGATACCGCCTGTGGTTCTCATATTTGCAATTCGTTACAGGGACTAAGGAGAAGTAGGACTCTTGAAGAAGAGGAGGTGAATCTACGGATGGGAAATGGAGCAAGAGTTGCTGCTGAAGCTGTAGGATCATTTCATTTACATATGCCTACGGGCAAGACTATTGTTCTAAATAATTGTTATTTTGTTCCCTCGATTGTGAGGAATATTATTTCTATTCCATGTTAGACTTGGCTGGATTTTCGCTTGTTATTCAGAATAATAAATGTTCAATTCTTAGAGATAACGTTCTTTATGGAAGTGGTATTTTAAACAATGGTCTGTATGTATGTGACGTAGAGCATAATTTACTACAAATTGAACATACTAATAAAAGAAAAAGGGATGATGATAATCTCACTTTCTTGTGGCACTGCGGACTTGGTTATATTAGTGAAAATAGACTGCGGACATTGCATAAGGAAGGGTTACTTGACCCCTTTGATTTTGAATCATATCCTACATGCGAGTCTTGTCTATTGGGTAAAATGACCAAATCTCCATTTAGTGGATATGGAGAGAGGGCTGCAGATTTGCTAGGATTGGTACACACAGATGTATGTGGACCAATGTCTACGCAAGCCATGGGTGGATTTTCATACTTCATTGCTTTCATAGATGATCAATCTAGATTCAGATATGTGTATTTGATGAAATACAAGTCTGAAGCCTTTGAAAAATTCAAAGAATATAAGCATGAAGTGGAGAAACAAACCAAACATAGTATTATAACTCTTCGATCAGATCGAGGTGGTGAATACTTGAATGGAGAGTTTCTAGATTATCTCAAAGAAAATGGTATAGTATCCCAGTGGACTCCTCCATATACTCCATAGTTGAATGGGGTATCTAAAAGGAGAAATCAAACTTTGTTAGACATGGTTCGGTCCATAATGAGCTATGCGAATCTTTCAGTATTCCTGTGGGGTTATGCATTGGAAACTTCAGCATATTTACTGAATAAGGTGCCTTCCAAATCTGTTCCTCAAACTCCATATGAGATATGGAAAGAAAGGAAACCGAGTCTTAAACACGTTAAGATTTGGGGATGCCCAGCTTATGTCAAGAAAGTTGACCCAGATAAGCTGGAATCTCGATCTGTAAAATGTAATTTTGTGGGATATCCTAAAGAGACTTTAGGGTATTACTTTTACACCGATCATCGGGTGTTTTTCTCCAGATATGCTACCTTCTTGGAAAAGCAGTTTATCCTTGAAGGAAACAGTGGGAGCAAAATTGAACTTGATGAAGTTCAATAAGCACAAACTACTAAGGATCAAGTGGAAACACCTGTTCAGACTGAACAACCTTCTGTGGAACAACCCATTCATAAGTCAGGGAGAGTGTCTCGCCAACCTGAGAGGTATTATGGCCTTGTCATTGAGAATGATAATGACTTGTCAATCATTGATGATGACGACCCTGTGACCTATAATGAGGCTATGAGTAGTGTTGACTCAGAGAAATGGCATAGCGCCATGAAATCCGAAATGGAATCTATGTATACCAACCAAGTATGGACTCTGGTTGAGGCACCTGAAGGTGTTAAGCCTATTGGGTGCAAGTGGGTATACAAAAGAAAGATTGGAGCAGATGGGCAGATGGAGACCTATAAGGCCAGGCTCGTGGCAAAAGGATTCAGACAAAGGCAAGGGATTGACTTTGATGAAACTTTTTTGCCTGTAGCCCTATTAAAATCAATTTTGGATTTTGCTTGCGATTGCTGCTTACTACGACTATGAGATCTGGCAAATGGACGTGAAAACGGCCTTCCTCAATGGGAAACTTGAAAAGGAAGTGTATATGACACAGCCAGAAGGTTTTCTTTCCCAGGGAAATGAACACCTAGTGTGTAAGCTGCTGTGAACCATATATGGTTTAAAGAAAGCTTCTCGTAGATGGAACATCCGTTTTGATGAGATAATCAAAGAGTTTGGTTTTATCAAAATCATAGATGAACCATGTGTCTACAAAAAGGTTAGTGGGAGCGCGGTAACATTTCTTGTATTGTATTGAAAGAGGAGACGTCAAGAGAGTTGACACACATAATAACGTAGAAGACCCACTCACAAAGCCACTTTCTCAAAGTCACTTTGATCGTCATAAAGACAAGATGGGTATTAGATACCAGAGTGATTGGATTTAGTACAAGTGGGAGATTCAAAGAGATGTGTCCTAAGTCCAATCATGTATGATGATTTAGGAATAACTTTTATGTAATCTGTTTTGATTTCATTGATATTAATAAAAGACTTGTTTTGGTTTTATTGCGGGCTTTATCTATTTAAGTGTTTAAATAAGATATACCATAGTTTAGAGTAAAGCTATTTATGAATTATGATGAGATCATAATAATGAGACCTAAAAGATGATAACTCTAAACTTAAATATTTCCTGGTCGTAGGATTACTAACTGGTAATTAGTAATCCATAAAGATCGGTACATACTATGCTTGCTTCATTATGAAGGATGTCTATTCTCATAGACATTTGTATGGTGACACTATAGCTATTATGTAGGTGCTTATTATAGAATAAGTTCACTGAACATGACTCACACTGCTGAACAACTGATGGAGTTCACTCACGTGTCAGCAGTTGTTCAGATAGTGATAGTTGTACAAGTATCCTTAGACTTGAGGTCATCATAGTCATCTTGTGTACACTGAACTATGCTTTGGTTTAGTTCTTAGTCTTCGGGGAAAAATTATAAGGGCTCTACTGGGTATAGGAATTTGTACACGAAGATAGTGTATGATCAATAAAGGATCTACCCCTTCCAGTGAAGGAAGAGAATGTTCAATGCTGATCCACTTATGCTAGTTCAGGAATCTCTGGCCAGAGTGAATGAAATTAGAAAGGAGTTTCTAATTTACATTAAATAGAACTAAGCATAGTGAATGGGAAAGCAAATGATTAAATAAGATAGGCTTGACACAAGTTCCATGCCTTGTATTTAATCGTGACATTGCAGGGTAGAAGGAATTGATTGTACGGTAACTACTCACTGAATAGGTTCTTGGTATTCTAAGCAGTGAATTCATATTATCCGGATAGTCGCGATATGCTGAGAAGTATCCCTCACGATGTAGAATAAATATAATTAATTTATTAATTAATCATATTTAATGAATTAGAGAATTTATATAAATAATGATAAAATAGTTTTATTATTATTTATTTCTACTACCGGCTTAATATTGAACTTACAGGGTCACACCATAAAAGAGAATGATTTAATGGTGGAGGAATTAATTAATAATGGCTGGTAATTATTTATTTGTGAAATAAATAATTAATTAGCAGATTTAATAATTGATTAAATGAGATTTAATTAATTCTTAATATTATTAATTAAGAATTTAATTTTGGAAATTAAATCAAGTAAGATAATTATTTTTCTAAAGTGTTTAGAAAAGGGATTACTGTTTAAAAGGTGTTTTAATTATTAGTTAATTGGTTAATAAAAATAATCAATTAAAGGGTTAATAATAATAATATTTTATGGAAAATTTTCAGCTGAAAATTTTGCCTATAAATATACTATTATAAACCCTATTTGCCTCAACCCAAATAATTAACCCTAATTCTAAAGTGGAACAAGAGGGAGACAACTAATTCTCTCAACCTCTTCCTCCTCCATCACATTGTACTCTTGGTGGATACCGGTGGAGTGCTTCACACTTGAGGAGCAACTGCTAGGAATCTCTGCTCGTCATTCTTGGATCGCTATTAAAGACCTCCAACTTTCCATTAACGTAAAGCTTCTTAAGGTAAACATACTGAACTACGAATTAAATATTATTTTTCGCATGGATCCTGCGGAGGGTTTCGTTTTTTTTTAAGATTTAAATTTACGTTTTCATTGCGTTTATGTGCTAAAAACCCTTCATAAACTTCATCCACCCTTTAATTTACTTGAGTTATAAGATTAAGTTTGAGTTATGTTTAAGTACATGTTGGTTCATTGAGTTTGGATTATAAAAAATTGGTTTTGGATGGTTGAGTGTTATGAATTGATGTTGGTGATGATTTCGTATAGTTTAGGGACTGATATTTCAATAAATATGAAGGAATTGGTATTTGAGTCGTTATCAATAAAATTAACGTTGTTAAAACTGGGAATCGTTACGCGTATAGCCGTCGTAATGTCCGTTTATATTTAGGACTGTTTTAAGTAATTAATAGGAACTGTAAATTTAATATTTTTACACACCACCTGACATATATGTAAATTTCTTGTTTTCTAGTTTGTAATTATATAAATATCATGCCGAGACGATTTGCGGATTAGGAGAAAAGTTCATTTTAGCGAACGTAGTTGAAAAACTCAAACTGCTGCCTAGTTCTGACTTTGAGGGTATAATTGAGGCCTTTATCCATTGTTTAAAATCATAAAACTTGGTCAGTAGCTTACTTATACAATGAAGAAGCCCTCCTTAAAATTTCAGCAAAAGATGTTAATTTTTTAATTTTAAAAAAATGTCGGAGCCGAGGTCGCGCAAGGAGTGATCACCAAGAATACTTACTACCATTAAACTGCCACTTCAGGATTTTCACTCCTGTTACCAGAATACCATTTTCAAATAATCTGTTCAAAATTTTGTCTAAATTGCACACATGAAAACGGTGCATCAATTGAGTTAACGGTTTGAGAGAGATCAACGTTTTAGTGAAAGCGGTTTGAATAGTAAAACTCCGTAGTTGACCGAACTTTTGAAATGCTTTTCACCTAATTAAATTCATTTTATCAAAATAAACTTTTATGATAAATATTAAAAGCACTCAAGAAGCTTCTTGAGGTGGTTTCGTATTAAGATATTAATTTTACAATTTATTAAAAATGTTAGAGTGTGAATCACGTGATAGTAGCTTTCGGTAAAGTCCACTCTAGAAGACCACTTTGACCGTCCGTTTCGACCAGGATTGATACTTATTTCGAGTCGGTCGGATATTGAAAATTATGAAGTATTATACTCTCTCTGTCCCGGCCAATTCTTTACGTTTAGTTTGGGCACGGAGGCTAAGAAATATGTATAAAGTAGTGAAAAAGAGAACGAAAAGTGAATGAAGTGGTGGGACCCATTGATTTTTAATATATAAAAGGGAGATAGTGGAGTAAAAGTAGTTTGAAAAGGGAGAAAAAATGGGAAAGTGGTGGGACCCATTAACTATTTTGGGTAAGTTTTGAAATGTAAAGAATTGGATGGGACATCCCAAAAAGGAAAGTGTAAAGAAATGGTTGGGACATAGGGAGTACTTATTAGAAATATAAGTCGGTGATGGGATTAGGAATACTGATTAAGATTATGATATTTGTTAATTAGAAAACTCAGGACGAGAGGAAGCCGGAAAACGTATCTTGGACTCCGGGCAAGTTTTCAAACCCTACCTTTTAAAACTGTTGTGTTGTGTTTGTTTTCAAATAAATGATATATATACATGATGTTGTATTATGATATTTTACAAATTTTGATTATTAATATCATACGATATGTTAATGATTTTGCTATATGAATATTACCGAATTTCAATCACTAACGCTAGAGAGTAGCGTTGCCATTTTCGAGTAGTGTTTGATCGATAATGTATCAATAAATATATGAGGTGTATATTTTAGACTGAGGATCGGTCAATATAATTTGATGAAAACCCGGAAGTATTCCGGAGGTGTTTTATTTAAGAATATTAACGCTTTAGTATATCGTGATGTATAAGTTGTAAGACTGAGGGTCGGTCAATTTTTATAAAGTATAAACCCCAGAATTATCCCAGAGATATTTTGGGACTATTAAAAGTCCGTAGCTATTTTATTCCATGAGACTCGACGTCCTCTTGCGAAATATTAAAGTACCTCAAATTTTATTTAAAAATAAAGATCGTATTCCCTCAATTCTATTTAATTATCCGAGCAATGAATATTATTTTAGATATTTTTTTAAAAAGGGAAAAGTATTCTCCAACGTTTATTTTATTTTAAAACTAATTATTTTATATATATTAAAGATTAATATAATTACTTAAACATAAATTAGTTGAGGAATATTATTTCAAATATTCTTTTAAAGAAGAACTATTCAAGATTTAATTATTTAATAATTATTATTTAATTATTCAGTATTTATTTAATGATTTAATATAAATTATAAAACCTATTTTTAAATATTTTCTGAGTTTCATAAAATCATACTAATACTTTTAGATCGTCGAAGAATATTATCTCGACATACCTTATATATTTTGATTATAAATTTCAAAAGGAACTCCCCCTAATCATCTATCTATTGACGACGTTCAACTCACATTACCTTAGTACTTCCTCCGAAAATTCTCGGAAGTACATATATATATATACACATAAGATGAGTTATTCTATCAACAAGAAAAATGCTTGGGAAACTTCGATGTGGTTCGAGTTCTCGAGATATGATGGAATTCTTCAAAGGACTTGGAGGGGTAGACTCTAGTACGAAGAGTACTAGGGAGACTACCAAAGGTACTGCAGGTGAAGGTACTCTGTGTACTCAGGAACTTGTGAAGTATGTGTATACCCAAAATGGGACACGTAGCTCGAATGCGACAAGGGTTATAACCGGGATATGAAGGTGTCGTCCTTCTAGTAGTAGAAAAGGTTACTATTTTCCGTATTACGACTGATCATCGTATGCGGTGGCTCCAGTGAATGTCCTATTCTTCCAATTGAAATTGAGATGCAATACCGTAACCCAAGCCTAGGTGCTGGGTTTACCATTAAGGTATTTGTAGAATAATAAGTCAATCAAAGAATTATTTTGAAAAGAGGTGTGTATCACCAAGAAAACTACTTTTAATAAATACAAATCCTTATACGGATTAATATAATTTCTTTGACAGTCTTTTCATACTGTTGATTATTCTAGCTGAGCATTATTGCTCACTCTTGCTTTCTTTTAAATGTCACAACACAACAGATTACCAGTATGCCGGCGTGGAGCTTAGTCACTTAAAATCGTGGGGAGAATTCCTTTCAACTTTGTCTCAGGTGGACCAGAGTATTAAGATAGGTATAAGATGTTAATAGTGATTATTGTAATTGCATGTAAAGGTTACGAATAATTGGTTAAGATCCTGTAAAGTATAGTTGAGTTGTAATAAAAGAAAATTATATTTTGTACATCGTTTCTAAGGCTATAACTTATGTTTATGTGTGTGTGCATGAGATTGGGGTTTGTTGGATTATTGAATTAATACAGGTTACACATGAGTAAAGGATTGCGTGACGACCCAGATTCCTGACCCCGGATTTGGGGGCGTTATAGGACAACAGCAGGTACCTCGCAGAAAGTTTGCCAACCCATCTCCGTAATCATCTCCAAAAGCTTTCCATCCTTCGCCTTAGGTAAGAAACCCCTCTCCTTAGCAATTGATTTAGACATCAATCTCGCAAACTCAGCCTGGGCCTCCGGAGAAGAAAATCTATTTTCCGCTCCACCAGCACTCGAATCCTCGGTAGATACGGGCCTAGAGCTGGTACTAACCGCGACTCTCGATCTTTTGGGTGCCATCACAAGAGTAATGGAGATTTTTTGTGTATGTAGTGTATAGGAGAAGCTAGGGTTTTGAAGGTGAAAGATATGTGAGAGATTGGTATATAGGATGTATGTATATATAGGATAGATATGGGTTTGGGTTAGAAGTGTTTAGGAATAAGAATTAGAGTAGGAATAGGGTAAAATTTGGGTAGGGTTTGTTTTTGTTTTGTTTTTTTTTCCTATTTTTTTCCTCTCTTTTTTCTTTCAGACATGTCGCGCGGCCGCCCCACTTTCCCGCGCGAGCGCGCCGTGTTTCTGCCTATTCCGTACGGCCGCCCCTTTTCTGGCACGGGCGCGCCGTGCTTCTGGAAAACTGAACTTTTTTCTGCTTATTTTTTTTACTAGAGTACAACAAGTCATGGGCTGCCTCCCACGAAGTGCTTGGTTTACGTCGCTAGCTTGACGTGAAACCTCGAACTCAAGTTGTCAATAGAACGACGCTCACCACCTTGCGGTTCTCCGTATCTCTATAGTAATGCTTCAATCTCTGCCCACAGCCCATTCACCTTGAACGATTGATCAGGATGCGTATCAAAAATCTCAACAGCTCCCTGTGAAAACACAATTTTGACTGTGAATGGCGCTGACCACCTCGACTTAAGTTTTCCCAAAAAAATTGGAGACGGAAGTTGTACAATAGAACTTTCTGACCGGGCACAAAAGACTTGCGCACTAATCTCCTATCATGCAATCTCTTGAATTTCTCCTTGTACACTTTGTTATTCTCATAAGCCTGTAGCCGAAACTCCTCGGGTTCATTTTGTTGAAGTATTCTTTTTTCTCCAGCAACTTCCATGTCAAGATTTAGCTTCTTCAAAGCCCAATATGCTTTATGCTCTAACTTTGCAGGTAAATGACATGCCTTCCCATACATCAACTGCAAAGGAGACATACCAAGAGGAGTCTTTAATGTTGTTCTATATGCCCAAACAACTTCAGCTAGCTTCAAAGACCAATCTTTTCTTGATGGACTCACCACCTTCTCCAAGATACGTTTAATTTCCCGATTAGACACTTCAGCTTGCCCATTATTTTAAGGATGGTAAGCTGTGGCAATACGATGATTCATGTGATACTTTTCCATCAATGCAGTGAACTTGCGATTGTAGAAATGCGATCCCTCGTCATTGATTATGACTCTCGGAGTGCCGAAATACGTGAATATCTACTTATGAAGGAAGTTAATCACTACCTTAGCATCATTGGTTGGTAACGCTTTCACCTCAACCCATTTGGACACATAATCAACCACCAACAGAATATACTGATTGTTCTAGGATGAGACAAATGACCCCATGAAGTCGATTCCCCAAAACATCAAAAATCTCAACCTCGAGCATCACATTAAGAGGCATCTCGTCTCTCTTGGATATATTACCAACTCGTTGGCAGTTATCACATCTCAAAACGAACTGATGAGCATCCTTAAACAAAGTAGGCTGAAAGAATCCTGCTTGAAGGATACGAGCAATTGTCTTCTCTCCACCATAATGTCCATCATACATAGTAGAATGGCAGTCGCGTAAGATTCCTTTCGTCTCACTATACGGAATGTATCGTCTGATAATCTGGTTAGCTCCTTGTCTAAAAAAGAAAGGTTCATCCCATCGATACCGCTTCGCCTCATCTAGAAACTTCTTTTTTTGAGCAAAAGAGAGTTCTGGGGGAATAACATTACTTACAAGATAGTTTACAATATCTGCAAACCATGGTTCTTCTTCTTGCACCCCAAAAAATTGCTCTTCGGGAAAAGATTCATTGATCAATGTCATGTCCAGTGAAGCCTTGCCTTGATCTTCCAAGCATGATAGATGATCTGATACTTGATTTTCTATACCTTTCTAATCCTTGATTTCCAGCTCAAATTCCTGAAGTAAGAGAATTCATCGAATCAAGCGAGGTTTTGAATCTTTCTTTGAGACTAGATATCAAATAGCAGCATGTTCTGTGTAAACTGTCACCTTTGTCCCAAGTAAATAAGATTCGAAATTTCTCAAAACCATAGACAATTACCATCAACTCCTTCTCTGTATTAGTGTAATTCAGCTGAGCACCATTAATAGTCTTACTAGCATAGTAAACCACATGGAAAATGTTCTTCTTCCTCTGACCAAGAACTGCTCCAACTGCATAGTCACTAGCATCACACATCATTTCGAAGGGCTCATTCCAATCAGGCGCGGTAATTACAGGTGCTGTAGTCAAACTCTTTTTCAAACATTCAAAAGCAACTAGACATTCTTAATCGAATTTTAAGGGAACATCCTTTTCTAGCAAATTGCACAAAGGCTTAGAGATTTTGGAGAAATCTTTGATGAATCGCCGATAAAAACCCGCATGACCAAGAAAACTGCGGATTCTTTAACTGAGATTGGCCGAGGAAGATTTTCAATGACCCCCACCTTGGCCTTATCCATCTCAAGACCCTTTCTAGATACCTTGTGCCCAAAAATGATACCCTGTTGCACCATGAAGTGACATTTTTCCCAATTGAGCACCAGATTGGTCTCAACACATCTTTTCAGCACCAACCCAAGATTGTGCAAGCATTCGTGATAAGAAGTCCCGAACACGGAAAAGTTATCCATGAATACCTCCACATTAGTGTCAATCATATTAGAGAAAATGGCCATCATGCATCTCTGAAAAGTAGCAGGTGCACCACAAAGTCCGAAAGAGATTCGACGAAAAGCAAAAGTTCCAAATAGACAAGTAAACGTGGTCTTCTCTTGATCCTCTGGAGCAATGCAAATCTGATTATATCCCGAATATCCATACAGAAGACAATAGTACTCATGACCAACCAACCTGTCAAGCATCTGATCAATGAATGGAAGCGGGAAGTGATCTTTCCTTGTGGCCTTATTTAGCTTTCGATAATCTATGCATACTCTCCATCCTATAACTGTCCGAGTAGGAATGAGCTCATTCTTCTCTTTAGCTACAACGGCAATGCCTCCTTTCTTAGGCACACACTGCACCGGGCTCACCCACGAACTGTCAGATATAGGATAAATGATTCCTGCATCAAGCCATTTAAGAATTTCCTCCTTCACAACCTTCTTCATGATAGGATTTAGTGTAACGACTGAGAAATTACGCTTGTATTATATCATAATAAAGATAAATTATATGTTTTATTATGTCATTTATGTGTAATTAGTTATAAAACCCTAACTGATGTGTGCTATGTGTGTTATGCATTGTCAGGGTATTTTGCGGGTATTTATAGAATATTTTATTTCGTATTAAAAGCTTTCGTACCAAAAGTTATACGACTTGAAATATCTTTTAATAGATGATATTTCAAATAAAATAATTGGCCTTATTTTTCCTAGAATGGCTTGTACCATCACGTTATTCTGAACATCTATATATTTTATAAATTTATTCGTTTCGCAAAAAATGACTTTTCTGGGCCCATTCGGGTGTTAAAAACCCCACAAAAATCATATTTTTATTTTTTATAAATTTATAGGACTTTCAGTTATACCATATCTTTATATTTTTGAATTATTCACAAACTTTGGGAAATTTTGGCATATATATATTGTATATATTAAATATTTAAAAATTAAAAATTAATACTAAAAATTTATAAAATTAGGGGCCAATTAATATTAATAGATATATAATTATGGCCTTAATTTTAATTAGGAGTATTATTTTAGTTACTATAAATAGCCTAATTTTTATTAATGAATTATAATTAAATTATTAAAAATTCAAAAAATTAGAAAATTCTCTGTAATTCGGGTCAGGGTTTTCGGATTCGGTTCAAGAATCAAGGCGTGATTTTGATCGATTTTCTGCACCAAATCAAGTGATGTGAGTACTCAAATTTATCCTTTTGATCTGTTCTTTCGATTTCTAGCATCAATTTCATTTTTTAATCTGTTATTTTTCGGTTTTGATTTCTAGGGTTTATCCCCGAATTGGGACTTTTTGATTCTATGGTTATTAGAGTGATTTGATGATTGATATAGCTTTATATGATGATTTGCAGTCGATTTATGGTAGTTAATTGAACAAACGATTCTTGGATATGTGAATTCGATTATTAGGGTTTATACCCAATTTTTGATTTATACGTTTTTGAGTTTGAATGATTTTTGGTTCCTTAGATTTTAGGGCTTTGATTGTATAGTTCATAAGCTTTGATTTGAGATATAGAACACGAAGTTTCATGTACAAAATAGTTAGATTGATGTTTGGACGGAGTTTCAGTCGGGTTTGGCCGGAGTTGCAGATTCAGGGATGATTCTGGTTGTATTTCATTTGATTGAAGTTGGTGAAGTGATTTAGAATGAAAAGCACTCAAAAAAGCACCAAACAGTGTTGATTTGAGGCTGTATTGGACTCACCGGAGTCCGGTGAGGTCGCCGATTTTTGAGCAAAATCCGGCAATGTTCTTTATGACCAGGATTTTGACCCGTTTGACTTGTTAGTTGACCCATTTTTGATCCATTTTGTCAGAAGTTTCAATTCTGACAAATGTTTATGGATTTTAATTTTTAATTTTAATTTTATTAATTATAAAAATTAGTTTTATTTATTTTATAGATTGATTAATTAATTATTTAATTAATTGATTTATATTATAAGTAATTCTGAAATGTTTTCTAAAATTCAAAATTTTTTTATTTTTTTTTTATTTTTTTATTATTAATTATTTAAAAATGATTTATTATTTTGATAATTAATCAAATTATTTTCAATAAATCATAGTAAATTCATTTTAATTCCAAAAAAAATTATGGAAAAATCATTTTTAATTCTGATTTTTCCAAAATAAATATTTAAAAATATTTTTGAGGTTCAATAATTTTGAATAAATAATTATAGTGAATAATAAATTGATTTATTCTTTTTTATCGAATAATAATTAAAACGTTTGTCCGATTTAAGCGAAACGAAAGCCCTTCGACTCGAAAAAATGATCCGTTTTTATTAAAAATAGTTTTAAATCCTAATTTCTTTTAGAAGTGAGTCGACTTTCGATATTAATTTACTTATATGCCCTATTAATTTTAAAGATGAGTCCAAGAAATTCCGAAAATTAGGAAACGAGCCAGATATTATCCGATAATGCGAATAGCATTCGATTTCGATTCTAAAAATTATTTTAAACCTAGAATGACTATGTGACTTATGTGCTATGTGAATTATATGGTTAATCGAATCTTAAGTGTTAGTAAATATTATACGAGTCAATTGTATACGTACGGGTAGACGATAAGGGCTACGTGAAGTCGGTTTGAGACACGATTGAGATACGAGTTGACTAAATAAGTATATTTCTTTAATAGAAGCAAAGCCAATAAGACAGATCGGGCCAGTGTTAGAGGACGGTGATATAATTGCAGTAAATCGCGTGAAAGGCAAGTTTTTCCCTATTCTAAATTCAGAATAGTGAATTGCTTTCAGATTCTTATTGCAGTTACACACTGATAATTCTTGTTCACAAACACTGATACATAATTATTATTCCTTGGTGTTATTCCCAATCAATGCAACAAGATATACAGAAGGGGGTTTGAATGTAATTCTGGCTTCTTTTTTTGATTTTAAGAATGTTTTTACTTAATATATAACTGTGTTTGATTTTGCAATAAGTGCAGAATGAAAGTGAAATAGAAATAAAAAACACAAAGCAATAAAACACAAGGCTTTAAAATTTCTGGTGGATTTGAACTTATCCACCAGATATATATATATATATATTTATTTATTTATATATATAAAGATGAAAACTCTATGATGCTTGAGTAATATACAGCTGCTTACAAGTGAACTTTCGAAATTACAGGGAGATGCTTAACAGATACAACTTTATCTATCTCTCTGAAAAAATAATGCTTACTTGGTTTTTTTGTTGTACTTGCTACACTTGTTTATATACTACCAAGTTACATGATAAAAGATAAACAAGTAAAACAAAAATTATTTCTTGTCTAATTTCATGCTACTTCATTACTCTATCCAACATCTTTGAATATCTTCATAATTGCATGGAAATGGTAATGTTTCTTTGTTCTCTAAATCCTGCAATTAGGATGCCACATTCCATTTGCAAACACCCGACATATGTGACTGTGTTGTCACTGTCAACTGCTCTTTTGAATTATGATCATCCCTCGGGACTATGTTGGTCATCCATCGGGAGCCTTGTTGATTATCTGTCGGAGCCTTTGTAGATCATCCGTCTGGAGCCTTTCTGTCACTTGATTCTATTTCACTTATACAGAATTACAAGACATCTTATATTTACAATTAGCCAACCTATTCTGCATATCAATCTAGTAGTCAACATGACTTAAAGAATCCTACAAAATCTACTCAACTAAAATATTGTTATTTACGGAAATGTGCTACAAGACTTATTGTTATATAAGCTACACTCTCGATGGATATCCAATGGTCATCCGTCGGGACTATAAAGTTCATCCGTCGGGACTATTATAGAACATCCGTCGAGAGCTACAAAAACACTAAGTTAAATCTACTAAGGTGTTTTGTTCAACTTATCATCAAGTTCACAATATATTCCTAATAATCTCCCCCAATTTATGTCTACTGGAACTATAGCCATAATTTAAGAGAAACTTGATGATAACGAAACACCCTAAATGTACAGATTGAATTATGGTAGATAAAACTAGTAAGTATTACAGTTTATTTGAAAATTGAACAAAGTAAAGTGTACAAAGAGTTCTCATAATAATTTTCAAGGTGCTCCTCTAGACTGAGCAGATATTTTCTATTTCCTTGATTGCCTTGATTTCTTCCCAAGCTTCCAGTTGTTTTCTTCTATTTAATTTTGGAGTTGTCTGTGAAATTCAAATTCTTCAGCATTTGATAGATCCATCTTTTCTTGCATTTCCAGTAGAGTCCCATTGCTTGAGATGCTCAATTGGTCATCTAGTATGAAGAATCTCCTAATACCTTTATCATCCATGAATTCTATCATCCATTAAGGCCTCAAGTGCACTATATTTCCTGTGAAGGGAATTGATAGAGTCCTTGGGAGTGCATTTGAGGCTTTTCTGCTCCTTAGTTCTTCTATCTTCTTTAGAACCAGTTTCTTGGCAGTCACATTGAATCCAATTTTTTTTTGAAAGATGAGAAGATATTTATCAAAACAACATAACTTTCTTGAAGAACCCCGTGAAGGGGCCATATGATCTCTTTCTCACCCTTATATTTGAACACCAGTCTTTCAGGGAGAATTCTGTGAGCATCAATTCCTCTTACTTCTTCTAGTTCATCCATGTAGAGATTTATATCTGAAAATTCCTTGATATCACAGATATATAGAAGATCTCCCTTATTGACAGTTGGTTGAGTTTTGGTTAAGGTTTTGGTTTTGAGTTTCACAGGCTTGACCTTCTTGATTGCTCTTATCTTTGTCTTCTTTAAATTGTTAAAGATTGGTAAATTAAGCTCAGGAAGAGGCAAACTGTCCTAGTCTACTGGCTCATCCTTGGGAACTATTGGCTCACCATGAAAATTCCTTGTAGGATCCACCTTAGATTCCTCCTGCACCACTGAGGGCTTGGATGTTTGAGTTGGAGATGTAGACTGTTTGGGAATGTAATATTCCATTTTATCATCATTGAAGTCTAATCTTCTTTTAGGAAGGATTTTGTATCTGAACTTCCTTTTCTATTGAGGTTCCTTGTGCATTTTCTGATCCTGAGCTTCAGCTATCACAGGCTGCTTCTCAGAAATCTCAGTTGTAGTTTTCACAGCTTGGAGCTTGGCTACTATAGCAGCTTGCTTTTTCTTCTGTTTGAGCTTCTTAGCATCTAAAGCAGCTTGCTTCTTTTCTTATTTAATCCTCTCATTTTCTTCCTTCTTAGCTTCCGCAAACTGAGGGTGTCCAGCCACCATACAGATTTCTTTCCCATTCCTATAGATTTCAGCAATTATTCTCTTTAGCACTGAGTCAGTTGGATCTTTGAAGAATGCAATGGACCTTGCCAACAACTTCTTTTCATCAGATCTTGGAGTCTCAAACATAAGATCCAAGGGATTTTTGTCTGATGACTTTGGATAATTTCTTTTGGGCTTCAAAACCAAGTTGGCTTTTGGAGACTTTGTACATGAAGGTTGGCCCTTTTCCACCCAGACTCATTTCATTCACAGAAATTTGTCTCAATTGAGAAAAGTGAGAAAAAACCTTGTCTTTCTTCTCAATTGGACCAAACTTCTTCTGGATTTCTTCATCAATTTGCTTCCATTTATCATCTAGCTCTTTCTCAACTGCTTCTATATCAATCTTTCTCAGTTTATCATTTGATTCCAGCTTTTCTACTGCTAGTTGATTAGATCAATGCTATCCATAGCTGGTGGCTTAGTGAAAGCAATTGCTGGCATAATCAATTTACTGACTTGAATGTTGAGCACTTTCTCTCCCTCACTTGTTGACTCCCCTTGACTAACTGAGATGATTGAGTCTTTCTCCCCCTTTTTGTTAGCATCAAGTTGAGTAGAGGTAGAGAGTTGTGCAGCCACCAACTGTTAAAGGAAACTGGTTTGAGCTTCCTAATTTGTAAGTATCTTGGCCACTGACTTTTCCACATTTGACAGTCTAGAGTCCATGGCCTCAACCTTTCTGTTCAAATCAGCTTCTTTCCTTAGCTTTTGAGCTATTTCAGTCATAGTGGTTCCTGGAAGTCTAGCATCCAACCTTGCTACAAAATCTTGTTTGACTTCAGAAATTTCTTGCTTGATTGCATCCACATTTTGACTTTGTTGGAGAGCTTGAATCTTGTGCAGTTGTAGAGATTCCAGGTGTACTTTGAGTAACCTTTTGGTGCTGGCATTTGTGGATGCCTGAATAGTTGTTTAGGTGTCATAAATAAGCTTGAATAAAGTGGATTGGAGATGTGAATATGAGTAGTCTTTACTTAGCTTCCATGAAGGAATGTCTGCATCTCCCCCTATGCCCATGCTATCATCCTCATCATCCTCACCATCATCCCTAAATGATTCTTCAGCCAATTCAAAGTCACTACCAGTTGTGGAAGGCATAGCAGTTTTGGCATCCTTTGCCCTTTGCATTGAAGCAGTAGTATGCACCAGGTTCAACATCCTCTCAACATCCTCATTGCCCTGTCCAGCTAGAGTTTGATAAGCTGAAACAGGATGAATAAATGTCTCAGCGTCCAAGGAGATAGATTCTATGATAGCTTGATATTCTTGTTGAAATAGTCTCTCTTTTTCTGCATCACTGACATCCATTGACTCACTAGCAATGGTTTCCATCCTTATATCTCATGTACCTGCATTTCTCTCATTTTCTCTATTTTCTTGCATCAAGGGCTCCCCTTGGCTCACCACTCTCACACCCTCACCTTCACCTACTAAGGTGGAACTCCCCTCACTCACTTTTGCCAGGCTGGAAGAAATAGCCTGCATATTTTCTCTCTTGTCCTCTCCTTTTTCCTGAGAGCAACTCAGCCTCTCACTCTGTTCACTCCCTTCCCTCAAACCTAGGAGTGATTGTACAACTACTAACTCATCTACACTTGTAACAATTATTGAAAATTCAGCTTGTGTAGTGAGTACCGACGGATGAGAGACATCCATCAGGGTAGTAGTTAGGATAGTCGACGGATGACTGCTGTTAGGCACATCCGTCGGGATAAAATCACTAGCCGACAGATGAACAATATCCACCGGAATAGAGTAAATGATAGAGTTTGGAGTGGAAACTATTGTGGATCCTGTGCAGATTGATGATAATTTAGGCACAGAAGTCTCAACAGTTCCTGAAAGAATTGGCAAGTGAGCCAACAAATCATCTAAAAGATGATGCTCACTTGCACTGAATTTTGGCTTCTCCAACAGAGTTAAAGAAAGAGAATTAGGAAGTGATGTGTGAATCATGTCCACATCCAGATATTTGGTGGGAGAGTTTTGTGTGTTTGGTGCTTTTATTGTTAAAGATTTTGGCTGTGACTCCACATTTATTGGAGCCACATCAAATTGAATTTGAGAAGGTGCAGTGACTGAGTCTTTAGCTGCAGTTTGCAATGTGTGTGATCCCTGTGCATCCCCAAGTTTTATAGATTTCTTCTTTCTTGTATAAGTTTGGGGTGAGTCTGTGTCCCTAGCCCTTTTGACCTGTGCTCCTGGTTGAGAGTTTGTTTCAATAGTAGCATCCTTTTGAGAGGATAAAACTAGAGATGTGCTAATTTCCTTATTAAGCACCACAATTTGTTGGGAAACTATGGTGTGTATAGGTTTTGGTACACTCACCTCACCATCCTTATTCTTAGGGTTTCTTTTATGTTCACCCTGTCCCTCACCAAGCTTACCACCCTTCACACTCCCTTCTTTGGTGTTCGTAGATATTGAAACTGGCATCTTTTGAGAGACACCAGAGTGTGGTTTCTTTGATTTGGATTTTGTGGCTTGGGTAGGCATCTGTTGGGTCATTGATATAGATGCCATAGCCACAGTCAATGGCAAAGAAACTTGAGAGGTTGAAGGAGTAGAGACAGTAGCATTTACCTCACTTACCTGAGGGCCTTTCGTGATAGGCAAATAAACAAGAGGCACCTCCTTGTGGTGATTGGTTCTGTTTAAATCTGCAATCACTCTTCTTTCTTGAACCCAACAATCTAGTTTATTGGTTGGGTTCTTAATCACAAGATCCTCACATATATGGTTAGCAATAATCATAAAGAATCTAGCATAGTAAACATTCCTATATCTCTTTTTAATCTCCCTTAACTTGTAGCCTAACTCAAACATGAAAGCATCACTTAAATTATAGTAATTATCATTAACCAGCATGTAGAGCATGTTAAACATAGTAGTATTGACAGAATCAAAGTTGCTTATTTTAGCAGAAAACACCTTGGTAACTACATCACATAGAAAACTCCACTCTTTCCTAAGACCTAGCCTCCTAATCTCACTTAACTTAATGGTAGGAAGTGCATAGCCAATAGTATTAAGCAAGTTAACTAAATCAGCATTTGTGTGTGGTTTAGTAGTAGTGTTATTAGGAATTTTAAAGCATGCTTGAACAATGTCACTGTTAATGCAAAATTCCTTACCTTTAATGGTGAAAGTTATAGTTTTGTCAATTGCCTGATAGACAGCAGTAGACCACATCTCCTCTACAACTTCACAGTAGATTGTGGGTGATTCCAGCATGGCATAGTTAAGCTTGTATCCCTTCACAAAATCCATCATTTTGTGATAATCTTCAGACGCTGGAATCTTTTTGTTCATAAGACCACAAAGTTATTCTTTTCATAGATAAATCTTGTCTGGGACATGATCTTGACTACTGGTGCCATTTTTAAGCAAGGAAAGTTGCAGAAAGAAAGGGATTTTGCTTTGAGGAAGTGTTAGGGCAAAAACACGGGCTAAAATTCATGCAAGTATACGCGTTCACAAGTAGTATAAGATATAAATCATATTCGTTCCCACATAGACTGGTTTAGGTTAAGTTCAATTTATGCACTTATGCAACAATGTATGGTTATCGCTCAATGCTAAGACAAATAACAAATTGGGTTTTGATTAAACTAAGAGATTATACTAAACAACATTAACTAGGAGAATTGAGGTTGAATTACTTATATGAGACAAACATGGGATTCTAACTTTATTACTACTTCATTCAAAGTCATTGTTCTTAACCTTAGCATGCAATGGTGATGACACTGATCAGATAACACGAAACTAGTAAACGCCAACTGTCATTGTACGAATACCCTACTACCAGACATCCACAAAAGAGATAGAAGCTGAATAGACACCAATTATGTTGGGACCCTATATGTCTATAGAATTTGACAACATAAAGGTTTAATGCACAAGTTATCTATCTTGATTGCGTAGGGCAAGTAAGATGGGTAAAATTACCTACAAATCATGCATAATAAATACATGAACCTATGCTAGCATGGCAAGTTCCTAAACCTCTATATTCACTGTCGCTTCGATAGAGATTAACATGCTATCTTATATGTTAGCTACACATATAAGACGAATAAGCACAACCAATACTAGAATATCAATCAATCACCACACACCAAGATACTGAACAAATTAACTATAGAAATCCATAAGTAAATCCGTTAGAACCCCACGATAACGATTAGCCCATAACCGAACTCATCGTCACCATGGGTGTAACATCCAGAAAATATTATGTAATTAATTTTATCAATAAATAATTTTTATGTGAGTATTATGTGATTTTGATGAATTAGCTGATGATTGATAATAATATTTGGATGTTTGTATATAATAAAATGTGAGTATGTTAATTTTAATATGTCAAGAATAAAATATAGATAATTAAGGTATTTTTCTGGTAATTTTTGGAGTATTTTATGATTTTATAATGATTTATGAATTTATTAATTATTTTTCTGAATAATTACGAAACTATTTTATAAAGTCGGGAATCGTCCAACTTCAACCGTTTTTACATTTTTATAAATTGAAACTCTTCCGAAACCTCCTTCCTAACCTAATATAATAATTTCAGACATTTTTTGTGTTTTGACTTTTTTGATCCGGATTACGGTTTGACCCATGCGCGGCCCGACACAAAATTTTCGATACGATAATCATTTCGATAAATCAACAAAACCCGTATTCTCAAAAGACCGGATAATATTACATTAGTTTGGTATATAATGTTTTATAAAAAGCCCGGTTTGGATAATTATCCCATACGGGTATAAAATCGGATCATTTTTGCAGTTACTTAGCGTCTAAGTAACTAATTTATCAATCCAATACGATCCAAAATGAACCAATATTCCATAAATATAAATAGCCTTTTTATTATTTCATTTTATTCGTATAATCATAATCAATCGGTAAAAATACAAAAAAATTACAGATAAAGCCCTAATTATTCGTTACGTTCTTGAAAATCAAACCCTCGAACGAAGACGTTATCGAACTCCGATTCGGGCGTGCCATATATCAAATCAAAGCTCTCGAAAAGTACTTTCTGAATCAGTCAACCATTTTAATGCATGAATCAAGGTGATTTTCTGATTTATTTATTTTAATTCGAATTATTTGATATTTAAAATATGATTTTTTGTTCTTGATGTTGTTTGTGTGATTTGATGCTATAATCATGTAGATCTTTTCTTCCTGGTCATTTTGGTATATTATATGATGAATTTGGAGTTCAATAACATATAGAAATTGAGTTTTGATTCTCTGATTAATAAATTAGGGTTTATGTGCTTGAATGTTTTTAATTTAGTTTGGGCGTTTGTGATCCTGGGGTTATTGTTGGATTTTGATGCTTTGAATAGTTTCCTGAGGTGATTTACAATCATGTAATATATTTAAATGGACCAAACAATTCTCGGAAGTTGTTAGTCTAGTTCAAGGTTTTTTTAAAATTTTGAATCGATTTTCTGAGCTTGTTACCGATTGTTGGTTGATTATGATCATATGAGTAGATTATACATGATTAGAGCTTCGTATTCATATGTATATCGTCAAATTTGGTTTAGTTTTGCGGGTAATCAGACTTTTCTGATTTGGTTTGCCGGATTTTTGGATCGATTTTGTCGGAGAAATCGCTGCAGATGTTTCTGTGGTTAGATTGTTGATTAATCAGTGTTCTAGGATGTTTTTGAGTCGATTACACCACGAAATTGCTTCGAACCGAGTTGTTTAGCCGCCGATCGGAGTTCGTCGGGAGTTTCGAAGGTCGCCGACTGTTTTCTGGAAATTCCAGAATCCGGCGACTGTTCTTTGAACACCGGCGAGCTCTGGCGCCTCTTGATCTGCTGGGAAAGATAACCCCAACCCCAAAACCTGTTTTTGGCAATTACTTTTAAAAATTAATTCAAAGATTGTTTATAAATTCTAATTTTTTTTTAAATTCAAAATGAATTTAGTTAATTATTTTAAATAATTAACAAAAATTATTTTAAATCCATAAAATTATTTTCTTTATTATTTTCAAAAATCTAAATTTGATTTATTTATTTAGAATTTAATTTAGTTAATTATTTATGGATTTATTTAATTAATTAATTAATTCTATAAATAGTTAAATAAAATGTAATTATTTATAATGAAGTTGAATGACAATTAAAAAAAATCATTTTGAGCTTTTAAAATTTGTATAAAGGTATTTAAAATTCAATTAATAATACTGTTAATTAAATTTTTCTCATTTTATTCATAATAAATCAACCGTTCGTCCGTTTAATACGAAACAAACGCCTCTAGACTCAGAAAAATATCCCGCTTCCAATAAAAATATTTTCGAGACCTAAATTCTTTTGTATCAAAAGGACATTTGTTTTATGTATCATTCTAAGTCTATTATTGATCGATAAAATACTCTTTTTGACCCGATTTCGTTCTAAATGTATCGAGACCTATTTTTGACGATTCAACTTATGTGCTACATGAATTATGTGATTATATGTTATATGAATGATATGATTACATGCCTTAAGTGTACGTGTTATGTTGATAATGAGTGAACATGTCTTTTACAACGTTATCTGATTTAAGGATAATCCTTATATGTTATTATCGGGCGGGTAGACGATAAGGATAAACGTATCGACTAGACAATTATATATTGTCAGTTCATTGAATGGTATTATTTATGATAGATACACATGGTTTGAAGCATTCAAAGCCAGACAAAGACTGTAAAAGTAAAGCCTGATTACGTGTAGTCATGAAACGAGCGAATTCAGAATAGCGAAAAACCTAAGATGGTAAATGATAAGAGAGGTCAAGTAGCCTGTCAAGGGAAATACAGATACACCATGAATGAGTGAGATGACAGATAGTTAAAGATCAGTTATTTATCAACTGAGTCAAGTATTCCTAACCTTTCTCCTAAAATACTGCAAATATTTCTTCGTTCCTATTCTAAGTTCAGAATAGTTAAATGTTTTTATATTTCGCTGCAATTACTCTTATTTATGCGAGTACCTTTTTGATCTTGTTCCTTGATTATCGATTGATCTCTTGAGCAAGTATCCATTCATTCAGGTTATTTGTGAACCCTGAATCGGGATGTTTTGAAATCAAGATGATTTGACATCAAAATACTCCACGGACTGGATGGTTACGATGAGGGCCAGTGATGAGCTGGACCCTAAGGGCCAGAGATGGCTGGTTCCTTGATTATTAGGCCATAGTTGCCTGGGTACCCCATATATTGGTTGGGTCTATGCAGTTGGGTATGAATCCACACTATATCTTGACTGATCAGCAGGTTATAGTGCATATATTGGATTCTAGTGTCCAGTCTAATTTATTGTTGATCTTCATTAACGGCATTCCTTCTTGAATAGTTCATAATTACAAAATCAAACTAAAATTTGATTCAAAAGGATGAAACATTGAAAAGTTCACTATTCTTTTACAGAAAAATGTGATTTATGATTAAAGGCCAATGAGGGCCGATGTTTTGTTCGCTCAACTGTTTAAATATATAAAGATGTTTTGAAATCATTCAACAATCTTTTCCAGGAGTTTCTTTGATCTGATACCTGGAAACCATTTATGATATTTGCTGGGCATTTTTGGCTCACTTTTGCTTTGTGAACTCTTATTTCTTTCAGAATCAAATGAGGACAAAAGTGAATAGCTCTTAATAGACAGCAAAAGTGGAGAGACTTCAGCTGAAGAAATTTGAAGGTGTCAGAGTGATCAATACGAGGAAATTAGTAATGAGGTAATGAAATTGTATTTAGACATTGTAATTTTAGAAGGTTAGATTCCTGTTTCATACCATAATCTGTAAGCGATCCTGAATAATGAGGGGTTTTCTGTATATTTAACTTAATATACATGTTTATATTGTTTAAAGTTGTGTAGTGACACCCAATCCTGACCCCGGATTTGGGGGTGTTACAGTTGGTATCAGAGCTACAGGTTATTGGTCCCTGAAATAAGAATAGGTGGAAGTAAGATAGGATTGACAGGTCATATAAGATAAGGAAGACCCTAAGTATACTCATTTTGAGTTCAAGTTGAGGGTAAATTAAGATTAGCAGATCCGATATAGATTAGTAAGGTAGGATATTGTTAAGATAAGTAGAAGGCGAGTATATCAATGATATAGATATATTAGGTCCCCAGATTCTATGGTTGCGAAGAGTCGACAGCTCGACGGAGAATGGGTAAATTACCCTGTTTTTATGTGATTTTAAAGAAGAAGGAGATTGATTCGCGTGAGAACTTCGTATAAGAAAAGATAGATGAGCTTCATGATGATCCAACTTAGAATTATGTAGTAAGACATGCTTCATACTGGAGGTAACGAGTTGATTGAAGCTAACGAAGAGCCAACGACGCAAGTTTAAAGACACCACTGTGGCGAAAAGCTTATTATCACTTTTTGGGCATGCGCAAGGATCGACATATCGACCTTATTAGTTATATTTAAGGATAACAAGAAAATACGACCTTAGGTTCGGACAGAACGTCGAATTGCGTCAATCGGTTATCACTACGACATCAAGAACAACGATGAAAATATCAAAGATAGTACCAGATGTCAGCATTGGAGTTGGAGTTATGAATGAAGTAGTATGCAGCGGTAAATGAAGTTCTGCCGACTAATGAAGGTGAAATGAACCCAATAAGGGGTAGAAGATATACTGAAGTGGATGGAACCTTAGGTGGTCATTTCCTCAATTAGGTACCTTATTGTGGTTGAAGAGAACAACAACAACTCATATAGTAAGGACGACCAGATGTTTGATTTTCAAAATTCTAAAACAAGTTTTCGAAAAAGATTTTCTTAACAGAATTTCTAAAAGATCTTTACACAGAATGAGTTTAAATTTTTTGGTTGTCAAATAACTACTTGAGTTCTTATTGTTATAAGTATAAGATTACCAGGAAGAATATTTGATCGAACTCGGTATTGTGATTCAGAGGGCCAAGTAGAGCCGTTAATACGAAGAAGTTTTAAATTTTTTTCGAAAGAAGAGTGCAAATCTTGTCGAATAGCTTCAACAATCGAATCAACGTGTGGAAACATTATTTATCCAATCTATGAAACGATTAAAGTTTAAAATGGGTTCGTTAACCTAAAAGAAGCTCGAGGATGATTGAAGAAAATGGAGGAATCTTCTAGATGATTGAAGAAAAATAATATTTCTATTGACGGAGTCGAGGCATTGCAGGATCAATGATTACGCTATGCAACATAGGAGAAATTAGATATTATGATTATAAATTCCAAAAGAACACGATTATGGTCAAATTACCAACGTATCAAACATGGGAGCATGACGTTAAAAATATGAAACCTAAACGGCAAGGATAAAGCAAGGAGTTAAGACGACAAATTCAACAAGAAGACAATTATGCTTAGATTGTTAAAACGTTAAAAGCATTTCAAGAAGATATTCCGAATCTATCATCTGACGTGGATCTGGAATCTGTTACTCGAACGAGCCTTGAAAGTAAACGAAACGTAGATGGCGACCAATGGTGTCATTCTTTTCTACGACTGGGTACACTCTTCTTGATTATTGGATACGTATGAGCTTCTCTCAGTGATAAATATATGAGACAAGAAGAAAAGAAAATTATTGTATCCCTTTCAAATTATTTCTCTTCTCAGAATGTTTCTTTTTGATAGAGACAAGCGGTGTTATGATATGATGCTTTGTCGAAATGACGAAGAGCCTGGTGGGACGCCACCTAATCATGTGCCGTATGTCATATAATATGAAAGATTTGCCATCTTGAGTACAAATATGGTTGTCTCATTCATATCTAAATCATCATTCATTCTTTCCTTTTTGATTGCGACTTATTAATTTATAGACCCTTCCGATTGTTTCCTTGTATTCTTATTCTTTACAAAAGTTTTCCAATCAGAATCATATATACAAATTCTCTTCTTGTGTAAATTCTACTCTTTGGGAGTTCTAAAAGAAGTTAAATAACCTCGTGTAGCGGATGGAATTACTTGTTGAGCATAAAGATGATTACAAGCCAATAAACAGTGGACATGTCCGTGCAAAGAAGAATCATTATGTCAATAACACGGTTGTCATGATGATATCAAATCAGAAGCGGAAATCTGTATACGTGATATGTTTCAAGTCTAAGATTATGAGCGTGAATTGGAGTAGTTAGCAAATCGTATAAAGTAAATTAACCATAGAAATAAGAAATTAAAGTTACGTACACCAGGCAAGGCAAACGATTGACGGGACAACATAAGCAGATGAAGAAATTCTCAATAATGACCCAGACAATCGATTAATACATTGTGAAGATCAAGCGTACCTCAATCATGTGGAAGATACCTGTCATGAAGATTCAAGATCGAAGAAATTCTAAATACAGATAAATTTTGAGCGTGTTCTTTAAGGAATGGTTAGGATGTTCAACCCAAGTAAGTGAGTTATGGTAAATTTGATGCTCATAGTTGAGCCAGCGACGAAGGTTCCGCGTAGAAAGACATAAGTGGAAATGAAGAAATGGGGATCCAATTGCGAAATTTCTTAAGAAGTGATGCTTTGAAACTAAATGAATTCTCTCATATTATGATAATGTTGGTTGAAACCATGTGTTGGTAATCCGAAGATTAGACAAGTTAATTCATGAGAAGAAGCATATATTCTCAAGGGTAGAGGTTTTGTTTGATCAGATAAAAGATGCAGCATAAGTTCTTTAAAATATCCATATACAAGTATGAGCCGTGGAAAAATAATAATAAGATTAAAAGATTTTTTATAGAATGGATTCATGAACATGTATAAATGATTTAAATTGTTAATTAAAGAGCTTAATGATGAACTAGAAGAAACCATAAATAAAGTTTTTGAGAAACAGCAGAATAATTTTATCTTCATTAGTGGAGTTCCGATATATTTTGAAGAAATAAATGAAAGACATGATTATGTCCCCAGTTTGATAAAAAGATGTATGCTATGTTAGTCAGTAGTATATGTAGATATTAATATGATATATTCTGAAGTATGGTGAATTGATGAGTCCATGACGGTGGATTGATTTGGTTGGTTGATTGTTTGGTTGATTGTGGGTGTCGGCTTGAGTCCGACTGGTAGTCCATAATATAGAGGAGATGCTTTAAAGGCAAAATTATACTTCCGTATGTTATTAATATTCCCGTTGATACTCCAAATGATTGCGATCTCGGTTCTTGAAAGAAGTGGCTGTAGCCAAACTGACTTTATATAATTGGTCTCTGATTTCATTTAGCTAGTCATCACTTGGTGTGATTGATCAATTAAAAGAGCTAATTGGTTAATTATACCAACTTATGGTCAATTAGATGGAAATCGATTCCAATTAGATTAAGTCAAATTCAGATGTGAATTTTGGATCCGAAATCAAAGCAATAAGAAATTTGGAGGAAGCAAGTACACCAATAGAATTCAGAAGTTTAGCGGAATCAGCGCGATGTTACGGCAAGTTTGTGAGGCTTTAATTGGATAAATATGCCCTTTGCAATAGGTAAAAGAATTAAAATGTTATTTGCACATACGAGTGAGAAGAACGTTTTCAAGAACTAAAGGTTCGAGGTAAGAGCCAAGAGAAGGAAGGAAGAAAATGAAGGAGAAATTAATAACTACATCAATATGGATGTGGTTAGACGATCAAAGAGATGTCATCATCTGCAATAAGGTTTTATTGAAGGACATGAAGGAAAGATAATGTATAGCGGGCAGAGATCTCAACAATTTGAAACATATTGTCAACGCGAAAAAGCCAAAGATGTGACATAGAATAGTTGGAGTAGATTAAAAAAAAAGTTGTGCGATGAGTGATTGTGTAAGTAAGGCTAAGGAAGTAACTGTTAATGGGTTTTGATAATTCGGTCAACAAGAATTTAAATATTTATTAATAGAAAGCTTTCAGAAGGGCTTATCTAATGATAATCAAATCAATACAATTAGAAATAAGGGATTGCTTATATTAAGAAGAGACAATGAGTCATGAGAATGGAGAACTTGGCTAGAAAGAAAAGTGGAATAAAAAGAATGATAAAGAAATTTTATAAGATTGTCCAGGATATAAGAAAGTTATGAACGTTAGGATGCCAGAGCTAATATAAGGCATGAAGCGAGATGCCTATATTTGAAGATAGGAAAATTCATTTTAAGACTGAAATTAAATATGGAAATTTAAGAGAAAGTATGGATGGACTTGGCATAAAAATGGAAATAGAAGGACATGTAAGTAAATATCATATTTATTGAAGAATCAAGCCAGCATTAGAGGGTGAACCTATTACCGAAACCTTTTCAAAAATGAGTATAGCTCATTAAGGAATGATATAAAGAATTACTTGAAAACCAGAGACAATGCAAGTGTATTTAAATTATTAAGGATAGATTAATTAAACCCAACCATTCTTTTGTTTATGAATACTTTACCTGAGGAATAAGTTGATATCGCTACAAGAAGATGGTGGTATGCTATCAGATTCAAGTATGGAGTGGGAAATGATCGATATTATTAATTAATCTAATATTTTTGGACAGAAGTAAATTGAAGAATTTGATGAAACATTTATAAATTGAGATAGGAAATGTATTCCAGGAATACGATTAAGTATCGAAGGCTAAAAGAAATACCTAATGACAAGACATGAAGAGAAAATGGGGGAGAGCATCAATTGGATCATTATTGATAGGTGATCTCAAACCTAGTCATTCTCTTTTATTAATGAACATCTTGTCTAATACGTGGATTAGTTGCTACTTAAAGAAGTGGTGGTACGTCATCAGATCCAGGAATTGATTGTAAATGGTCAATATTATTCGATTGAAGATTTTCCATAAATACTTAGAATACGGTGAATTATGTCAAACCAGAATAGTATATATTACTCCTAGATGAACGAATATTAAGTAAGACAGAACTAAAGGAGGGGAATTTGGCTAAACATCGTTGACTCAAGGGACTCGCGTTATTCCAAGAATATGATACAGGACATAGATGTCAAAGAAGACTTTCTGATAATATGACATAAAGAAAAGAATAAACGTTATATGTGACTAGACGTCAAGGAAGAACATTGCAGTTAGTTTCGTATAAGAACTCCTTGGAACCAAAATAAACAATAATATGGGTTAAAACATGTGGGTGATACCTCCAGGTTAGTAAATTTTCATTACTCGATTGTGATTTAAGAAAATTAAGGTATGATGATAAATTTGTGCGTCAACCATATCAAGTCAAGATTTTCTCGTTGATTCCTAATTTTGAAGTAATTTCGAGAACGTTAGAAATCGAATACGCTAAAATTTCTGTATATCATTCATAGATGGACAAGAAGATTAAGGGAGCGATGAAAGAACCTCGAATGCGATTGTGAGCGATTATGAACTAAATTAATTGAATAAAGAAACATGTGGAAATGAGGTTCGACAACCAGTAACTATTGCAAACGTTCATGAGCACGAAATTACTAGAATTAGAAAAGAAAAGAGAATTAATATGTGTTATGCTGGTCCTTTTGAGACAATAAAATAGGCAGGATAAGTGTAAGTGAGTTGGCTTAACCGCCATACGTATAGCAGGTTCATAAGGATTTATAGGTGTATACTTAGGAAGAGTAATGTAGCTCCATTATATATAGAAGATGGAGATTTGAGTTGATTTATACCAGCAACAAATAGAATATAATATTAGTGAGAGGCTATTAAGGAATGATTGATATTGTACGTTAAAGTCTTGAAAAGTTGTAAGGTTGAGAGATTCACCTGAGAAAATGAAAGTGAGATACTTGAAAAGTATCAGTATTATTATTTAGTGTGATTCTAAGGACAGAATCCTTTTAAGGGGGGGGGGAGGATGTAACATCCGGGAAATATCGTGTAATTAATTTTATCAATAAATAATTGTTATGTGAGTATTATGTGATTTTGATGAATTAGCTGATGATTGATAATAATATTTGGATGTATGTATATAATAAAATGTGAGTATGTTAATTTTAATATGTCCAGAATAAAATATAGATAATTAATGTATTTTTCTGGTAATTTTTGGAGTGTTATATGATTTTATAATGATTTATAAATTTATTAATTATTTTCTGAATAATTACGAAACTATTTTATAAAGCCGGGAATCATCCAACTTCAACCGTTTTTACATTTTTATAACCCAAAACTCTTCCGAAACCTCCTTCCTAACCTAATCTGATAATTCCGGACATTTTCTGTGTTTTGACTTTTTCGATCCGGATTATGATTTGACCCGTGCGCGGCCCGAAGTAAAATTTTCGATACGATAATCATTTCGATAAATCAACAAAATCCGTATTCTCAAAAGACGGGATAATATTACATTATTTTCGTATAAAATGTTTTATAAAAAACCCGGTTTGGATAATTATCCCATACGGGTATCAAATCAGATCGTTTTTGCAGTTACTTAGCGGCTAGGTAACTACTTTATCGATCCAATACGATCCAAAATGAACCAATATTCCATAAATATAAATAGCCTTTTTATTATTTCATTTTATTCAATAAATCATAATCAATCAGTAAAAATACAAAACAATTACAGAGAAAACCCTAATTATTCGTTACGTTCTTGAAAATCGAATCCTCGAACGAAGACGTTATTGAACTCCGATTCGGGCGTACCATATATCAAATCGAAGCTCTCGAAAAGTACTTTCTGAATCAATCAACCATTTTAGTGCAGGAATCAAGGTGATTTTCTGATTTATTTATTTTAATTCAAATTATTTGATAATTAAAATATGAATTTTTGTTCTTGCTGTTGTTTGTGTGATTTAATGCTATAATCATGTAGATCTTTTCTTCCTGGTCATTTTGGTATATTATATGATGAATTTGGAGTTCAATAACATATAGAAATTGAGTTTTGATTATCAGATTAATAAATTAGAGTTTATGTGCTTGAATGTTTTTAATTGAATTTGGGCGTTTGTGATCCTGGGGTTATTGTTGGATTTTGATGCTTGGAATAGTTTCCTGAGGTGATTTACAATCGTTTCGTATATTTAAATGGACCAAACAATTCCTGGAAGTTGTTAGTCGAGTTCAAGGTTTTTTCAAAATTTTGAATCGATTTTCTGAGCTTATTACTGATTGTTGGTTGATTATGATCATATGAGTAGATTGTACGTGATTAGAGTTTCGTATTCATATGTATATCGTCAAATTTGGTTTAGTTTTGCGGGTAATCGGACTTTTCCGATTTGGTTCGCCGGATTTTTGGATCGATTTTGTCGGAGAAATCGCTGCAGATGTTTCTGTGGTTAGATTGTTGATTAATTAGTGTTCTGGGATATTTTGAGTCGATTACACCACGAAATCGCTTCGAACCGAGTTGTTTAGCCGCCGATCGGAGTTCGTCGGAAGTTTCGAAGGTCGCCGGCCGTTTTCCGGAAATTCCAGAATCCGGCGACTGTTCTTCGAACACCGGCGAGCTCTGCCGCCTGTTAATCTTCTGGGGAAGATAACCCCAACCCCAAAACCTGTTTCTGGCAATTACTTTTAAAAATTAATTCAAAAATTGTTTATAAATTCTAAATATTGTTTTTAAATTCAAAATGAATTTAGTTAATTATTTTAAATAATTAACAAAAATTATTTTAAATCCATAAATTATTTTCTTTATTATTTTCAAAAATCTAAATTTGATGTAATTATTTATAATTTGTTTTAGTTAATTATATATGGATTTAATTCATTAATTAATTAATTTAATTAATTGATTAATTATATAAATAGTTAAATAAAATGTAATTATTTATAATTAAGTTGAATGACGATTAAAAAAAATCATTTTAAGCTTTTAAAATTTGTATAAAGGTATTTAAAATTCAATTAATATTATTGTTAATTGAATTATTTTCATTTTATTCATAATAAATCAACCGTTCGTCCGCTTCTAATAAAAATATTTTTGAGACCTAAATTCTTTCATATCAAAAGGACGTTTGTTTTGTGAATCATTCTAAGTTGATTATTGATCGATAAAATACTTTTTTTGACCCGATTTCGATTCTAAATGTATCGAGGCCTATTTTTGACGATTCAACTTATGTGCTACATGAATTATGTGATTATATGTTATATGAATAATATGATTACATGCCTTATATGTATGTGTTATGTGGATAATGAGTCAACGTGTCTTTTACAACATTCTCTGATTTAAAGATAATCCTTATCTGTTATTATCGGTCGGGTAGACGATAAGGATAAACGTATAGACTAGACAATTATATATTGTCAGTTCATTGAATGGTATTTGTTGGTGAGACTGCGTAGCTGTATGAATAGTTACGTGATAACTTAACACGATAACAACACTATAATAGGACAGGTTAATAACACTACGTCTACACAAGAAATCAGGAAGAATGAAGATAAGGAAAATACAAATAATCCGAAGATTAGAAGAAGGCCTGAAGTCTGTCTATAGGTCACTAAAAGAAGTTTATTAATATGATCATGCCTTAGTGAAGAACAAAGGTTAAAGACTTTCGGGGTTTCAGAAATGTTGAAGATTCAGTATACAAGTGCTACCGGAAGATTTCAGTGTATTGGCATTGAATGAAGATAGACAGTGTTCGAAGCATAGGAATCTGAAGAATTGAAGACAGGGTATAGACAGAGGTTAATGAAGATATTGTCTAAAGTACCATAAAGGATTCCAGTAAAAGTACAGTTATTTATTGATAGTCAGTGTCTGAAGCGATAAAGTTGAGGCAAGCTTAACAATTTAATCAAGGCCATAATACGAAGACCTGAATCGGGGTTAGTCGTCTGTGAACTAGACCAGTTGCACTAGGCGTCAACAGCTCGTGAAAGGAATCTGGGTATTATTTATAGAAGGATTGTTAAGTTGAGGAACGTACTTGGATTAAACGTCTATCTGTTAAAGTACGAGAAAAGGTGCATAGGGTATACAGCTAAACAGCTTAGGGGATTGGCGAAGCTCAAAGTTTAATTGTTAAAAATAAATAAATTTATTTAATGGATTTTAACATAATTTATTTAATAAAATTAAAATGATTTATTTTATAAACTTTAAATAAGTTTATTTTATAAATCTAAATTAGTTTATTTATATAAGTTATATTTAAGTTTATTTTATAAATTAATTTAGTTACAATTTAAACTTAAATAAAAAGAAAAGAAAAAAAAGAAAAACAAACAAAAAAAGAAAAACAAAATAAAAAGAAAAACAAAACAAAAAAAAGAAAAGAAAATAAAATAAAATAAACAAAAAGAAAATAAACAAAAACGTGTACAAAGTTAAGTTTATGTTTTTGTTAAGGGTTAGTACATTTGATGTACTTGTTGTAGTAGTAGTAAATGTAAGTCACCACAGGAAACAAGAACTATTCCCCCTCCTGGTCGCCATTGGTGTTTTGGGAAAATAAACCAAGTAGAAGGATTGTACAAATAAAGCACTGTGGTCGCCAATCATTTTGTTGAATACTTTTAAGTACCAAAAGCTGCACTTGATCGCGACAGAATTCTCTCTCCTCAGCCACACAATTTTATTGGATAAAGACTACACTTTGCAGCAGAAGATAATCAGCCATTCATTTTTTGGGGATTCATTTCTGTTTATATTCTCTCCCAAGAGAGTAATGAAATGGTAGCAAAAATTTACAGAGAAGCTCAAGTTTTTTCTATATCCGTTAACTTCTCACCGGAGTAAGTTTATAATGCCCGATTTAATTCTTGTATATTCATAGGTGTTGGATTTTAAACGCAGCGGGGGCATGGCAAAACACTTTTACACATACAAAATCCAAATAAAAGCATACAGATCATGAATAAAAATTCGAGGGATCAAATCTAACCTTTAAAAGTAATTCGGAGACAACGATCAGAGATCCTTAGCAGTTGCTCCTCAAGTATGAAGCACTCCACCGGTATCCACCAAGAAAACGATGTTAAGGAGGAGGAAGGAGATGGAGAGAATTGGATTTTCCAAACTTTTTGGGTTTTCGGGTTTGATGTCGGTTAGAATAAAATAGGGTCTATAATAGTGTATTTATAGGTAAAAATTTTCAGCTGAAATTTTCCCATAAATAATATTATTATTATCCCATTTATTATTCTCATTAATAATTAAAACATCTTTTAATTATTAATCCTTTTTCTAAACACTTTAGAAATAATTCTCTCTCTCGATTTAATTTCCAAAAATTAAATCCTTAATTAATAATATTAAGAACTTTTCTTAATTAATTTATAATCAATTAAATCTCATTTAATCAATTATTAAATTTACCAATTAATTATTTATTTCATAAATAAATAATTATTAGCCATTATTAATTAATTCCTCCACCATTAAATCATTCTCTTTTTATGGTGTGACCCTGTAGGTTCAATATTAACCGGTAGTAAAAATAAATAATAATAAAACTATTTTATCATTATTTATATAAATTCTCTAATTTATTAAATATGATTAATTAATTAATCACATTTATTCTACATCGTGAGGGATACTTCTCAGCATATCGCGACTATCCGGATAATATGAATTCACTGCTTAGAATACCAAGAACCTATTCAGTGAATAGTTACCGTACAATAAACTCTATCTACCCTACAATGTCCCGATTAAATAAAAGGCATGGATCTCGTGTCAAGCCTATCTAATTCAATCACTTTGCTTACCATTTACTATGCGTAGTTCTATGCAAATTAGAAACTCCTTTCTAATTTCATTTACTCTGGCCAGAGATTCCTGAACTAGCATAAGTGGATCAGCCTTGAACATTCGCTTCCTTCACTGGAAGGGGTAGATCCTTTATTGATCATACACTATCTTCGTGTACAAATTCCTATACCCAGAAGAGCCCTAATAATTGTCCCTGGAGACTAAGAACTAAACCAAAGCATAGTTCAGTGTACACAAGATGACTATGATGACCTCAAGTCTAAGGATACTTGTACAACTATCACTATGTGAACAACTGCTGACACGTGAGTGAACTCCATCAGTTCTTCCGCTGTGCGAGTCATGTTTAGTGAACTTATTCCATAATAAGCACCTACATACTAGCTATAGTGTCACCAAACAAATGTCTATGAGAACAGACATCCTTCATAATGAAGCAAGCATAGTATGTACCGATCTTTGCGGATTATTAATTACCAGTTAGTAATCCTATGACCAGGAACTATTTAAGTTTAGAGTTATCATCTTTTTAGGTCTCACTATTATGATCTCATCATAATCCATAAAAAGCTTTACTCTAAACTATGGTATATCTTATTTAAACACTTAAATAGATAAAGCCCGTAATAAAAACAAAACAAGTCTTTATTAATATCAATGAAATCAAAACAGATTACATAAAAGTTATTCCTAAATCCTAATACATGATTGGACTTAGGACATATTCCTTTCAATCTCCCACTTGTACTAAAGCCAATCACTCTGGTAATACCCATCTTATCTTTATGACGATCAAAGTGACTTTCATAAAGTAGCTTTGTGAGTGGGTCTGCTATGTTGTTATGTGTGTCAACTCTATTTCAATACAATACAAGAAATGTTTCCGCGCTCCCATTAACCCTTTTGTAGACGCATGGTTCATCTTCATTTTTGATAAAATCAAACTCTTTGATTGTCTCATCAAAACGAATGTTTCATCTTTCGAGAAGCTTGCTTTAAACCACATATGGTTCGCAATAGCTTACACACTAGGCTTTCATTTCCCTTGGAAAGAAAACCATCTGGCTATATGCCAGATCTCATAGTCGTAGTAAGCAGCAATCGCAAGCAAAATCCGAACTGATTATAACAGGGCTACAGGTAAAAGGTTTCATCAAAGTCAAGCCATTGCCTTTGTTTGAATTCTTTTCCCAAAAGCCCGGCCTTATAGGTCTCCACCTGGCCATTTGCTATAATCTATCTTTTGTATACCGTATACATAGATTCCATTCTGGATTTCATGGCACTATGCCATTTCTCTGAGTCAACACTACTCATAGCCTCATTATAGGTCACAGGGTCATCATCATCAATGATCGACAACTCATTGTCATTATCAATGACAAGGTCATATTACCTCTCAGGTTGGCGAGACACTCTCCCTGATCTATGAATGGGCTGTTCCACAAAAGGTTGTTCAGTCAGAACAGGTGTTTCCACTTGATCCGTAGTAGTTTGTGCTTCTTGAACTTCATCAAGTTCAATTTTGCTCCCACTGTTTCCTTCAAGGATAAACTCCTTTTCCAAGAAGGTAGCATGTTTGGAGACAAACACCCGATGATCGGTGTAAAAGTAATACCCTAAAGTCTCTTTAGGATATCCCACAAAACTACATTTTACGGATCGATATTCCAGCTTATCTGGGTCAACTTACTTGACATAAGCTGGACATCCCCAAATCTTAACGTGTTTAAGACTCGGTTTCCTTACTTTTCATATCTCATACGGAGTTTGAGGAACAGATTTGGAAGGCACCATATTCAGTAAATATGCTGAGGTTTCCAATGCATCACCCCATAGGAATACTGGAAGATTTGAATAGCTCATCATGGACCGAACTATGTCTAACAAAGTTTGATTTCTCCTTTCAGATACCAATCTGGAGGAGTCCACTGGGAGACTATACCATTTACTTTGAGATAATCTAGAAACACTCCATTAAAGTATTCACCACCTCGATCTGATTGAAGAATTATAATACTTTGTTTGGTTTGTTTCTCCACTTCATACTTATTACTCTTTGAACTTTTCAAAGGCCTCAGACTTGTGTTTCATCAAACACATATCCGAATCTAGATCTATCATCTATGAAAGTAATGAAGTATGAAAATCCACCCATGGCTTGCTTAGACATTGGTCCACATACATCTGTGTGTACCATTCCTAGCAAATTTGCAGTCCTCTCTCCATGTCTACTAAATGGAGACTACAGTGCCACTATAAAGTGAGATTTTCATCATCCCTTTTCTTTTATTAGTTTGTTCAATCTGAAGTAAATTATGTCACATATATACAGACCATTATTTAAAGTACCACGTCCATAAAGAATATTATCTCTAAGAATAGAACATTCATTATTCTCAATAATAAATGAAAATCCAGCCAAGTCTAACATGGGAATAATATTCCTCACAATCGAGGGAACAAAATAACAATTATTTCAAACAATAGTCTTGCCCGTAGGCCTATGTAAATGAAATGATTCTACATCTTCAGCAGCAACTCTTGCTCCATTTCCATCAGTAAAATCACCTCCTCTTCCTCAAGAGTCCTACTTCTCCTTGGTCCCTGCAACAAATTGCAGATATCAGAACCACAGGCGGTATCTAATACCCAAGTAGAAATGACATATTCACTTCTATCATGAACATACCTGAATTAGAAGCGGTAGTCTCACTACCCTTCTTCTTCTTCTTCAATTCTGCAAGGTAAACCTTGCAATTCCTCTTCCAGTGCCCCACCTTGTTAGAGTGAAAGCAAACAACTTTGCTCTTGGGGTCTTCAGCTTTTGGTGGAACCGGCGTTTTCTCACCTACTTTCTTCTTCTTGGAATAGTTCCTCTTCCTTTTCTTAGGATTGGAACCTTCACCAATTAGAAGAACAGAACTCTTCTTAGGGGGAAAATTCGATTCCGCAGTCTTCAACATGTTGTGGAGTTTAGGAAGGCTGACATCCAACTTATTCATGTGAAAGTTCACAACAAACTGCGAGAACGAACTCAGAAGCGATTGCAAGACCAAGTCTTGGCTCAGCTCCCCATCCATGGCAAAACCAAGTTGTCCAAGACGTTCAATCAAATTGATCATCTTAAGTACATGGTCATTCACAGATGATCCCTCAGACATCCTACAACCGAACAACTCCTTCGATATCTCATATCGAGCTGTCCTCCCCGCCACATCATACAACTCTTGTAGATGCATGAGGATAGTGTGAGCATCCATATGCTCATGTTGCTTCTGTAGCTCAATGTTCATGGAAGCTAGCATGATGCATTGAGCAACATTTGCATCATCTATCCACTTACGATACACAACATATTCATCATTATGCGCATCGCTAGCAGGTTCAGTAGGCTTAGGTGAGTCAATCACGTATTACAGCTTCTCAATCCTGAGAACAATTCTCAAGTTTCGAAGCCAGTCAGCATAATTAGGACCAGTCAATTTGTGAGCATCTAGTATGCTCCTGAGTGATAGTGCAGAAGACATAATGTATATTGTAAATCTGTAAATGATAAACACATAACAACACTTAGAAAATATTCGATTTCATTTTAAAACACTATATGAATCGGGTCTTTATTCATAAGTGGCTCTCACTAGTTTTCCTAATTTATTCAACCCCCTACGTGAAAATTTAAGCATTCATAATGCTAGTGGGAATAGGGATCCTACATTCCATTACACGACCCCGGCTGTAGCACGAACCGCCATGTACTGTTCAATAGGCAGACAACTCTTGTCAATTACATCTCATGTTATTCCCTAATCAAACTTTAGCCTCTTGAATAATTGAGTCTCGGCTGTAGCACGACAAACTCAATATTCTAAGTCAAGTCTAACCCAACATTCCGTACAGTTGAATCAGTCCCCAAAGGCCCACGGCTGTAGCACGTACCGACCTTTAGATTCTTATTCAATGTACACATCTCTATGTAATAGATAAGTATTTCTTATTTCGAAATCAAAGCCCTCGGCTGTAGCACGAACCGACAATGATTTAAAAATAAGAACTACTTTTCTATCATGTTGGAAGGCTATGACCGACACAAGCCCGTTATGTCATTGGCCAATTACTACTTGATATTATTTAATTTTAGAGGGATTATATTACGTTACAATCATAATCATATTATAAAGAAATTCTTCCTTTTAAATTAAATATTTCAAATCAATAATCAATAATCAGATGATTCCCAGATCGGGTGGAGCATTGTCAAGAGGCGTCAATAACCCTTTCTTACAGATAGAAATCTGTTATTGACAGAATCATCCTTTCTCTTATATTGAAAATTCATATTCAATTACGTGTTTCACAAACACAAGAATCTCATGATTGTATTCATAATATTGTTATTAAGGTTATGAAACAATTTCACTATACTAGGTTGTCTAACAAACGCCTTATGTTCATTTAAGTTCACCTAAATCTATCATCATATGATAAACTAAGCATATATCACATATATAAACATGAATAAACATCAAGGTAGGCATGTTACATCATCTAGCACATTAGTCTAAGCATTATACATCTCTATGTATCACATGAAGCATTTAAAAGCAATTAAAACAGTCAAAAACATCTTTAAAACACTTCATGGAAATATAAACAGTTCAAAACTTTTATATAAACTAAAATTGATCACTCCATTAGATCCGTCTCGGAAAAACGAATCCAACGGTATATTGCACGCCCAAAACGAAGTTACGAAACTCCTAGAAAATCAATTTTAATATCAACAGACGGGCTGTAACGCTTTACAGGAACGCGTTACAGGCCCTGTAACGCATTCTGGTGATGCGTTACACCCCTTTTAAGCCATTAAAGGGTGTAACGCATTCCGTGAATGCGCCACAGGTGTGTAACGCATTCCCGGAATGCGTTACACCTTTTTTTTTGTTTTTCAGCAGCCGCCTGTTGCTTCTCGAACTCCGTGCGTGTCAGACTTCTCTGTCTTCTTCGATTGTTTTTCTCCGTGCAGCACAGAAACAATAGCAGACAAAGTACAGATGCAGATATATATACATGCTTTCAATTTATATATATATATGATTTATTTAATTACGAATTTAATTGTAAGAACTTCAAAAATTCATAATAAAAAATCTATACATCCTAAAATTATGAAAAAAATACCCAGACGATCTACAACACTTGTAGAACCCAGATCAACACTCAAAATTATTCTGAGAAACGATTTCTCATCAAACAAAATTAATCCATAATATAGCTTGTAAAAATCATAATTAATTCATACAAGCACATAAAATTCTGAAATTTTTACCACAGATCTATATGCATACAACCTATGCTCTGATACCATTGTTGGATTTTAAACGCAGCGGGGGCATGGCAAAACACTTTTACACATACAAAATCCAAGTAAAAGCATACAGATCATGAATAAAAATTCGATGGATCGAATCTAACCTTTAAAAATAATTCGGAGACAACGATCAGAGATCCTTAGCAGTTGCTCCTCAAGTGTGAAGCACTCCACCGGTATCCACCAAGAAAACGATGTTAAGGAGGTGGAGAGAATTGGGTTTTCCAAACTTTTTGGGTTTTCGGGTTTGATGTGGGTTAGAATAAAATAGGGTCTATAATAGTGTATTTATAGGCAAAAATTTTCAGCTGAAATTTTCCCATAAATAATATTATTATTATCCCATTTATTATTCTCATTAATAATTAAAACACCTTTTAATTATTAATCCTTTTTCTAAACACTTTATAAATAATTATCTCTCTTGATTTAATTTCCAAAAATTAAATCCATAATTAATAATATTAAGAACTTTTCTTAATTAATTTATAATCAATTAAATCTCATTTAATCAATTATTAAATTTGCCAATTAATTAATTATTTCATAAATAAATAATTATTAGCCATTATTAATTAATTCCTCCACCATTAAATCATTCTCTTTTTATGGTGTGACCCTGTAGGTTCAATATTAAGCCGGTAGTAGAAATAAATAATAATAAAACTATTTTATCATTATTTATATAAATTCTCTAATTTATTAAATATGATTAATTAATTAATCACATTTATTCTACATCGTGAGGGATACTTCTCAGCATATCGCGACTATCCGGATAATATGAATTCACTGCTTAGAATACCAAGAACCTATTCAGTGAATAGTTACCGTACAATAAACTCCTTCTACCCTACAATGTCCCGATTAAATAAAAGGCATGGATCTCATGTCAAGCCTATCTAATTCAATCACTTTGCTTACCATTTACTATGCGTAGTTCTATGCAAATTAGAAACTCCTTTCTAATTTCATTTACTCTGGCCAGAGATTCCTGAACTAGCATAAGTGGATCAGCCTTGAACATTCGCTTCCTTCACTGGAAGGGGTAGATCCTTTATTGATCATACACTATCTTCGTGTACAAATTCCTATACCCAGAAGAGCCCTAATAATTGTCCCTGGAGACTAAAAAGTAAACCAAAGCATAGTTCAGTGTACACAAGATGACTATGATGACCTCAAGTCTAAGGATACTTGTACAACTATCACTATGTGAACAACTGCTGACACGTGAGTGAACTCCATCAGTTGTTCAGCTGTGCGAGTCATGTTCAGTGAACTTATTCCATAATAAGCACCTACATACTAGCTATAGTGTCACCACACAAATGTCTATGAGAACAGACATCCTTCATAATGAAGCAAGCATAGTATGTACCGATCTTTGCGGATTATTAATTACCAGTTAGTAATCCTATGACCAGGAACTATTTAAGTTTAGAGTTATCATCTTTTTAGGTCTCACTATTATGATCTCATCATAATCCATAAAAAGCTTTACTCTAAACTATGGTATATCTTATTTAAACACTTAAATAGATAAAGCCCTTAATAAAAACAAAACAAGTCTGTATTAATATCAATGAAATCAAAACAGATTACATAAAAGTTATTCCTAAATCCTAATACATGATTGGACTTAGGACATATTCCTTTCAATAGGGGCATTATAATCGTTACCCGGTAATTAAATCCTAGTACAAACAAAAGCTAGATCATTGTATAGGATTTGATTTGTAAATCTTTGTAGAAGCTAGGAACTTTATTGTTCTTAGATTGTAGCCGGTTAATTTATTTTCCGGAGTGTAGCAACACCCCTCGAGGATTTATATACGAATATATATTTCCCCGAATATCCTGTCTTCCTTGTTTTTATCGTTCAAAACACTATTTCTCTCAAGAACACGAAACCACTAATCGAGCATTAAATCTATATCTGCTAAAGATTCGAAAGAATTTTTAATTTAGTGATTATCTTATTCAACCCCCCTTCTACGATAATTCGGGACCTAACAATTGGTATCAGAGCTGACAGACTGATACACAAATCATGATCCTCAAAGTTAATCTATTTTATTAATTTGAATTTACATAATTTAATTTGTGATTTTGATTTAAAAAATTTATTCAATAAATTTAATTTAAATAAGTTTATTATTTAAACTTGAATAAGTTTATTTTATAAACTTAATTTAAATAAATTTATTTTATAAATTTGATTTAAATTAATTTATCATTTAAATTATTATAAATAAGAATTTTTAATTTAATTATTTTTCGGATTAATAAGCTGTCAGATTGAATCGTTTTGCTGCCATTTTTTGTTTGTTGCCTGCGACACTTCCACATCATGTATGTTCAAGTTAAATAATTTTGGCAGCTTCAGTCTTTAGTAATAAAAACAAGCAGCCAGTGACTGTGAACATCACGTGCGGGAAACTGCTGGAGTCGGCACGCGCCTGGTAATTTGGAAATCATGTGCCTTTTCAGCTCATGCGCGGATATAACTAAGTGAACAAGGAAAGTACTGTGATCTCCATTTACCACTAAATTGAGTTGTTGTTTAAGTACTTAAGCTGCGACCTCGCGAGTCATCTAGTGAAGTAGTTGCCATACAACTCTGCTCTACTGGTCGCCACAGCTTCTGACTTTTGTAAATAATCTAAGGCAAAGATGGCGCAAGAGGTACAAGAGGTCGCCACAGAGAAATTGTGCACTTAACAATACAATTCGGTAACATCAAATTAATTATTTCTGATTTATTTATTTTTCCAAAAAATTCTTAAATTTAAATTTTTCTTAGATAATAATTTACGTTTTATTTAATTTTTAAGAAAATTTGAAATTCTTGAAAATTAGATTTTACGTAAATATTTATTTTTGATTAATTTATTTTTCAAGAAAATTAAAAATATTGGAAATTTAATTTTTTTCTTAAATATTAAATTAAGGTTACTCAAGGTATTGGTAGACTCTGGATTCCTCTGGGCTTTTTAAAGTGGATTTTAATCTTTTGAAGAAAACGAAAACCATGTGCTATTCAGATGGAAAATTCCCGAATACAGAAATTGAAGATAATGGTTTTCTTAATCCAACAAAATTGATTTCAAGACCTACAGACGAAAATTGTGGAACATCCTCAAAGGCTTACTCCATAGGATACCACTGGGTTTTTAGACGCAGGGAATGAATGAAATTTCTACGGGTATAATTTTTCTTGGAGATTTTAAGACAACTCTATGATTCCAGATTGTACAGTCACACAGTAGTTTGTACCAATGCTATATTTATCCGGGAATCAATGAGATCATACATGCAGGAATTGTGGAGGTCAGAGAGAATAGTGGGGACATACAAATATCTCAGTTACATGCAGTAAAATTGGAACCTCGGGACAGAATGTAGGAGTCACTGATAGTTGAATCAGAAGAAGCTTATGTAGAAGTACTTGAGGGACTGGACGTCAAGGCAGTGTTTCACTTGTCAGGGAAGTTTAGTCGAATCAGATTCACAAGGAGTACTTATGCTATATTCAAGGATCAAGCCTATCTATTCCGAAGTAGAGATTCTAACAGATTCAGTTCAAGAGGTGGTTACAGACTGAGGTTGGGACATAAACAAGATTTGATAGCTTCAGGTTTGACAAGCAATATGTGTCAAGTAACTATCAGGGGTTTTGCTACAACAGAATAAAAAGCTTGACAAAGAAGGATGAATAGGGACAGTTAAAGAGTTGAGACATAGGTGGAATGTTTTCTTAAGGAAGCATCCAGTCAAAATTTATAGTGCACGAGAAAGAGTTAGGATGAATCAGATGACGAGAATAATGAATAACTTGTTTTCATAGCAATCTCTAAAGATGGTCCAACTCACATATCTCAGGTTTCAAATTATTGAACCACTGCAATACTTTGCTCTCAATATTCAATGCATGATAAGATCATAGTGTTTAATTGTTTAACACTCGCACAAGCATGATAGCATCACACTTAGATAATGTTGAACTAGTTCACTAGACTATTTTTGTGGTAACTAGGATTGATGTTTACTTGTGCATGTTACATTAGATGATCTTAAACAATTGTTTGAATATTTGTTGAACATAATTAATTGCTTTAGTGAGGTATATGTTTTTCCAGCATATAAGACCTTTGTTTATGCGTACTCTCTGTATCCTATTACAATGTGATTTATCCATTTAATCTGAATTATTTATTAAGATGTATTAGTTTATAATTGGAGTGAGATAGCTAGATGAGATACATCAATATGATTGGTCAAAATAGAATTAGTGATTTATCTGTTAATTCTGTTTGTTCCATATCTTGTAGTTGTTGGTATCTCTGTTTATAGTAAAATCTTTAATCCATCTGGACCCAAACTGATAAGTTGGGTACCAAGAACTGTTAATCCATTTATGAGTGCAGGACATAACAGGTTAATTGATTCATATGTATTTTTGGTATTTAATACTCATGGCATATGATCGAAGAAAGAGCCTCACAATCAAATGTGATCAACAAAAGCTATTCCGTCAATAATCTTTGGAGATGACGGCAAAGGTTTTCATTACGGTACAAGCTATGCAGAAAAAGGGATATCATCATGGACTCAACAATTGCTATCACTGATAACAACTAATTATTGGAGTCATTGATAACAATTGAAGCAACTTCCTTGCTGGAGAATCAAGGCACAAATCCTCTTATCAGACAGTTCTGCATCAAAGGACAAAATGTCAATTTAAAGAGGGATTAGTGTCTCATCTGAAGCAGGAAGGTTGAGAAGCTTGCTCTTCTTAGAGTATGGAAATGATATGCTCGTAGCTAAACTAGAATCTATGGAAAGGTGAATTTAATGGTTTCTACTGTAAAGCTTCATCTGAAAAAAGTTGTTATGGCATTAGAAGCTCTCACCCTTGAACATCAACTCAAGGAACTCTTTTGTGGAAAGGGGTTAGTGAGAGAACTTCCTCATCTGGAATTCAGAAGATGATAAATGTGAGGCATGTCAGAAAGAGGAGTCAAAGACAACATCACATCAAAGTAAAGATATAACTTAGTGATGGTGGTTGACTACTCTTATGAAACAAAGTTGTTGTTCGTGCATTCTCAAGACATGACATCACATATGGTGATTGATCACATCAAAGAAGATCAAGCTGGAAGAAACTGTAAAAGAAATAATCTTGTGGTCAGATAATGGGACTGAATTCAAGAAGCAGTTCTGATTAATATCTGTAACATCAAGAACATTTTTAGATAAATTCAGCACTGGGAGCTCCGTGTCATAATGGAGTGGTACAAGGGAAGAACCAGAACTTGATTAAAGCTACAAGGGAAATATCAAGCTAATCAAGACTTCCTAAATACAAAAGGGTTGGAGTAGTCAATATAGTTTGCAACAAGTTAGATCAAGCCTTGATCAGGATGTATATATGAAGACCACTAATGAGTTAATGGCCAACAAAAGCAAACACTGGATAACCTGGAAGTATTTGGAGAGAATATTCTACAGAAGCAAACAATGAAATGTTTTTAGTTGTTTGAAGATCTTGGCATTTGCAGCTAAGACTTGTAAGGATATTCTTCATGGCTACTCAATGGAGTCTACAACCTACAGGGCATTTGGGGTTGATCAACAGAAGATGATTGAAAGTCTAAGTGCACAGTTCAACAACTCAATGCTCCAAGCTGTTACAAGAGAAACTAATGGTATTGATGATTCATATCCAAGCAATGGAATGACAGTGTATAACACAACTCATTATTCCAATGAAGCCATTCAGCAAGGGTAAGGATTTTCAGGAAATCCCAGCAACAGCTTAGGGGGAGCAATAGAAGGATCAACTAGTCAGACACAACACCACATTGAAAATTCAAAGGACATAACAAGAACATATCTGTTGAGACAAAGGGGTTGATGTCAAGTCTATTCCTAGAGTCTAGTTCTTAAGTGATTCAGATGGTGGAGTAATGATTAGCAGGGCTACTGAGTATAAATGAGTATCTCTCTAGTTTTCTATCTTAGGAAGAAACTAAGAAAGTTACAGAAGCTCTGATAGATCCAGATTGATTGGGTGATTACAAAGCAAGATGAACTCAATCAGTCAACAAGCAGATTGTAGGGAAGCTGGTATCCAAACCAAATGACAGTATTATAATTGGTACAAGGATAACCAGAAGTCAAACTAGATGACAATGGCATTGTTACGAGGGACAAGGCCAAACTGGATACTAGGTTATTATCAAGAAGCAGTATCTAACAGATAGCACCAGTGACGAGACTTGAGGATATTACGACATATCAGGCACCTGATGCACATTACACTTGGAATTGGACTCTAGTAGATATGTACAAGTACACTCCTGGTTGGTGAGTCAAAAGAGGAAGTCAATGCAAAATAGTTCATGGACTTTGCAGTAGCAGATCAATTGAACTCTGTATATCTCTTCTTCACAAGCTCACTTCAGGTTGGTATGAACTAGTATACTACTCAAGCAATCGTCAAGGACATGGTATGGCACTCTAACCGAAGTTACAATTTAATGTGAACTAGTAGAGTCGTCATATTAATAACTCTCTTTATCACTAGGCACAAACCTATTAAGTTATATGTGCAGTGATATCATGATTTTGTTATATGTTGGTCTACTAACAAAAACTTGTGCAAGATTATTTGCTAAGTAATTACAGAATAGGTATGGAGGAGCGTGTTGGAAAGGGCAATTCTATTTGGATTTACTACAAGCATGCCAAAAGAATATTTCTTTTAGAAGATCAAGTAAACCAAAAGAATGATGGCAATACTAGTAAGTTAAGGATCTTTTGAAGATGTAAAATTTTGGAAGATTCTGAACATGCCAAGACTACTTACCAACAGAAACCACTAAAGCTTGATCAGTGCAACTCAGGTATAATGAAAAGCTATAGAAGTATGACGAGCTCACTCTTTTACTCAAATGCCAATAGACAACATGTAATGTTCTCAAGATGCCAATGTGCAAGGTTCCAAGTGGATCCTAGAGAATCCAATCGTATAGCTATTAACAAGATTATTAGATATCTTAAGGGACTACCAACTCTTGGAGTAAAGTACCCTAAAGATATTATGCTTAACATGTTTGGCTATATAGATACAGATTATGCAGGTTGTAAGAAAGACAGGAGAAGCATCTCTGAAGCTGTCAACCTAAGTGTTAGGAGAAGCATCTCAGGAAGCTTTCAACTTCATGGAAGAAGATTGATTTCTTGTTATGATAAGAAATAACTTCAAATCCAACAACTCTGTGGAATACTCTATGACAAGGCACCTTCACACCAGGCATCATTTATTTCGAGAGCATGTCTTTTTGTCAAAGAGTCACTTGCAGAAACACTTAAATCACTTGATAAAGTTAATTTTTCAAGATTGGTTTGTAAGTGTGGGATACCATTCATTGCACACTAGTTGGAAATCCTATCTGTAAGGAATTCTTAATATAAGTTCACAAGTATTAAATCCTCAATATTTAAAGGACTTGTGAATTTATCAGTAATCCAGTACCTCGTACTTAGTGCTACTATCTTGATTATCATGATTACAATGTCAAATACATTTGTGGTAGTTAAGTATTTTAGCATTAAGTTTGAATATTATTTTAATTGATTTAAATTATGACTGTAGACAATTCCATTCCATATCAGTCTCATAAGTTAAATTATATTAAAATAATATACAACATAGTTATTTGTATCGTGTATGAATAATTATGATACTTTTAGTATTAGTGATATTATTTAGAATTTTTGTTCTAAGTAACCAATGCTTATTTCTAAAATCACTGATATTGAAAGTTGAAGTATTTTCTAAATTATGTGTATAAGACTCTCAATATTTTATATGCTTAGAAAGTATTTCTAAAATTACTAATTATCAAGAGAGTGATTACCATATATAAGTCATATATCCTATTGTTGATTATTCAAGGATAATTATTAAAATATTTAAGTGCTAGTATCTAACTCATAGATATTTAGTATTTATTTTGGGTAGTTTGGATTATGGAAATTGAAGCAATTCAATGATTTTATTTGCTCCATAATTCAAACTAACTTAAAATAAATAAGTAGCATGATTAGTTGTTTGTGATTTCTTGACTTATATCAGTAAATGATATTTAGTTAAGAGTTTAACTATGAACTAATTGTTAAGTATTAGTATTTGTGACATTACTTAGAACTCCTCTAAGTAATCAATGCTTATCTTTAGTCACTTATACTAATATAGAAAGTGTAAAAAATTTTCTTAAGTACAACTATAGTTAGAATAATTTTTATACTTATTTGCAAATTTCTAAACACTTTGATAATAGATGCATTACTCAATGGATCAAAGTATATGGAACTTAGAATGATTTTATAAGATTACAAACAAGACAATGTTGGTTAATGTTACTTTATTTATCGAACCAGTATTGTTTGAGATACTACAGTTGTTAGGAGTTAACAATTGTATGATATATGAAATTGAATGTTGATGTCTTTTTGATTAATTTATTGATATCTTATTTTAATATTTAAAATAGGATGCAACATAATTATTGGTTTTTAAAGTACTTGACAAGTATCAGTCAATGATATATCGTTAATATTTTGTTGCAAATAATTGTGAGATTTTAAGTTCTAGTGGATTTATATGAGTTACTATATCTGACAGATTCACTACAATTTGAAATTAGCAGCATAGTCAGTCTTATGAAGATTATTTATCAACAAACAATGTTGTTGATTATAATTTTATAAAGATAGATTATGGAGCTTTTGACGTGAATGAGAATTGCTTAGACTTTACCCTAAGTGATCAATGCTTTTACAAAAACTCATTCATATTGAAAGACAAAATCTTTCTTTCTCTTCTTAATACTGCTAGGTCATCAGTATGTGTCTTATCAAATCATTTATCTTTTTAGGCATAAAAACAGACTTGTGTACTCGAACAATTTTAGGAGAATATCAAACTTCTTTCTACATTGGCGATTTCTTATTTCATTAAAATCTTTTGAAATCACTATTGTACATCAATTCTCTCAAAAGATTAAATGCATAATTTTCATTCATTATAGATCTTAAGTGCATTTTATCTCTATATTGCCATATGCACTGTGATACAGGTTCAGCCTCCAATGACATTCTTTCATTGATAAGTCATGAGGTTGAAACCCCACAACTTCTATCCCTGACTGTAAAGACAAACACAGAAACAGAATTAACTAACACTCTCTTACCACTAAAATGAAGTATGAATGAGTATGAGGGAGAAAGTGCCTTAGTGCACCATATAAGGAAGGTTCTGAAGTCAACCTAGCAGCTCTGTCTCCTACAAAGATGAGTAGTATCTAAAAAGAGACAACTGCTAGCCCCCATACATCTTCTAAAAAAGATGTAATGGCTGAAAAGGTACAAAAACAGTTACTAAATTCATCCTCTCAACAGGGTGCGTTTATTGAAATTCGCCTGTCGGCCAGGGTATCCGATGTAGTGTCACCACCTCAAATATAATCAATTCTTGATGCACAAGGGTAGGTTACACACACAGAGGAAAATTTGACAAAAATAAGAGTTTCGACCATTTTACGGTCAGATTCAATTGTTAAAGGTTCTTTAATGGACCAATTGCCTTTACAGGTGTTAGGAGATGATACTAATCCAATAGCCATATATCAGTGGTCAGTGTCTACCTCCCCAGGACTAATAAACCTGGATGTATCTGCGGATAGTGGATCTGACATAGGTGCAGATCGGCAACTTGTTGATAATGATTCAGATATTACCTGATGAGTCACAAGGAAATGTCTTCACATACATTAGAAGAAAACTTTGATCTTTATGCTAAATTCTTTGGATCATTGTTTACCTTCCCAGAGTTCAAATCTGGAACCCTAAAAGGGAAACTAGCAACTTGTAGATTATGACTCAGATTCATCTGACGAGTCTAACAAGGATGGGGATTTGCGAACTCCCATTGCACCACCTGTGACCTCCTTAAGGATGGCTAAGGTGATTTTCCTTGCAGGTACAGCTGGATTTTGGAGATATGAGAGGAGTGATACACTTATGAGAATGAGTGTAAACACGAGTGGAGAGAAGAGTGAAACACATGTGAGGTACATAAAATAGAATGACACACTCACAGTGAGGAAGAAAGAGAAACACCATATCTCATTCCCTATCCATAAACACTAGTTCTTGATACTTCGGGTCTTGAATCTGTTTATGATTGGAACCTAACTCTTAGGGACCTAACATTTACAGATTGGATTAGAATACTTCGGGACCTAACAAGTTGGGAGCTAACAATTGGTAACAATTGGTGATCTCATATTTGGGAGGTATAAGGAGTTGGGAAGATTGGTGAATATGATGATCAACAGTGAAGTCATTCTTGCAGCTTTTAAAGGGACATGGTTGATCAGACTCTGACTTGTTATTTCTTTTCCATCCAAGTAAAATATGAGAACTCCTTCAGACAACAACATACATTCATTCTCAAAGGGGGAGATAAAAGCTTATATAATAGTTTGGAGGATTCCTCAAGTAAGGGGGAGAAATAGCAGGAAGGAGGAAAAAGGTAAAGCACATGTATACTACACCACACCATTGTTTTTTGTAACTACGGATCCTATTGTACGGGAGAGGTGGTAAACACAAGGTGATTTCCTAGTGATTAGAAGAAGTGGTTTGGTTCATCACTATTCTTCATAAGGAGAAAAGCTGTTTTCTAAAAGGGGAGTACCATTAGTTCTTATCTGCAGATCCTATTATACGGGAGAGGTGGTAGACGAAGGTGATCTCCTTTAAGCAGTTGATTCTCATAGGGGGAGAAGCAAGAGAGATATGCACTTCTCAACAGGAAATGTGGTTGTACAAAAGATGTTGTTGATTACTTCAAGACTGAGAAGTATTATCTGGCAGAGATTTGAAGAATCAAGGAAATGAAGATGAAATAACTTGAAGATCAGTTCAGTGCTAGATGAACAAACATATTTCATTTTAGTTACTCAAGAAATCTGGAAATGCAGTATTTGATCCAGAAAACCAGTAACATTATTTACAAGTCCTGGTACATTACTTTTTCTAGTTGTTAGTTGAGTTATCCTCTATATTTAATTTGTTTGTTAGGTTTAACAATCAAATAGGGGGAGATTGTTGGTGAGACTGCGTAGCTGTATAAACAGTTACGTGATAACTCAACACGATAACAACACTAGAACATGACATGTTAATAATACTACGTCTACACAAGAAATCAGGAAGAATGAAGACAAGGCAAACACAAAGAATCAGAAGATTAGAAGAAGGCCTGAAGTCTATCAACAGGTCACTGAAAGAAGTTCATTAATATGATCATGCCTTAGTGAAGAACAAAGGTTAAAGACTTTCGGGGTTTCAGAAATGTTGAAGATTCAGTATACAAGTGCTACCGAAAGATTTCAGTGTATTGGCATTGATTGAAGATAGACAGTGTTTGAAGCCTAGAAATCTGAAGATTTGAAGATAGGGTATAGACAGAGGTTAATGAAGACATTGTCTAAAGTACCATAAAGGATTCCAGTGAAAGTACAGTTGTTTATTGACAGTCAGTGTCTGAAGCGATAAAGTTGAGGCAAGCTTAACAATTTAATCAAGGCCATAATACGAAGACCTGAATCGGGGTTAGTCATCTGTGAACCAGACCAGTTGCACTAGGCGTCAACAGCTCGTGAAAGGAATCTGGGTATTATTTATACAAGGATTGTTAAGTTGAGGAACGTACTTGGATTGAACGTCTATCTGTTAAAGTACGAGAAAAGGTCCGCAGGGTATACAACTAAACAGCTCAGGGGATTGGCGAAGCTCAAAGTTTAATTGTTAAATTAAATAACTTATTTAATGGACTTTAATATAATTTATTTAATAAACTTAAAATGATTTATTTTATAAACTTTAAATAACTTTATTTTATAAATCTAAATTAGTTTATTTATATAAGTTATATTTAAGTTTATTTTATAAATTAATTTAGTTACAATTTAAACTTAAATAAAAAGAAAAAAGAAAAAGAAAAAGAAACAAAAAAAACAAAACAAAAAGAAATGAAAAACAAAACAAAACAAAACAAAACAAAACAAAAAAAAAAGAAAAGAAAAAAAAAGAAAGAAAAAAAAAGAAAATGAAAATAAACAAAAACGTGTACAAAGTCAAGTTAATATTTTTGTTAAGGTCAGTACATTTAATGTACTTGTTGTAGTAGTAGTAAAGGTAAGTCGCCACAGGAAACAAGAACTATTCCCCCTCCTGGTCGCCATTGGTGTTTTGGGAAAATAAACCAAGTATAAGGATTGTACAAATAAAGCATTGTGGTCGCCAATCATTTTGTTGAATAATTCTAAGTACCAAAAGCTGCACTTGATCGCCATAGAGTTCTCTCTCCTCAGCCACACAATTTTATTGGATAAAGACTACACTTTGCAGCAGAAGATAATCAGCCATTCATTTTTCGGGGATTCATTTCTGTTCATCTTCTCTCCCAAGAGAGTAGTGAAATGGCAGCAAAGATTTACAGAGAAGCTCAAGCTTTTTCTATATCCATTTAACTTCTAACCGGAGTAACGTTATAATGCCCGATTTAATTCTTGTATATTTATAGGGGCATTATAATCGTTACCCGATAATTAAATCCTAGTACAAACAAAAGCTAGATAATTGTATAGGATTTGATTTGTAAATCTTTGTAAAAGCTAGGAACTTTATTGTTCTTAGACTGTAGCCGGTTAATTTATTTATTGGAGTGTAGGAACACCCCTCGAGGATTTATATACGAATATATATTTCCCGAATATCTTGTGTTCCTTGTTTTTATCGTTCCAAACACTATTCCTCTCAAGAACACGAAACCACTAACCGAGCACTAAATCTATATCCGCTAAAGATTCGAAAGAATTTTTAATTTAGTGATTAACTTATTCAATCCCCCCTTCTACGATAATTCGGGACCTAACAATTGGACTGAGTGAGATGGAAAATAGTTAAAGATCAGAGATTTATCAATTGAGGCAAGTATTCCTAACCTTTCTCCTAAAATACTGCAAATATTTCTTCGCTCCTATTCTAAGTTCAGAATAGTTAAATGTTTTTATATTTCGCTACAATTACTCTTATTTATGCGAGTACCTTTTTGATCTTGTTCCTTGATTATCGATTGATCTCTTGAGCAAGTACCCATTTATTCGGGTTATTTGCGAACCCTGAATCAGGATATTTTGAAATCAAAATGATTTGACATCAAAATACTCCACGGACTGGATGGTTACGATGAGGGCCAGTGATGAGCTGGACCCTAAGGGCCAGAGATGGCTGGTTCTTTGATTATTAGGCCATAGTTGCCTGGGTACCCCATATGTTCGTTGGGTCTATGCAGTTGGGTATAGCTCTGCACTATATCCTGACTGATTAGCAGGTTATAGTGCATATGTTGGTTTCTAGTGTCCAGTCTAATTTATTGTTGATCGCCATTAACGGAATTCCTTCTTGAATAGTTCATAATTACAAAATCAAATAAAGATTTGATTCAAAGGGATGAAACATTGAAACGTTCGTTGTTCTTTTACGGAAAAATGTGATTTATGATTAAAGGCCAATGAGGGCCGATGTTTTGTTCGCTCAACTGTTTAAATATATAAAGATGTTTTGAAATCATTCAACAATTGTTTCCATGAGTTTCTTTGATCTGATACCTGGAAACCATTTATAATACTTGCTGGGCATTTTTGGCTCACTCTTGTTTTGTGAACTCTTATTTCTTTCAGTATCAAATGAGGACAAAAGTGAATAGCTCTTAATAGACAACAAAAGTGGAGAGACTCCGGCTGAAGAAATTTGAAGGTGTCAGAGTGATCAATACGAGGAAATTAGTAATGAGGTAATGAAATTGTATTTAGACATTGTAATTTTAGAAGGTTAGATTCTTGTTTCATACCATAACCTGTAAGCGATCCAGAATAATGAGGAGTTGTCTGTATATTTGTCTTAATACACAGGTTTATATTGTTCAAAATTGTGTAGTGACACCCAATCCTGACCCCGGATTCGGGGGTGTTACAATGGGTTCCAATAAAAGCATGTTATAAAACAATATAAAAGTACTAGGGTTCAAAGACAAATCGAAAACGAGCATCCAAGTAACAACTATATTAAAGAAAACCAAAAGTATTCTTCTCCGTAGCCATCTCGTGCTCTCTTGGTCTTATTATTGCTCTCCTAGGCCTCCTTGTTGTTAAAAACATCTTTTTATTAGTATATATAGGCTCCAGGATGACCACGACTCTCAAAATCTTCAATTTCGACTAAAATCAGGATTCTGGGGCAGAAACAGGGCGCGTGCACACTGTTTTCGGCCGCGGCCGCGCTGGAATAGTGTTTTCAGCGGCGCAGGCGCGCTGGTTCTGTGGCGGCCGCGCCGACCTTCTGGAAAAATTCTGACATTTCTTCTTTTGGCCGTATCTTGAGTTCTACTCGTCAGAATTAGGCGATTCAACTGCTCACGCGAAGCTAACGAGATTCTCTACAACTTGAGAATGGCCTAGGATTACAATTCTAATCTCTTTTCAGCACATTTCTTTAAAAATCTTCTTTCTTCATTAAACTGATGCCATAAATGCACAAATACAAAAATACATCAAAAATACCAACAACTTGAGTCCAAAAAACCAACTTAAGCCTGAAATGAAGCGTTCCAAGTAGATATTAAATCTACTTATCACACCCCCAAACTTGAATTGATGTTTGTCCTCAAGCATAAACAGACTCAAATCTATTAAACAAACTTAATGCATGAATGCAACTACGTGAATGCAACTAAATGATAATGCAATCGATCCCCTCAAAATAACCATAACCAAATGAATAAGACAATGCCTCTAAGAATGCAATGACTCAAAACAGAGCTCGAAGAAAATCTCATAAACCAACTCACAAACCAGAAACGTGCGTGTGTGGATGCTTAACAGATATACTCTCGACACTAGATCAATAACCATAACTTATCTATCATCGAAAAAATCACAAGTTTATAAGCAGAATAGACAATAAACGCATAATGCTCATAACACCTTCATCCTACTAGAGTTATACAAGGATTCACGCTATTATTGAACACATAACAAATATGCTTATTTGATCGTGCAACGAATGAGGTCCCAAAAGACTTATACATTAATATCCATGTAGCGAGCGTTAGGTTAGCGGATCCCAGACTATGAAAAGCCTTAGGTCACTAGGCACAAAGTCCCCTAAGAACTTAATAACTCAAGTATTAAAGAGTTCACTCTTGATCAATTATGCATAAACATATACTTTTTTTCTTTTCTTTTTTTTCTTCAATGATTTCTGAATGAGTGTGTTTCGCTCCATCTCATTCAACCCTAGACTACTCATATAAATATGATCCAGCTACTAGCCATTTGACGCCTAGCCTTAAAACAACTAGCAATGAAATCCAAGCTTTTCTCTAGTTTAAAAATTCAGTGTTCTTTTGTCATTACGAGAATAGAAAAAATTCTAAATATAAACCAATGATTAAATCTCAACTAATAAACAAGCATAATTATGATCTAGATCAAAAGTAATCCTATAAGACTTTATGAAATTTTTTCTTCTGGCATGCAAATCAATTTTTTTTAGACTTAAACATTCCTCTATTCGTCATCACCACACTCAAATCAACATCAACTTATCAAATATCATAGTTCATCTTAAGGGATAATGCTAAATATGCATGCAAATGCAACTATATGAAATCACATAATAATCAAACAAATATGTACTATATGAACAATCATGTAACACTACGAATGAAATACAACTATATACAACAAGAATCTATATAAACTATATGGACACACACAAACTAATCATTATATTATCACCCCCAAACTTAAAATTTTCAATGTCCTCATTAAAGGTAATAATAAGGATTTCAGGCATACCTAGTCGTCAGAAAGATCACCCTCCTCGGGTGGAGGATCAGGTGGCCAATCAACCTCGACACCAGTGGCTCGTAAAATAGTGCCCAAATCCTGTGTCAAATATTCAGCAAAACGATGGTGAATGTCATGCATGGCCTCTATACGCCTAGTCACTCGCCTGTACTGCTCATCAACAACACCAGTCCTATCAAATACCTATTGCACATGAGAGGAACCCACTATAAGCACAGGAAGATCCGTCCAGCCACTCTCTATATCATCAAAAATATATCCCAACCCCTTATCATGGGGTGCACCTAAGAATGAATAACTCAAGTGATCTGGCAGTTGGTTGAGCTCAAGTGTGAGAGCTTCTTTAATAGATGGTTCAAAATGCTCCTGAGAAATTTTCAGCTCTGCTAACCCAAAGGAATCGAATGGCATATCCAACTTCCTCTTCCACGGAGGTGCATTTAAAACCTGCATTTGCTCTGCTCCTTCTTCATCTTCAATAACTGATTCCCCTATTAAGGATCTCTCTAAGGTATCTGACTTTGGCAATTGCTCAGGCTTTGAATTCATGACAGAGTCGACCCACTCTACTTTAAAGCACTCCTCTTTAGATGTGGGTAACATTATTACCTTGAACACATTAAAAGTGACCTTTTGATCGTGAACCTTCATCGTAAGCTCTCCTTTTTATACATCGATCATAGTTCGGCCAGTAGCTAAGAATGGTCTCCCTAAGATAATGGGAATCTTCTTATCCTCCTCAAAGTCAAGAATTACAAAGTCAGCAGGAAAGATAAGTTTGTCCACCTCAACCAACACATCCTCCACAATGCCTCGTGGATATGTAATAGAACGATCGGCCAACTGCAAGGACATATATGTCGGCTTCAGATCAGGTAGACCAAGCTTCTTGAAGATATACAAGGGCATCAGATTGATGCTAACTCCCAAATCACATAAACACTTGTCGAACGATAAGTTTTCGATAGTGCAAGGAATAATGAAGCTTCCAGGATCTTTAAGCTTCAGAGGCAACTTCTGTTGCAGCACATCACTGTATTCCTCTGTTAGAGCAACGGTCTCTAAGTCATCGAGCTTTAATTTCCGAGAGAGAATACCTTTCATAAATTTTGCATAGCTAGGCATCTGTTCAAGAGCTTCAGCGAAATGTATGTTTATGTGAAGTTTCTTGAAAACTTCAAAAAACTTAGCAAATTGCTTATCCAACTTCTACTTTTGCAACCTTTTATGAAAAGGAGGTGGAGGATAGAACTGTTTTTCCCCTGTATTACCCTCAGGAGGAGTGTTGACAATATCTTTCTTCCTTGTTTCTACCTCAGCATCCTTCAGCACCACTGTTTCAGCTATAATCTCATTTTCTGGAATTGGTAAGGATGCAGACGCACCTTCATTCTGGACAGAATTTTCAGAATCTTCATCTTGCTGAATTTAGGGGCTCGGGACCTTTACAGACCTCAAGGTGATGGAATTCACCTATTCTTCAACTTCCCTCTTTCCTGGATTGGCTTCTGTATCACTAGGAAGAGTTCCTGGTGGTCGATTTAATAAGGCGTTAGCAATTTGCCCTATTTGGTTCTCCAGAGTCTTGATAGAAACATCATGGCTTTGGCATATAAAAGCCTGGTTTTTGTACATAAGCCTCAACTCCTCCAATTCATATTTTTCATTCAAAGATAGACTTGCACTTCCATGAGTTTGTTGTTGAAGTTAGAGTTATTGTCTTGGTACAAATTATTGCTGAAAACCAGGAGGATTGAATTGCTTGTTTCCAAACTGCTGGAACGGATGTTGCATCGCATTCTAATTGTTGCTCCAACTGAAGGCAGGATAATCCCAGTTGTCAGGATGATAAGTGTCTAGAACTGGTTGCTGCAATCTTTGAAAGTTGCTCACAAATTGAGCTGATTTACTAGATATAGCGCATTGTTCTGTCGCATGCAAGCCTACATATAGCTCAAAATCTCTGGTTATCTGATTAACACCATAGTTAGCCAGAGAATAGATCTTCATAGACAATGCCTTTAGTTGAGCAATGATAGCCGTAGTTTTATCCACTTCAACAACTCCTGCTACCTTGCCCTGGAGCAATCTCTGGGTTGGATACTGATATTCATTAGTAGCCATCAGTTCAATTAGATCATAAGCTTCCTCATAGCTCTTTGCCCATAATACTCCACGTGATGCTGCATCAAGCATGGGTCTAGACTGAGCTCCCAACCCATTATAAAAACAATTGATGATCATCTAATCAGGCATGCCATGATGAGGACACTTCCTAAGCATCTCCTTATAGCGCTCCCAAGCTTCACATAGAGTTTCTCCCGATTGCTGCGCAAATTAAGTAAGAGCATTCTTGAGTGCAGCTATCTTCACCGAGAAGAATTTAATAAGAAACTTCTGAGCAAGATCCTCCCAAGTAGTGATAGAACCTGCTGGTAGAGAATGTAACCAACACTTAGCTTTATCCCTCAGAGAGAATGGGAAAAGCCTCAGTTTTATAGCATCTTCAGAAACACCATTGAACCTGAAGGTGTCGCAGATCTCTATGAAATCCCTAATGTGCGTATTGGGATCTTCCGTTGGAGCACCCCCAAAGTGAACTGAATTCTGTACCATCTGAATTATGCCAGGCTTGATCTCAAAGGTATTAGCTATGATAGCTGGCCTGACAATGCTAGATTGAATGTCATTGATCTTGGGTTGAGAAAAATCCATCAAGGCTTTCGTGCGTGCTGCTGGATCTCCCATTGTAATGAGTACCTGAAACACAACAAGTAAACTGTGAAAGTAAAAGAGTCTGAGTCAGTGAACTTTAACGACCACTGATGACAAGCACATAAACTAAAAATTAACACTGAGTCCCCGACAGCGGTGCCAAAAACTTGTTAGGGCAAAAACACATGCTAAAATTCATGCAAGTATACGTGTTCGCAAGTAGTATAAGATATAAATCAGATTCATTCCCACAAAGATTAGTTTAGGTTAATTTCAATTTATGCACCTATGCAACAATGTAGGGTTATCGCTCAATGCTAAGACAAATAACAAATTGGGTTTTGATTAAACTAAGAGATTATACTAAATAGCATTAACTAAGAGAATTGAGGTTGAATTACTTATATGAGACAAACATGGGATTCTAACTTCATTACTACTTCATTCAAAGTCATTGTTCTTAACCTTAGTATGTAATGGTGATGACACTAATCAGATAACAGGAAACTAGTAAATGTCAACTGTCGTTATACGAATACCCTACTACCAGACATCCACAAAAGAGATAGAAGCTGAATAGACACCAATTATGTTGAGATCCTATATGTCTATAGAATTTGATAACATAAAGGTTTAATGCGCAAGTTATCTATCTTGATTATATAGGGCAAGTAAGATGGGTAAAATTACCTACGAATCATGTATAATAAATACATGAACCTATGCTAGCATGAAAAGTTCTAAATCTCTATATTCACTATCACTTCAATAGAGATTAACACGCTATCTTATATGTTAACTACGCATATAAGACGAATAAGCACAACCAATACTAGGATATCAAGAAATCACCATACACCAAGATATTGAAAAAATTAACTATAGAAATCCATAAGTAAATCCGTTAGAACCCCACGATAATGATTTGCCCATAACTGAACTCATCGTCACCATGGATTCCAATGAAAGCATGATATAAAACAATATAAGAGTACTAAGGTTCAAAGACAAATCGAAAACGAGCATCCAGGTATCAACTATATTAAAGAAAACCAAAAGTATTCTTCTTCGTAGTCGTCTCGTTCTCTCTAGGTCTTCTTATTGCTCTCCCGGGCCTCCTTGTTGTTAAAAATATCTTTTTATTGGTATATATAGGCTCCAGGATGACCAGGACTCTCAAAATCTTCAATTTCGACTAAAATCAGGATTTTGGGCAGAAACCGGGCGCGTGCGCGCTATTTTCGGCCACGGCCGCACCGACCTTCTGGAAAAATTCTGATATTTCTTCTTTTGGCCGTATCTTGAGTTTTGCTAGTCAGAATTAGGCGGTTTAATTTTCCACGCGAAGCTAACGAGATTCTCTACAACTTGAGAAGCCTAGGCTTAAAATTTTGATCTATTTTCAGCATATTTCTTTAAAAAGCTTCTTTCTTCATTTAACTGATGCCTGAAATGCACAAACACAAAAATACATCAAAAATACCAACAACTTAAGTCCAAAACACCAACTTCAGCATGAAATAAAGTGTTCCAAGTAGATATAAAATCCACTTATCAGGAAGAAGAGAGCAGTTAATTGCAATAGAGAAAGATAAAAGCTAAAATGAACTTGAAATGAGGCTTTTATGTATTCTCAGATAAAAAGGGATAAAAAATTAAAGATAAAAAATTAAAGACCCATTGAAAATTGCCCAAAATAACCATTTAAAAGTTAAACAAACATTTAAAATTCTGTCAATCATCCGTCGTGATATACTTACAGACCGTAAGTATATCCGATGGATAATGTTCAGAACTTTAACGACTAAGATGTAGACAATTCGACGAATGAGAATAAAGTAATAATCCGTCGGGTTTAAAATAATCCAAAAAAGTAATTGATTTTTACCAAGCTATTCTATTTCGACGGATGATCAAACTCGATGGATAAGGAACATCCATCGAGATATAAAATTTGACTTAGCCAAATTTTCATCCAAAACAGAAAAATCAATTAAGTTTCTCGCTGCATTTTAACTTGCAAAATTGTCAAAAATAATTTAAGAATAATTAATCATACCTGACTCACTTAACAACCTAGTTAAGGTGAATTCATCAAGTGGCTTGGTAAAGATATATACAAGTTGCTTCTCACTTGGAAGAAAATGAAGTTCCACAATACCATTCATTACATGTTCCCTAATGAAGTGGTACTTGATGTCTATGTGCTTTATTCTTGAATGTTGTACTGGATTTTCAGTGATGGCAATTGCACTAGTGTTATCACAGAAAATAGGAATCTTGTACACTTGCAGACCATAGTCCAACAATTGGTTTTTCATCCATAGAATTTGTGCACAGCAACTGCCAGCAGCAATATATTCAGCCTTAGTTGTAGAAGTAGAGACTGCATTTTACTTTTTACTGAACCAGGATACTAGCTTATTTCCTAGAAATTGACAGGTTCCTGTAGTGCTTTTTCTATCAAACTTGCACCCTGCATAGTCTGCATCTGAGTAACCAGTTAGATCAAAACCATAATCTCTAGGGTACCAAATGTCAAGTTTTGGTGTTCCCTTGAGATATCTGAAAATTCTCTTTATAGCTATTAAATGAGATTCTCTAGGATCAGCCTGAAATCTAGCACAAAGACAAGTAGCAAATATTATATCTGGCCTACTAGCTGTTAAATATAAAAGTGAGCCAACCATGCCTCTATAGCTTGAGATATCCACAGACTTTTCAACAGTGTTTAATTCAAGTTTAGTTGCAGTTGCCATGGGAGTTTTTACAGATATGCAATCCATTAGATCAAACTTCTTTAAAATATCATAAATATATTTGGTTTGACTAATGAATATTCCATCACTAAATTGCTTAACTTGTAAACCAAGAAAGTAAGTTAGTTCTCCCATCATGCTCATTTCATACTTGCTTTGAATCAATTTGGCAAACTTTTTGCAAACTTTTTCATCTGTAGAACCAAATGTAATATCATCTACATAAATTTGAACAAGTATACTAGAGCCATTAACATTTCTAAAGAATAAAGTTTTGTCAACAGTACCTCTTGTGAAGTGATTTTCTAAGAGAAACTTTGACAAAGTATCATACCAGGCTCTAGGTGCTTGCTTCAATCCATAAAGTGCTTTCAAAAGATAGTAGACATATTCTGGAAAATTTGGATTTTCAAAACCAGGAGGCTGACTGACATAGACTTCCTCCTTCCAAATCTCCATTCAGAAAGGCACTTTTGACATTCATTTGATAGACTTTGAAATTGGCATGGGCTGTATAGGATAAGAAAATTCTGATGGCTTCAAGTCTTGCAACAGGAGCAAAAGTTTCATCAAAATCTATTCCTTCTTGTTGACAGTTGCCCTTAGCAACCAATCTAGCTTTGTTCCTGACAACTATGCCATTTTCATCCAACTTGTTTCTGAATACCCACTTCGTGTCAATTGGATTCTTTCCTTTAGGCTTGGGTACCAACTTCCATACCTTGTTCCTTTCAAATTGGTTTAGCTCATTGCATAGCTAGAACCCAATCAAGATCCAACAGAGCTTCTTTTACCTTCTTTGGTTCTTCCTTTGAGAGAAAGCTGCTATATATACATTCTTCTTGAGTTGCTTTCCTTGTTTGTACTCTAGAAGATGCATTACCAATAATGAGCTCAAAAGGGTGATCTTTAGTCCATTTTCTCTGTTGTGGTAGATTAGCTCAAGATGAAGAGGCCTCATTGTTGTCTTGATGATTAGTAGAGTTTTGATGATCAGAAACTCCCCCTGTGTTACATGATGATTCTCAATGATCAGGAGAAGCTCGGGATCTGACTATTTTGGATGTCATCAGAATTTGATATGTCATCAGGATTTGATGCATCATCAGTATCTGTAGAACATCAGTATCTGAAGATAGTCTGTTATGAAGATTAAGTCTGTTCCTTATTTTGAGGGATGTATATTTGTTCGTTCTGAGTGATATGACTTTGTACATTCAGTTAGAGATATGTATCATTTTCTGTTATTAATTGATAATGCATATCCTAGACTGATTTGTAGTAGCTGTGTATTATATAAACACAGTTTAGGTCATCGCATAGTGATTAACTCGAGCATTGTACGACCTAGCACCTCTCAAGAACATCAATATTTCTTGAGAGATTTTGTAACAGTTTTTATCAGAAATATAAAGAACTGTTATATTTTTATACTTGTTCGAAATGTTTATACAATTGTATCTAACCCCCCTTAAACAATTATATCTCTACTGGGCAACAATTGGTATCAGAGCTCACTGATAAATTTACAATCAGAAGCGATCTAAACATGTCTCTGAACAAGTATGAAAGTATTAAAATCCCCATTCTGAAAAAGGTTGAATATCCTACATGGAAGGTGAAGATGCTCATGCACCTGGATGCTACAGATGCAGACTATCTCGATGTAATCAATGATGGACCCTACATGCCAACAAAACTGGTGCCTGCAACTCCTACTATTGCTGAACACTATCAGTTGAAGGAGAAGAGTGCGTGGACACCAGAAGAGAAAGTAGTTGTGCTGAAAGATGCAAATGTAAGAAATATTTTGCATAACAGTCTTGATTCTGTGATGTCAAACAGGGTTATAGCCTACAAGACTGCCAAGGAGATCTGGGATGCTCTTGAAACTCAATGTCAAGGAACCATGGCCATCAAGAAGAACATAAGGGCTGTTCTGATTCAAGAATATGAACACTTTAAGGCCAAGCCTGATGAAAGTCTCACCGACATCTATGACAAATTTCTCACCTTGCTTAACAATCTTTCCTTGGTGGGAAAGGTGTATGATCATGAGGATTCAAACACTAAGTTTCTGAGAGCCTTGAATGAGGAATGGGAGACTCAGACTTCAATCATACGACATCAGTATGATTTGGAAATAATCACTCTGGATGAAGTCTATGGCATGCTGAGAACTCATGACTTGAAAGTCCAGCAAAGAAAGGAGAGGAAAAGAAGCAAAGAAAAATCAGTTGCTTTGAAAGTGAATGCTAAAGCTTCAAAAGAAAGGTTTGTTGAAGTCGCAAGGAAAAAGAACAATTTGCCAGAATCAGATACTGATGATTCATCATCAAATCCTGATGATAATACTGATTCTGAAACTGATGAGAGCATGACATATTCTGATGTCATGCAAATGACTGTATTGCTGGTTAAGGGCTTCAAGAGGATGCAATTCAGGAAGTCTCAGAAGAATAGAAGCTTCAGGAAAAAGTTCAATGGAGGGGAAAAGAAGTCAACTGGAAGAAGAGATGGAAAGGACTCTAAAGCTGGAAAAGTAGACAGGTCGAAAATCAAGTGCTACAACTGTGATAAACCTGGTCACTTTGCTAGAGAGTGCAAGAAGACAAAGTATGACAAAGGGAAAAACAAAGCCCTGATTACATCAACCAAGAATTGGATGGGCTCTTATGATTCTAAAAATGAAGATACATGCTATATACAGATGGCCAGCTTTGATGATCCTGCTTCCTCTGATCCTAGGGTATCAACTCCCTTTTCCTCTTTTGATACCGAATATATATTTGAACTGAAATCTATTCTTAAGTCTCTCCATGGGAATTTTAAAAATAATATTCTAGAGAACAATAGACTGTTAACTGAAAATGAAATTTTAAAATCTAGGAATGATCAGTTGGAGTCTGACTTAGTAAATCAGATTGAAATTCAGAAAGAATGTGAGAAAGCTAAACATACAACAAAGGTACTAGAAGCTAAGTACAGTATGTTAGAAAATGAATTATAAAAATGAGAGGAAAACTCTTAATGCCTGGACTGTTTCAGGAAAAAAGGTTCATGAGATGATCTCTAAGAAAAACTGGAAAGAATGTCTTGGTTATGTAGATGGAATTAAGGATGTTGACACTGAGAATAAGACTACCCTCAAAACTCCTGTTAAGTTTATCTCTTCAGAACCTAATGAACCCAAATCCATCTATGAAAAGGGTTCAACATCAGCACCCCAAGAAAAATCAGTAAGTGATAAATCTCAAAGAAAGGAAAATAAGGAAACCATTAAGACTGTTAAGAAAGAAAAGAATATAGGACTTTTGTCTAAAAGACAATTGAAAAAGAAATTATCTGAGGTTACTAAGAAACCTCAAGTAAAAAGTCCTAAAATGAACAGAAATGGTAAGTAAGGTATTTCTAAGGATTCTAATTATAAGGTTGTTCCCAATGCTCCTATAAAAACTTGTTTTAACTGTGGTAATACTAATCATCTTGCTATTGATTGCATGAGGAGTAAGAAAATGAAAACTGCTATTCATGAGTCTGATGTTAAGGGTAGATCAGTATTTTATAAACCACAAAATTCTTGTTTTCATTGTGTTAGTAGTTGGAATTCGATTTATATTTGTAGTTCCTATCATAAGCTGTATCACAACTATTATGAACCTTTGCCTAAATATAATAAAGTTGCTTGTATGCTCAGTTCTTCTATACTAAATCTCTTCTGACAAGACAAATCCTGACAAAGGAAAAATTGTGAGAAGTATTCTTGACTCACAAAGGATTAAGTTATCCAAAAATAGGGCCCAACAAGTGTGGGTCCTTAAAAATCCTTCTAATTAATTATTCCTCTGACTGCAGGGTAACAAGAAAAATACTCTTGTCTTGGATAGTGGGTGTTCAGGACACATGACTGGAAATAAATCCCTATTGTCAGAATTTTAGATGAAGGCTGGCCCGGATGTATCTTATGGAGATGGAAATATAAGACATACTCTGGGATATGGCAACTTGATAATTAGAAATGTAGCAATAGAGAATGTAGCTCTGGTGGAAGGACTGAAGCACAATCTTCTCAGCATCAGTCAAATCACTGACAGAGGTTATCATGTGGTATTCTATGACTCACACTGTGAAGTTGTTCATAACAAGTCAAAGAAAATTGTCTTGATAGGATACATACATGGCAACATATATGAAGCAAAGCTACATGAAAGTCTTGAGAAAGAAGCTACTTGTCTTATCTCAAAGGCGTCAGTAGATGAGAGCTAGAACTGGCATAAAAAGCTCTCACATCTCAACTTCAATTCAATCAATGAACTTGCCAAGAAGGAGCTAGTTTGAGGATTACCAAATATTCTATACTCATCTGATGGTCTTTGTGATGCTTTCCAAAAGTCCAAACAAAGAAGAGTACCTTTCAAAAGTAAAACATAATTCTCTATTACTGAGCCATACCACAAGTTACACTTGGATCTCTTTGGACCAGTGAACATAATGTCCATCAACAAGAAAAGGTACACACTTGTAATTGTTGATGATTTTACTAGATATACTTGGGTCTATTTTCTATACAGGAAGGATGAAACTCCAGAAATTCTTCTGGATCACATAAGGCAAACTGAAAATGGATCCACCCACAAAGTAAAAATTCTGAGAAGTGATAATGACACTGAGTTTAAGAACTCAAAAATGGAGGAAGTCTGCAAGTACAAAGGCATACAACAACAATTCTCAGCTCCTAGTACACCTCAACAAAATGGTGTTGTTGAGAGGAAGAACAGAACCTTGATTGAAGCTGACAGGACTTTACTGGAAGAAGCAAAACTACCTACTTAGTTCTGGGCTGAAGTAGTTAACACAGCATGTTATACTCAGAATATCACACTGATAAACAAATATGGTATTATTCCTTATCAAATGCTGAAAGAAAAGAAGCCAGTCCCAAACATCTTCATGTATTTGGATGTAAGTGCTTTGTTTTGAGAACTCATACTGATCAACTAGGAAATTTTATATGAAAAGATGATGAAGGAATCTTTGTTGGATACTCACCATCAAGAGCATACAGAGTTTTCAATCTGAGAATAAATATTGTATTATCTCCATAAATGTATCTTTTGATGATAAGAAGATTCCTGGTTTTGAAGAAGATTCTCATGAAAGTCTAATCTTTGCAAATGAAAATGCATTGTTGGAATCTGGATCAAACTCTAGTGAACTGTCAAATCGTGATGATCCAAATCCCGATACTCCTTCAGATTCTGAAGATGATCATTGTGAAAGAGATGTGTCCTAAGTCCAATCATGTATGATGATTTAGGAATAACTTTTATGTAATCTGTTTTGATTTCATTGATATTAATAAAAGACTTGTTTTGGTTTTATTGCGGGCTTTATCTATTTAAGTGTTTAAATAAGATATACCATAGTTTAGAGTAAAGCTTTTTATGGATTATGATGAGATCATAATAATGAGACCTAAAAGATGATAACTCTAAACTTAAATATTTCCTGGTCGTAGGATTACTAACTGGTAATTAGTAATCCGTAAAGATCGGTACATACTATGCTTGCTTCATTATGAAGGATGTCTGTTCTCATAGACATTTTTGTGGTGACACTATAGCTAGTATGTATGTGCTTACTATATAATAAGTTCACTGAACATGACTCACACAGCTGAACAATTGATGGAGTTCACTCACGTATCAGCAGTTATTCACATAGTGATAGTTGTACAAGTATCCTTAGACTTGAGGTCATCATAGTCATCTTGTGTACACTGAACTATGCTTTGGTTTAGTTCTTAGTCTCAAGGGACAATTGTAAGGGCTCTACTGGGTATAGGAATTTGTACACGAAGATAGTGTATGATCAATAAAGGATCTACCCCTTCCAGTGTAGGAAGAGAATGTTCAATGCTGATCCACTTATGTTAGTTCAGGAATCTCTGGCCAGAGTGAATGAAATTAGAAAGGAGTTTCTAATTTACATTAAATAGAACTAAGCATAGTGAATGGGAAAACAAGTGATTAAATAAGATAGGCTTGACACAAGTTCCATGCCTTGTATTTAATCGTGACATTGCAGGGTAGAAGGAATTGATTGTACGGTAACTACTCACTGAATAGGTTCTTGGTATTCTAAGCAGTGAATTCATATTATCCGGATAGTCGCGATATGCTGAGAAATATCCCTTACGATGTAGAATAAATATGATTAATTTATTAATTAATCATATTTAATGAATTAGAAAATTTATATAAATAATGATAAAATAGTTTTATTATTATTTATTTCTACTACCGGCTTAATATTGAACCTATAGGGTCACACCATAAAAGAGAATGATTTAATGGTGGAGGAATTAATTAATAATGGCTGGTAATTAATTATTTGTGAAATAAATAATTAATTAGCAGATTTAATAATTGATTAAATGAGATTTAATTAATTTTTAATATTATTAATTAAAAATTTAATTTTGGAAATTGAATCAAGTGAGAGAATTATTTTTCGAAAGTGTTTAGAAAAAGGATTAATGATTAAAAAGTGTTTTAATTATTAGTTAATTGGTTAATAAGAATAATCAATTAAAGGGTTAATAATAATAATATTTTATGGAAAATTTTCAACTGAAAAATTTGCCTATAAATATACTATTATAAACCCTATTTGCCTAAACCCAAATAATTAACCCTAATTCTAAAGTAGAACAAGAGGGAGGCAACTAATTCTCTCAACCTCTTCCTCCTCCATCACATTGTACTCTTGGTGGATACCGGTGGAGTGATTCACACTTGAGGAGCAGCTGTTAGAGATTTCCGATCATCGTTCTTGGATCGCCATTAAAGACCTTCATCTTTCCATTAACGTAAAGCTTCTTAAGGTAAACATATTGAACTACGAATTAAATATTATTTTTCGCATGGATTTGCGGAGGGTTTCGTTTTTTTTAAGATTTAAATTTATGTTTTCGTTGCGTTTATGTGCTAAAACCCTTCAATGGCATTAGAGCTACTTGCGAAAAGTTTTTAATTCGTTTATGTGTTTAACTGTTTTGTATATATGAGCATGTACGTGATTCGCCATGATTTGATGTTGATATAATATGCTTATATATGTATGGTTTTGAATATATAATATTCATGTGAGTTGTATAATAATAAGATGATTATGTAATCTGTATATATACTGATATATACATGATTTATGTTTGTTCTAATTATGAGAATCATATTAGATACGGATTTTGAATTGGCTGCTGCAGATTTGCTGAAATCTGGGTCTGGTGTCCTATTTACGCAAACGAATACCCTATTTCATAGGTAAACGAGCGTCTGAACAAAACTGATAGCTAAAGCTATCAACGACTCGTCCGTAAGACGTTTGACGTCGTTTACTGCCCGTAAACAGTGATTCTTGTTTTTCTGATTTGATTCTGATTTTTCTGATTTTTGTCATATTTTCTTTTTATGATTAGATCATGGATAATATGATATGTTAAGATCAGATTATGTGTTTTAACATGATTTTATGTGTTGTATGAGCATTGTGGATGGTTATGGCTTTTCGACCTTAGTGTAATGGTTTTGGTTTTGGTTTTAAATACGACTTGCATGTCGTCAATCTTTGTAATCATAAATCTCGAATGCAACTCGAGTTATTCTTGTAAGTTCATTAGATTAGTTTACTTTAAATCTATGTAATGTAATTGAAGACTCAAAAGGCTATCCAATAGAGGTGATACAAAGAAGAAGACGAGGCATACAAGAAGTCTAAACAAAGAAGAAGACTTATGTAATAAGTAGTTGTATTTATTTCCATCACCATATTAGATTGATCTTGATCTTTATCATGAGCTTGATAAAGATCACATAGGATGGGGCCATAACCAAACATATTTACTTTATTGCACTTTACATTTACTTGTTTATTTAATTTTATATATGAGATATATGCCTATGTTTACCATGCGATGATAGATTTAGGTGAACTTAAATCAATATAAGGTGTGCTCTAGAAAATCTAGAATAGGAATCGTTTCTTGCCTTAACAATAAATATTATGAATACGATCATGAGATTCTTGTATTTATGAAACACGTAATTGAATATGAATTTTCAATATTGAGAGAAAGGATGTTTCTGTCAACAACAAATTTCTATCTGTAAGAAACGGTTATTAAGTGACGCCTCTTGACAATGCTCCACCCGATTTGGGAATCATCTGATTATCGATTATTGATTTGAAATATTTAATTTAAAAGGAAGAATCTCTTTATAATATGATTATAATTGTAATGTAATATAATCCCTCTAAAATTAAATAATATCAAGTAGTAATTGGCCAATGACACAACGGGCTTGTGTCGGTCATAGCCTTCCAACATGGTAGAAAGTGGTTCTTATTTTAAAAACATTGTCGTTTCGTGCTACAGCCGAGGGCTTTGATTTCGAAATAAGAAATACTTGTCTATTACATAGAGATGTGTACATTGAATTAGAATCTAAAGGTCGGTACGTGCTACAGCCGTGGGCCATTGGAGACTGATTCAATTGTACGAAATGTTGGGTTAGACTTGACTTAGAATATTGAGTTTGTCGTGCCACAGCCGTGACTCAATTATTTAAGAGGCTAAACTTATATTAGGGAATAACATAAGATATAATTGACAAGAGTTGTCTACCTATTGAACATCACATGACGTTTCGTGCCACAGCCGAGGTTGTGTGATGGAATGTAGGATCCCTATTCCCACTAGCATTATGAATGCTTAATTTTCACTTAGGGGGTTGAAAAAATTAGATAAACTAGTGGGAGACACTTATGAATAAAGACCCGATTCATATAGTGTTTTGAAATGAAATTGAATATTTGTTAAGTGTTGTTATGTGTTTATCATTTACAGATTTACTATATTCGTCATGTCTTCTGCACTATCACTCCGGAGCATACTAGATGCTCACAAGTTGACTGGTCCTAATTTAGCTGTTTATTTTCACTGTAACAAGTTGGGGCACTGGAAGAGGAACTGTAAGGTTTACCTTGCAGAATTGAAGAAGAAGAAGGGTAGTAAGACTACCGCTTCTGATTCAGGCATGTTCATGATCGAAGTTAATATGTCACTAGGTCAAATTTCTACTTGGGTATTAGATACCGCCTGTGGTTCTCATATTTACAATTCGTTGCAAGGACTAAAGGGAAGTAAGACTCTTGAAAAAGATGAGGTGATTCTACGTATGGGCAATGGAGCAAGGGCTGCGGCCATATCTGTAGGATCATTTAGTTTACATATGCCTACGGGCAAGACTATTATTTTGAATAATTGTTATTATGTTTCCTCTATTGTGAGGAATATTGTTTCTATTCCAATGTTGAATGTGGATGATTTTTCATTTATTATTAAGAATAATGAATGTTCTATCCTTAGAGATAATGTTCTTTTTGGACGTGGCATTTTAAATAATGGTCTGTATGTATGTGACGTAGAGCATGATTTACTTCAGATTGAACAAACTAATAAAAGAAAACGAGATGACGAAAATCTGACCTATTTATGGCACTGTAGGCTAGGTCATATTAGTGAAAATAGACTGCGGACAATGCATAAGGAAGGGTTACTTGACCCCTTTGATTTTGAATCATATCCTACATGCGAGTCTTGTCTATTGGGTAAAATGACCAAATCTCCATTTAGTGGACATGGAGAGAGGGCTACAGATTTGCTAGGATTGGTACACACAGATGTATGTGGACCAATGTCTATGCACGCCATGGGTGGATTTTCGTACTTCATTACTTTTATAGATGATAGATCTAGATTCGGATATGTGTATTTGATGAAACACAAGTCTGAAGCCTTTGAAAAGTTCAAAGAATATAAACATGAAGTGGAGAAATAAACCAAACACAGTATTATAACTCTTCGATCAGATCGAGGTGGTGAATACTTGAATGGAGAGTTTCTAGATTATCTCAAAGAAAATGGTATAGTCTCCCAGTGGACTCCTCCATATACTCCACAGTTAAATGGGGTATCTGAAAGGAGAAATCGAACTTTGTTAGATATGGTTCGGTCCATGATGAGCTATGCGAATCTTCCAGTATTCCTATGGGGTTATGCATTGGAAACCTCAGCATATTTACTGAATAAGGTGCCTTCCAAATCTGTTCCTCAAACACCATATGAGATATGGAAAGAAAGGAAACCGAGTCTTAAACACATTAAGATTTGGGGATGTCCAGCTTATGTCAAGAAAGTTGACCTAGATAAGCTGGAATCTCGATCCGTAAAATGTAATTTTGTGGGATATCCTAAAGAGACTTTGGGGTATTACTTTTACACCGATCATCGGGTGTTTGTCTCCAGACATGCTACCTTCTTGGAAAAAGGAGTTTATCCTTGAAGGAAACAGTGGGAGCAAAATTGAACTTGATGAAGTTCAAGAAGCACAAAGTACTACGGATCAAGTGGAAACACCTGTTCAGACTGAACAATCTTCTGTGGAACAGCCCATTCGTAGGTCAGGGAGAGTGTCTCGCCAACCTGAGAGGTATTATGGCCTTGTCATTGAGAATGACAATGAGTTGTCAATCATTAATGATGACGACCCTGTGACCTATAATGAGGCTATGAGTAGTGTTGACTCAGAGAAATGGCATAGTGCCATGAAATCCGAAATGGAATCTATGTATACCAACCAAGTATGGACTCTGGTTGAGGCGCCTGAAGGTGTTAAGCCTATTGGGTGCAAGTGGGTATACAAAAGAAAGATTGGAGCAGATGGGCAGGTGGAGACCTATAAGGCCAGGCTCGTGGAAAAAGGATTCAGACAAAGGCAAGGGATTGACTTTGATGAAACTTTTTTGCCTGTAGCCCTGTTAAAATCAATTCGGATTTTGCTTGCGATTGCTGCTTACTACGACTATGAGATCTGGCAAATGGACGTGAAAACGGCCTTCCTCAATGGGAAACTTGAAGAGGAAGTGTATATGACACAGCCAAAGGGTTTTCTTTCCCAGGGAAATGAACACCTAGTGTGTAAGCTACTGCGAACCATATATGGTTTAAAGCAAGCTTCTCGTAGATGGAACATCCGTTTTGATGAGACAATCAAAGAGTTTGGTTTTATCAAAAACATAGATGAACCATGTGTCTACAAAAGGGTTATTGGGAGCGCGGTAACATTTTTTGTATTGTATTGAAAGAGGAGACGTCAAGAGAGTTGACACACATAACAACGTAGCAGACCCACTCACAAAGCCACTTTCTCAGAGTCACTTTGATCGTCATAAAGACAAGATGGGTATTAGATACCAGAGTGATTGGCTTTAGTACAAGTGGGAGATTGAAAGAGATGTGTCCTAAGTCCAATCATGTATGATGATTTAGGAATAACTTTTATGTAATCTGTTTTGATTTCATTGATATTAATAAAAGACTTGTTTTGGTTTTATTGCGGGCTTTATCTATTTAAGTGTTTAAATAAGATATACCATAGTCTAGAGTAAAACTTTTTATAGATTATGATGAGATCATAATAATGACACCTAAAAGATGATAACTCTAAACTTAAATATTTCCTGGTCGTAGGATTACTAACTGGTAATTAGTAATCCGCAAAGATCGGTACATACTATGCTTGCTTCATTATGAAGGATGTATGTTCTCATAGACATTTGTGTGGTGACACTATAGCTAGTATGTAGGTGCTTATTATAGAATAAGTTCACTGAACATGACTCACACAGCTGAACAACTGATGGAGTTCACTCACGTGTCAGCAGTTGTTCACATAGTGATAGTTGTACAAGTATCCTTAGACTTGAGGTCATCATAGTCATCTTGTGTACACTGAACTATGCTTTGGTTTAGTTCTTAGTCTCAAGGGACAATTGTAAGGGCTCTACTGGGTATAGGAATTTGTACACGAAGATAGTGTATGATCAATAAAGGATCTACCCCTTCCAGTGTAGGAAGAGAATGTTCAATGCTGATCCACTTATGTTAGTTCAGGAATCTCTGGCCAGAGTGAATGAAATTAGAAAGGAGTTTCTAATTTACATTAAATAGAACTAAGCATAGTGAATGGGAAAGCAAGTGATTAAATAAGATAGGCTTGACACAAGTTCCATGCCTTGTACTTAATCGTGATATTGCAGGGTAGAAAAAATTGATTGTACGGTAACTACTCACTGAATAGGTTCTTGGTATTCTAAGCAGTGAATTCGTATTATCCGGATAGTCGCGATATGCTGAGAAGTATCCCTCACGATGTAGAATAAATATGATTAATTTATTAATTTATCATATTTAATGAATTAGAGAATTTATATAAATAATGATAAAATAGTTTTATTATTATTTATTTCTACTACCGGCTTAATATTGAATCTACAGGGTCACACCATAAAAGAGAATGATTTAATGGTGGAGGAATTAATTAAAAGTGGCTGGTAATTATTTATTTGTGAAATAAATAATTAATTAGCAGATTTAATAATTGATTAAAAGTGATTTAATTAATTCTTAATATTATTAATTAAGAATTTAATTTTGGAAATTAAATCAAGTGAGGGAATTATTTTTCTAAAGTATTTAGAAAAGGGATTAATGATTAAAAGGTGTGTTAATTATTAGTTAATTGGTTTATAAGAATAATCAATTAAAGGGTTAATAATAATAATATTTTATGGAAAATTTTCAGCTGAAAATTTTGCCTATAAATATACTATTATAAACCCTATTTGCCTAAACCCAAATAATTAACCCTAATTCTAAAGTAGAACAAGAGGGAGGCAACTAATTCTCTCAACCTCTTCCTCCTCCATCATATTGTACTCTTGGTGGATACCGGTGGAGTGCTTCACACTTGAGGAGCAGCTGATAGGGATTTCCAATCATCGTTCTTGGATCGCCATTAAAGACCTTCATCATTCCATTAACGTAAAGCTTCTTAAAGTAAACATACTGAACTACAAATTAAATATTATTTTTCGCAAGGATCTTGCGGAGGGTTTTTTTTTTAAGATTTAAATTTACGTTTTCGTTGCGTTTATGTGCTAAACCCCTTCACATTGTACTAATGAACCTGCACATATTGAGGGGAGAAACAGCAAGGTTCAGCTGATGATTCTAACACAGAAGAATCAACTCAAGGCTCTTCTCATTCTGGTCATTCAGAATCCAATGCTGATTTAATATCAGATGGACATGATTCAAGTCCTAAAACTTTATCAGGAGAAAACAGCACAGATTCAGGGAGAGCCTCAAATGCATTTGATGAGGCATACAATTCAGGGGGAGCATCTAGCTCCAAAAGGACACTTCCTAGTGCCAGAAAATGGACTAAAGATCATATTCCTGATCTGATCATTGGAAATCCTGATGAAGGTGTAAAGACAAGGTGTGTAACTCAAAATGAATGTTTATATCACAATTTACTTTCAAAAGAAGAGCCAAAGAAAGTAGAAGATGCACTTAAGGATGCAGATTGGGTCATGGCTATGCAAGAAGAGTTGAATGAGTTCGAAAGAAATGAAGTGTGGAAGCTGGTGCTTAGACCTAAAAATAGGTCAATTGTAGGCACAAAGTGGGTCTTCAGAAACAAGACTGATTCTGATGGAACAATTATCAGAAACAAGGCAAGATTGGTGGCTAAAGGATATCCTCAACAGTAAGGTATTGACTATGATGAAACATTTGCTCCTGTTGCTAGGCTGGAAGCAATTAGAATTTTCTTAGCATATGCTGCACAAAAGAAATTTAAAGTCTTTTATATGGATGTCAAGTGTGCATTTCTCAATGGAGAACTTGAAGAGGAAGTCTATGTTGAACAACCACCAGGTTTTGTGGATCCTAAACATCCCGATTATGTTTATAGACTTGACAAAGCACTCTATGGACTAAAGCAAGCACCTAGGGCATGGTATGAGACTCTTGCTCAATTTTTGCTGGAAAGTGGATTCAAAAGAGGTACAATAGATAAAACTTTATTTTATCTGAATCAAGGTAAAGATCTGCTTTTAGTTCAAATTTATGTGGAAGATATCATTTTTGGATCAACTAATCAAAAACTGTGTGATAAGTTATCAAAGTTGATGCAATCAAGATATCAAATGAGCATGATGGGAGAGATGAGTTACTTCTTGGGATTGCAAATTAAACAGACTGATAATGGTATCTACATTAATCAGTCAAAGTACACAAAGAATCTGCTAAAAAGGTTTAATATGCAAGACAGTGCAACTGCAACTACTCCAATGGCAACTGCTACAAAGCTTGATCCTCATGAAGGTACGACAGTTGATGTCTCAAATTATAGAGGTATGATTGGTTGTCTTTTGTACCTAACGGCTAGTAGGCCAGACATTATGTTCGCCACCTGTCTGTGTGCAAGATTTCAGGCAAATCCAAGGGAGCCACATCTTATTGCAGTGAAGATAATTTTCAGATACCTCAAGGGTACTGTATCACTTGGTCTCTGGTATGCAAAAGAAGCTGATTTTGCACTATGTGGTTATTCAAATGCTGATTTTGTTGGATGCAAGATAGACAGAAAGATTACATCTGTGAGCTGTCAGTTTTTGGGAGGCAGATTAGTCTCATGGTTCAGTAAGAAGCATAAATCTATTTCTACTTCGACTGCTGAGGTTGAATATATTACAGCTGGGAGTTGTTGTGCTCAGTTGTTATGGATGAGAAATCAGCTCATGGACTATGAATTATCATTTTCTAATTTATTGTGATAATCAAAGTGATATTGTTATGAAAGGAAACCTAGTGTAACACTCTCTTACTAAACATATCAGCATCAGATATCATTTTATAAGAGAGCATGTCATGGAAGGAACGATTGAGCTTTATTTTGTTCCTACTGATCAGCAGCTAGATGATATCTTCACGAAGCCATTACCTGAAGCAACATTTACAAAGCTTGTCAATGAACTTGGTATGGTTAGTTGGGACACATAATTTTTTTTTAATTTATATTTGATTAAATCCTGATGTAAGTTGATCAAATCCTGATATGTCCTAAATCTTGTTCAAGATATTAAGCTGGAAATTTTTGATGTATTTTATTATATGCATGATAAATTAAGTGAATTTATTTGCTAAATGTGTATATATGAATATATATCATTGTCATCATTGCAAATCGGTCTAGGGAGACGTGCCTTAATAAGATATCTTTTGGTTAAAATTATTAAGTTAACTCTACACTTAATAATCAATCAGTCTCCTAGTCCCTTGATATTTCCTCGGTTATTTAAACCGTCATTCTTATTCAGTCCAATCATCTCTTCCCAAACAAAAAACACTTTCCTCACTTTTGTTTCTCATATCTCTCTCTTCTCAAACGATGGCGCATTTAAACTGGTTTTACAATTATTTCACTAATATTGTGACTATCTTTTGTGATGGAATGCAAAATCCGTACCACATCAATGCCATCTCAAACGACATCTGGATTCAACTTCCAGAAGTCATCCAAAATGATCTTCTGGGATTCCAAAAAGATCTTCACCTCTACACTCTTCGACAGCAAGAGAGAGTCATTCGTCTTGCCGTTCTCTTTGTTGAAAGCAGGAAGAAGCACTGAACATCCTCTGACCGTTTCTCTTCACCATTAGCTTTGTCAAGCTTCTTAGACCAAGGCTATTGATGTTCATCTATTTAGACTAGGATTTTCTTGTAATCATCTATGCATGTAATCAGAAATTTCATGAAATGTACTCTCTTGAATTATCAAATGAAATTTTGTTTATTTTGCTTACAAGACCTAATCTATGATCTTTAGTTGTGTATGCATGTTCTTGTTCTTAATTGTAACCTATTAAACTCTACATCACACTATTAACATCTATATGAAGCTATTCATATCATTAAATTCAGCTGATAACCCCAGAATCGAAAACCCCCAAATTTCCAACTCAAGAACATTCAAGAACTCTAATTTTTAAATTTTCAGAAAAATCAAACCTCAATTTCTATATGTTATTGAACTCGGTTTTGACATATAATATATCAAATTGACCAGAAAAATATTATCTACATGATGGAATCATCAAATCATATCAACAACATCAAGAACAAATTTTCATAATTTAATCATCAAATAATTCGAATATAAATAAATAAATAAATAAGAAAATTACCTTAATTGCTGCACTAAAATGGTTGATTGATTCAGAAATTACTTTTTGAGAGCTTCGTTTTGATATATTACACGCTTAAATCGGAGTTCGGTAACGCCTTCATTTGTGCGTTTAATTCTCAAGAACGTATCGTTTTTAGGGTTTTTCTCTGTAATTACTATATTTTTACTGGTTGTAAATGAATAAACGAATAAAATGAAATGAGAAATATGCTATTTATATTTACGGAATATTGGTTCGTTCTGGATCGTTTTGGATCGTTAAATTAGTTGTTTAGCCGCTAAGTAACTGCAATAACGATCCGATTTAATACCCCCGGGTTTTTTTTATAACACACTTTATACGAAAATAATGTAATAATATCCCGTCTTTCAAAAATACGGGTTTTGTTGATTTACCGAAATGATTATCGTATCGAAAATCTTGCGCCGGGCCGCGCACAGGTCAAACCGTAATCCGGATCGAAAAAGTCAAAACAGGGAAAATGTCCGAAATCACCAGATTAGGTTAGGAAGGAGTTTTCGGAAGAGTTTCGGGTTGTAAAAACGTAAAAACGGTTGATGTCGGACGATTCCCGGCTTTATAAAATAATTTTGTAATTATTCAGAAAATAATTAATAATTCATAATTCATTATAAAATCATCTAACACTCCAAAAATTACCAGAAAAATACTTTATTTATCTATATTTTATTCTGGACATATTAAAATTAACATACTCACAGTTTATTATATACAAACATCCAAATATTATTATCAAACATCAGATAATTCACCAAAAAATCATATAATATTCACATAATAATCATATATTGATACAAATAATTATATGATATTTCCCGGATGTTACATCCTTCCCCCTTAAAAGGATTCTGTCCTCAGAATCATGCTAAGGAATCATACTGATACTTTTTAAGTATATCACTTTCATTCTCTCAGGTGAATCTTTCAACCTTATAATTTGTCATAACTTTAACACATAATATCAATCTTTCCTTAATAGTCTCTCGCTAATAACATATTCTATTTGTTGCTTATATATCTCAATTCAAATCTCCATCTTTTATATATAATGGAGCTAACTTACTCTTTCTGCTATACGGGTAGCGGTGAAGCCAACTCACTTCTATTTATCCTGTCTATTTTACTATCTAGGAGGGACCAGCATAACACATCTTAATTCTCTTTTTCTTTCTAATTCTAGTAACTCGTGCTTATGTGCATTTCCAATTGTTACTCGGTGTTGAATCTCGTCCTCATATGTTTCTTCGTTCAAATAACCTAATTTGTAATCGTTTCCCATCGCATTGGAGGCTTTTTAACCGTTCCTGTAATCTTCTTTTTCATTTGTAAATGATGCACTGAGACTGGGGCGTATTTACTTTCTGTCGTTGACTATGATATTTTTCAAGTATCTTTCCTATAATTCTTCGGGTCTCATCACTTTAATCGTAATTCAACGGTCTCTCACCGACCTTAAATTTGTCATTTACTCACGTAACCCGAATCAACCTTCATTTTATACGTAGGGAGCTAAATTACCCTTCTTAGTCATATACATTTGAACATTTTATGAACTCGTGATGCCTGTAACAACAGGGTCAACCCATTCGTAATCATTCTATCTATCTTATTGCCTCGATGGACAAACTTAATTTATACTAATCTGCTTCTCTTTCTAATTTTACTAATTTCTGTTTATGCACCTTCCATTTTTCCTGGCTGTTCTCCTTTACTTTTCATGTCTCCTTTTGTTCGGTTGGTGTCTTGTACTTTCAATCCATCTGCGCCTGATATACTGAATCCATGGCGTCTGATGCTTCGAAATGTTCTAAATTTATTCAAACTAAAAGTTAAAGGAAGATCTCGACAATTGTATTTAATTAACCACTTTGTAGTATACTTCAATTTCTTTTCAATCACTATCAAGTATATTCATTGAGCGAGAATACTTTACTATCAGAAAGGAAATATTAATTTGACATAGAATGAACCATAGCTTAATTCAAAGCCGAACGCTTGGTACTAATACTAATTTTGTTGTCATATCAAATTAGATATCAATATGAACTTTGATGCTCACAACATTCCATACTGAAGTCAACATCAATCATCTATATTAATACCGCCTTTGATATCTAACAACAAAGTAAGTATCAGTATAATCCAGAAGTCAGATCAAAACCGGTTCTCAATTTCTGAATTTTCTAATTCCTTTATCCACTCCCCAGCAATCTTAGTGATATTCACTATTTCTTTTCTACTCAAGACATCTGTCTCTGAATGGATCTTGCTTGGTTGGTAATTAACCATACTTCCGTAGCTCATAATTAATTATAACCAGAGTTCATACCTTTGAAGCTTAGAATATAGTTGCTAATCTTTCACCATTCGCATGCATATCTTCAGGTGTTCAACTTGGTCTCCCTTAGTTCTTGAATGGGCGAGGATGTTATAAATACAATTACACTATCCAATTACTTCTTATACATTATGTTCATTTAATCTTCAGACTTATAATTTCTGATAAGCGATGTGTGACTTCATACCTCCCTTCTCTTTTCTCCATAATCACTTTTGTGTATAGCGCGAAGTACTCTTTATTTCATTATTCTTTCATTCCACATTTCTGAAGTTTTCCTTAACTCAATATTTAATTCCTACTGGGTTATACGATACAGGGCTTTTGACACCAACTTGACTCTGTGCAGTAATCAATGAGAAATTCTTACCTCATTTCCCGAGGTAACCTTGGTAAACCATTCGTTAGAACCTCCGGGGCTTTGCTTTAATTCTAAAGAATTCTGATATAAGATTCATTGTAACGTTCTTCTTTAACAGTTCATCACTAATACTGTTGTTTAATCTTCCCTGCTTACGTGCATTCTTGGAATGAAATTCTTGTCTTCAATTGCCGGTGTTTTACTTTATTCCCCTATTAGTTCAGGCATATCTGATGTTCACAACATATATCCTGGATTATTTTATAACATTTCTTTATTATCCTTTTGATTCCACTTCTTTTATTATTTAGTTCTTCATTCTCATTACTCCTTAACTCTTCTAACATAAAGAATGTCTTTTTCTTGATAATACTAATATGTGCGTTATTAGATAAACCAGTTCTGAAGTTAAAAAAAGGCTTTTATTTATAATATTTAAGTTCTTATTGACAAAATTATTGAATTCATCGATGGTTACTTTCTTAACCTCACTTAAATCATCATTGATCGCATATTTGGCTTTTTCCAATTGATCAATATTCCTTTTTCCTGAGTTCCCATGCGGACTTCGTTAGTCTTCGTCTTACATCGGATACTTGGATTCGCGAGCTTTCGAAAACTTTTATTCAATCGCCATTCGATATGGGTATACTTTTAAGTCCTTCCTGGAATGTTATTACAGATGATAGAATCTCTTTGCTTTATCTTGAACCTTCAGTTCTTGAAAATTTTCTTCTAACTAGCATGTACCAACTACTTTCTGTTCCTCTTGTTTATCGAAAAGAGCGTATTTATCTAGATAAAGTCTCGCACATGTCTGTGGTAACGTCACGCTAATTCTACTAAACTTTCGATTCCTGCTAATGCCATCACTTCCTTCAACTTGCTAACCGCTTTGATTTTTGGATCTGAAAATCATGTTAGAGCTTGACTCAATCTAATTGGAATCGATCTCCATTTAGCTAACCATTAGTTGGTAAAGTTGATCAATTAACTCTTTTAACTGATCACTTAAGCCAAGTGAAGACTAGCTAACTAGAATCAAAGACCAATTACATAAAGTCAGTTTGATCATAACATTCTTTCTCAAGAACCGAAATCACAACCATTTAGAGTACAACTGGGAGTGAGAACATACTCCTTTATCCTTACATGTAGGGTTATTTCTGAAAATTTGGGAAGCACCTCCCCTATACCATCGACTATCAGTCGGACTGATCAATCTACCAAATCGTCTACAATCACATCCATCCATTTCCATCAACCAAATTCATCCATCCACCACAGTTCGAACTATATCATTCTGATTAGTATAGGTATGATTAACTGGCATAACATATATCTTTTGAAATGAGACTTGAGGTCTTAAATCAACAAGGATTAATATAATCACTCCCTTCCCAGTTCTTTCAGAATATTACAAAATTTGATCAGCTTGCTTTAAAATTTATCTCGTGTCTCAAAATTTTATTTCACGAGTATTTTAACTTATTTATTGTCGTTACTAATTGTGTATAGTTACTTTTAAAAATTATATTGCATCCTTCAATTGGTCACACCAATCATCTTTTGTTGACGATGCGCACTTAATTTCATTAATTAATCTGTTTATCCTTTAATAACTATGCATGGTTTTCATTATTATCGCCACAGTCCGGTGGAAACTCAATTGCCAAATCATTATTTCTTAAAAGGTCTCACAGTTGAGTCACCATTGATTCATCTCCACTTATGTTACCGTATCGAACCTTCATCTCTGGCCCGCTTATGGGTACTAAATTTTCCATCATTCATTTATTTAGGTTAGAGAACTTCATAATTTCTTGAAAAACACGTTCAGAATTTGTTTGCAATTAAGATTTCTTTGGTCTTGAATCTTCATGACAAATATCTTTTCGCGACGAAGGGATGCTTCACGTATTAATTGCTTGTCTGATTCAATGTCCAGAATTCCCTTGATCTCCGATTGTTGTCCCGACACTCGTTTGCTTTGCATACCGTCTTACTGCTTTATTTTATAACTAATTTATTTGTTACGATTCGCTAACCATTCATTTCACGTCGAAATCCTCTGATTTGAAGCGCATAATATTTACACAATCTATCGTACTGATGAGATCCTCGTAACACGAACAATTGTCTAACTTGGTGCCTTTGTCACGTCCATGTTATCAATGAATTCCTTCTTCCTTACCTGCAGATGTCCATCATTTATCGGTTTGCAGTCATATCTATGTTTGTTTTATGCTTCCACGTGCCACAGTATTTCATTTCTTTTGAAATCGTCAGAGAACATACTCTACGCAAGAGGAGAGTTTGCGAATATGACTTTGATTGAAACTGAATAACGAATAACAATGCCACAAACGATTGGAAGAATTTGTAATTCAGTAAATTGAAGGAAGAAGAATGAGTGAAGATTTAGATGTGAATGAGACAACCATATTCGTACTCAAGATGGCCAGTCTTTCATACTATATGGCATACAGCGCATGATTAGGTGGCGTCCCACCTGACTCTTCATCATTTCGACAAAGCGTCATACCCCAACACTGTTTGTCTCAATCAGAAATCAGTGATTTGAGGAAAGAAACAATTTAGAAAGAATACAACAAATTTTCTTTCGTCTTCTCCTCATATGATTTATCCACAGAGGAAACTTATACATATCCAAGAATCAAGAAGAACATATGCTATCGTATTAAGAAGAGGAATTTCAATGTTGATCACCTTCCACGCTTCACCTACGTATGCCTTCAGAAACCAGTCGGATGAGAGATTTATAATTTAGGTCACATTATATCTTCGAAATGTCATCTGGAAATACCTCCACATTAAATGCTTTAATGATTTGATCGTAATCGCGTTCCTACGAAATTTATAATTATTACTTCCGATTTCCTTTATGCCACATAGAGTAACAGTCAATCCCGCAACATCTCAATTTCGTCGATAGGAATATTATTTTTCTCCAATTATCTGGAGGATTCTTCCATTTCCTTTAGTCATCCGCTGTCCGTTCAAATTACGAATCTCACTAAATTTTAACAATTTCATGAATTGGGTCAATAATGTTTTAACAAATTGATTTAATCATTAATATTAAACAAAATTTATGTTTGTCTTTCATGGAAACTTTAAACTTTCTTCTCACTAGTGGGTCTACTTGGTCCTTCAGATTAACAATACTGAATTTAATTCCATTCTTCTTTTTAGGTCATTATCTGTTTATAATAACAAGAACATAAATAGTAATTCGACAACCAAATTGTAAAACTCACTTCATGCAAAAATCTTCTGAAAGTTGATTAAGAAAATCTTTTTCATAATCTCATTTTAAAATTTTGAAAATCAAATATTTGGTCGTAATTACTATATAAGTTACTTGCTATTCTCATGATCCACTAATGCAATATCTAATTAAAAGAATGCCCATATAGGGGTCTCTCCATTTGGTACATCTTCTATTCTTCCTTGGATTCTACTCGCACTTATTAATCGACGAAGTTCCATTTACTATTGTATATAATTTACTCGCAATTCCACCGCAATGCTTCCATCTGGTACTATCTCTGACATTTTTGCCATCGTTTTGATGCTATGCTTACAACCACGCATTCGATTCGATGTTCTGTCTGTAGATAGGGTCGCACCTCCATGCTAGACTTACCTATACCTAGTAAGATAGATATCATTTCTTCGCGCAATGCCCGGTATGTGATAAGAAACTTTTCGCGACGGTGGTGCCTCTGCAACTTGCAACTTTGGCCCTTCATCAGCTTCCATGAACTCGTTGCTTCCAGCGTGGAGCTCGTCCTACTACCTATTCTAAGTTGAATCGTACCCAAAACTAACCTAGCCTCTCTTACACAAAGTTCTCACAAGACTCAATCGCATCTTCTTCAAAACCGCATGAAATGTAAGGTAGCATATCCAGTCTCCGTCGATCTATCGATTCCTCATTACTATAGGATCTGAGAACTCAATATACCTATAGCGTTGCGATATTCGCCTTACACTTCCCTCAACATTCCTGGCTTACCAATTCCGTATCGGACCTGCTAATCCTCATTCGTACTTAATTCGAACTTAAAATGAGTATGCCTAGGGTCTTTCCTATCTCATATGACCTATCACTCCTATCTTGCCCTCACCTATTCTTATTTCATTGACCAATAACCTGTAGCTCTGATACCAACTATGACATCCCCAAATCCCGGGGTCAGGATTGGGTGTCACTACACAACTTTAAATAATAATAAAAACCTGTATATTAAAATAAAATATACAGATAATCCCTCATATTTAGGATCGCTTACAGGTTATAGTATGAAACAAGAATCTAACCTTCTAAAATTTACATTGTCTAAATACAATTTCATTACCTCATTACTGTATTTCCTTGTATTGATCACTCTGACATCTCCAAATTTCTTCAGCTGGAATCTCACCACTTTTGCTGTCTATTAAAAGCTATTCACTTTGCCCTCATTTGATACTGAAAGAAATAAGAGTTCACAAGGCTAGAGTGAGCCAAAAATGCCCAGCAAGTATCATAAATGGTTTCCAGGTATCAGAACAGAAAACTCCTGGAACCGATTGTTGAATGATTTTAAAAACATCTTTACATAATTAAATAGTTGAGCGAACAAAACATCGGCCCTCATTGGCCTTTAATCATAAATCAGATTTTTCTGTAAAAGAACAGTGATTGTTTCAATATTTCATGCTTTTGAATCAAATCTCTGTTTGAGTTTGTAATTATGAACTATTCGGGAAGGAATGCCGTTAATGGCGATCAACAATAAATTAGACTGGACACTAGAAACCAACATATGCACTATAACCTGCTGATCAGTCAGGATACAGTGCGGATCTATACCCAACTGCATAGACCCAACCAACATATGGGGTACCCAGGCAACTATGGCCTAATAATCAAGGGACCAGCCATCTCTGGCCCTTAGGGTCCAGCTCATCACTGGCCCTTATCGTAACCATCCAGTCCGTGGAGTATTTTGATGTCAAATCACTTTGATTTCAAAACATCCCAATTCAGGGTTCGCAAATAACCCGAACGAATGGGTACTTGCTTAAGAAATCAATCAATAATCAAGGAACAAGATCAAAAAGGTACTTGCATAAATAAGAGTAATTACAGCGAAATATAAAAACATTTAACTATTCTGAACTTAGAATAGGAGCGAAGAAATATTTGCAGTATTTTAGGAGAAAGGTTAGGAATACTTGCCTCAATTGATAAATCTCTAATCTTTAAATAGCTGCCATAACACTCAGTCCTGTTGCATCTGTATTTTCCTTGACAGGCTACTTGACCTTTCTTATAATTTACTCTCTTAGATTTATCTTTATTTTGAATCCACTCGTTTCATTATTACACGCAATCAGGCTTCCCTGTCTGGCTTCGAATGCTTCGCACTATGTGTATCTATCATAAAAGATACTATTTAATGAACTGAAAACATATAATTATCTAGTCTATACATTTATTCCTATCGTCTACCCGCCCGATAATAATAGATAATGATCATATCATAATCAGATAATGTTTAAAAGACACGCTGACTCATTATCCACATAACACGTACACATAGGGCATATAATCATATAACACATAATCACGTAATTCATGTAGCACATAAGTTAAATTGACAAAAGATAGGTCTTAATACGTTTAGAATTGAAATCGGGTTAAAAAGAATATTTTATCAATCAATAACTGACTCGAAATGATTCGTTAAACAAACACTCTTTTGATATCAAAGAATCAAAGAACCAAGTAAGCCTTATTCCTTGTATATTTTGTAATTGGTTTTGGCATCATTGAGAATGGAATCCGTGCTTCATTATATTAAGCATAAGTTGGGGGAGATTGTTACGTGCTGATTCTCAATGATCAGGAGAAGCTCATGATCTAACTATTTTGGATGTCATCAGGATTTAATATGTCATCAGGATTTGATGCATCATCAGTATCTGCAGAACATCAGTATCTGAAGACAGTCTGTTATGAAGATTAAGTCTGTTCCTTATTTTGAGGGATGGATATATGTTCGTTCTAAGTGATAGGACTTTGTATATTCAGTTAAAGATATGTACCATTTTCTATTAGTAATTGATAATGCATATCCTAGACTGATTTGTAGCAGCTGTGTATTATATAAACACAGTTTAGGTCATCACATAGTGATTAACTCGAGCATTGTACAACCTAGCAGCTCTCAAGAACATCAGTATTTCTTGAGAGAGTTTGTAATAGTTTTATCAGAAATATAAAGAACTGTTATATTTTTATACTTGTTCGAAACGTTTATACAATTGTATCCAACCCCCCTTAAATAATTGTATCTCTACTGCGCAACACCCTGAGTTTATAGATCTTTGACTTGAAGATGGGGTTCTTTCTGACTGTGATCTTATTTGACTTTCAACTCCTATTGAAGTATCAATTGATGTTGTTCTCTGCCTGTCGATGGATGATGCAAATTATCTTTCGACGGATGATGCACTTGGTCTTTCGACGGATGTTAAATTATGTGCTTCATTAGTTGTAGACTTTTCTGCATTGTCCTTGGATATTGGTTCTTGATCACTATCATCATCACTATCTTCATAAATCATTTCCACATTTTCAAATTTGAGGCTTTCATGGAAATCTCCATCTTGTAGTCCTTCAATCTTTTTATCATCATACACAACATGCACAGATTCCATAACAATGTTGGTTCTAAGATTGTAGACTCTATATGCTTTTCCAACAGCATATCCAACAAAAATTCCTTCATCTGCTTTAGCATCAAGCTTTCCATGCTGTTCAGTTTGATTCCTTAGAATATAGCATTTGTATCCAAAGACATGAAGAAAATTTAGAGTTGGCTTCCTGTTCTTGAATATCTGATAAGGAGTCATGCCTCTTGCTTGATTGATCAAGGAGATATTCTGAGTATAAAATGTTGTGTTTGCAGCTTCTGCCCAAAAGTAAGTTGGCAGCCTTGATTCTTCAAGCATAGTTCTTGCAGCTTCAATGAGTGATCTATTCTTCCTTTCCACCACACCATTTGTTGTGGAGTTCTTGCTGCAGAAAATTCATGCATGATTCCATACTCTTCACAAAACACTCTCATCACAAAATTCTTGAACTCAGTTCTATTGTCACTCCTAATTCTTCTAACCTTGAAGTCAGGATGATTGTTAACTTGCCTTATATGATTGGTGATGATTTCACTAGCCTCATCTTTGAATTTTAGAAAATATGCCCAAGAGAACTTTGAAAAATCATCCATAATTACTAGGAATTATCTCTTCTTTGAAATAGACAATACATTTACTAGACCAAAAAAATCCATGTGAAGTAATTGTAAAGGTTCTTCAATAGATGATTCAAGCTTCTTTTTGAATGATGCTTTAATATGTTTTCCTTTCTGGCTGGAATCACACAATCCATCCTTTGAAAACTCCACTTGAGGAATTCCTCTAACCAAATCTTTCTTATCTAGCTCATCCATGGTCTTGAAGTTTAGATGGGATAGCTTCTTGTGCCATAACCAACTTTCATCTTGACGTGCTTTACTGAGAAGGCAAGTTACTGATTCTGCATTTGTTGAGTTGAAGTCAACTAGATACACATTGTCTTTTCTCACTCCAATGAGAACCACTTTTTTGCTCTTCTTGTCAATCACAACACAAGCTTCTGCTTTAAAAGTAACTGAGTTACCCCTATCATAAAGCTGGCTGATACTCAATAGATTGTGCTTGAGACCATCCACTAGGGAAACTTCTTCAATGATGACATTATCCTTTGAAATCAAGCCATATCCCATAGTATAACCCTTGTTGTCATCTCCAAAAGTAATATTTGGGCCAGCTCTTTCTCTAAAACCAGTGAGCATGGTAGAATCTCCAGTCATGTGCCTTGAGCAACCACTATCCAGATACCAAAGATTCTTTCTGTTTCCCTATACACATCAAAATCAAATCAAGTTGATTTTGGTACCCAAGTTTCCTTGGGTCCTACCTTGTTAGCCTTTTTCTTTGGTTTCTTAGGTTTGACCTCATTTGACTTGGGTATCTCAGATTCATCCTTTGTCATTTGAGTTAGACCTTTGAAACCATTCATTGAAACAGAATTATCATGCACATTTTGATTAACATGAAAAGGCATGATATGTGCAAACATGTTATTCCAGTAAGGCATGTTAAATGGCATTTGAGGCATACTAAATGCCTCATAATAATGATTAGGTGCAAATGGCATATTAGAAAATTGTGCTTTCAGATTCTGTGCAGGCAAAACATTCATAGGCATTGCAGGCATGACAGTCATGTGGGGAAAAGAAGAAGGTGTAGACATGGGAGAAGGCATAGGAAGTTTGCAATTAACATACAAATGATTAACAGTACCATACTTAACACAAATTTTTCTTGGTGCATATTTATCAGGTGTGTAGTTGCTATGTTTGTTAATTCCTACCTTCCCATTTCTATTATTTTTCCTTTTTGATTCTGCTTTCACTTCGATTTTCTCCAATATGTCATTCAATTGCTTGATAGACAGATGACTTACATTGACTCTTTTATTCCTATTCACTTGACTTGTTTCTCCTGGAACAAAGTTCTTAGAAACTGATCCATACTTTTCTTCAACTTAGCTAGTTTAGCTTTGCTAACTGGTTTACTTGTACTCGACGGATGTGTCTCATTGTCTCTCGACGGATAATCCTTTTGATTATTCGACGGATAATTTTTATCATCCGTCGAATCCACATCAGTTAAGAGTCCTTCAACCAGATTGGAATCAAGCTTCTCCTTGTTCTTTTTCTAGGCTGCATCACAGAAAAATTTTGTTCCTTGAACTTTAGTGATTTGAGCAGGGACATCTCTAGATGATTTCCATGCCTTAATCACTTCTTGTTCGTTCAAGTTGCTTTCTTAAAATCTCCTATTTCTTTAAAGATTCAGTAAGTTTATCCTTAGTAATCTTGCATTCTAATTTCAATTTTTCAAACTCAATAAATTGAGTCTCTAGAACATTATTTCTCTCACTTAAAAACACATTGTTCTCTTTAATTTTTCTATTTTCTTTGGTGAGAGACTTAAGTGTAACACGCGGATGATATAGTTCAGTAGACATGTCATTTATTGCATCATTACTCTCAGTTTTAGATAAATGTGCTAGGTTTGTTGTGATTACCTGATTGCTTGATGAACTGGTCTCTGTTTCATCTGACTTGGCCATAAGTGCTATATTGATATAGCTTGTATCTTCATCATCTTCTAATCCATCTGCAGCCCAATCATTTTCTTGTGTGATGAAAGCCTTTCCTTTTGTTTGAGCAACTCAAAGTATTTCTGCTTATAGTCAATAAGCTCAAACTTATTTTTACCAGAATCAGGCTTTCTACACTTACTAGCAAAATGATCTTTCTCCTTCATAAACTCTTAAGTTTAGTGCAGATTCAATAGCTTCAACCTTTATCTCTTTCTCCTTTTCTTGTTCAGCAACTAATGCAATGGACCCTCCCCTCTTTCTTCCTTTCTCCATCTTTTCATCTTGCTGTATTTCAAGCTCATAAGTTTTTAGGATACCACACAGTCTATCCAGGGTGAACTCCTTGTAATCTTGAGAACTTCTGAATAAGACTGTCATTGGCTTCCATTCTTTTGGCAGAGATCTAAGGAATTTGAGGTTTGAGTCTTTTGTTTGATAGACCCTTCCATGCAGTTTTAGAGCATTCAGTAGTTTTTGAAATCTACTGAAAATGTCAATGTGTGACTTACCTTCTTCAATATGGAAATGCTCAAATTGCTGAATCAAGAGTTGCATCTTGTTCTCCCTTACTTGCTCAGTTCCATCACATATAACTTGAATTGTATCCCAGACATCCTTAGCAGTTTTGCAGTTAATGATGTTGTCAAACATATCACTGTCAACACCATTAAACCAAATGTTCATGGCCTTTTTATCCTTTTGAACCTGTTCTTTATCTGGATCTGACCATTCTGCTTGTGGCTTTGGGACTGATGCTTCATTTCCTGTAGCAGCTCTCATAGGAATACGTGGACCTTTCTCAATGCAGTCAACATAAGCTTCATCTTAAGAAAGAAGATGTAGGTGCATCTTCACCTTCCAATGGTGATAGTTGTCTTTGTCAAGAAATTGAATTTTTACTCCAACATCTTTTATGTTCATCTTGTTGATTGTAGTGATTTTTACACTCTTTGTACTTCAAGAGCTTGCTCTGATACCAATTGTTATTCCCAATCAATGCAACAAGAATTACAGAACGGGGGGTAGAATGTAATTCTGGCTTCTTTTTCTGATTTTAAGAATGTTCTTACTTAATATATAACTGTGTTTGATTTTGCAATAAGTGCGAAATGAAAATTAAATAGAAGTAAAAAACACAAAGAAATAAAACACGAGGCTTTAAAACTTTCGGGTGGATTTGAACTTATCCACCAGATATATATATAAAGATGAGAACTATGTGATTCTTGAGTAGCACACAACTGCTTACAAGTGAACTTACAGAATTAAAGGGAGATGCTTAACAGATACAGCTTTATCTATCTCTCTGAAAAAAATAATGCTTACTTGGTTAATTTTTTTTACTTGCTATACTTGGTTTATATACTACCAAGTTACATGATAAAAAGACAAACAAGTAAAACAAAAATTGTTTGGCACCTAATTTCATGCTACTTCATTACTTTATCCAGCATCTTTGAATATCTTCATAATTGCATGGAAATGGTAATGCTTCTTTGTTCTCTAAATCCTGCAATTAGGCTGCCACATTCCATTTGCAAACACCCGACGCATGTGACTGTGTTATCACTGTCAACTGCTCTGTTGAATTATGATTGTCAGGACTATCAAGTTCATCCGTCGGGACTATTGTAGACATCCGTCGAGAGCTATAAAAACACTAAGTTAAATCTGCTAAGGTATTTTGTTCAACTTATCATCAAGTTCACAACATATTCCTAACACTTGGTTCACATTTCCTTTCGATTCCTGATTTCTCCAAATTCATTGAACTCTCTATTCATATTCTAATAGTTTATATATATATACATATATCTTGATATATTCCGATTTTGGGATACATCAAAGCATATCGATTGTTCCGGTTGCTCATCTATGGACTGGATGGTGATGGTTAGGATCAGGTATACACTTGATCCTATGGACCGAGAATTAACCGGATTCTTGTGTTGGGCTGTAGAGCCTGGGTACCCGAATGGATCTATACATTGAGGTATGGATCTGCACTGTATCCTAACTGATCAGCAGGATATAAGTGCAAACTTGTGTCCAATCTAGTTTATTGTTACTTGGCGATAGTGGCCTTCGTTTCCTCTCACAGAAATACACAGTTACCGATATAATCAGATTACTGGTACATTTAGTTTTCTTATAACACTGTTTATATATTGTGGACTTGTTGAGAAAATTTTGGCTCACCCATTTTTGTTGTTATTCACCTTATTGTTTTCAGTTAAAAAAGAAAATGAAACCTATCCGGACTCGCGTGGTAAAGAAACAAGTCAAGCAGCGGGATCCTCTAATACCAAAAGTGTTGATCCCAATCCAGGAAGAGAGCTTTGAGCTACCTGAGTACGTGTACTATAGATAAGTGTGGTGTGTGTTTGAATAAAATGAATTTATTTTAAAACTTGTCTAGATAATGGTTTGTAATAAAGAGAGTTCTATAAGATTTTAAATTTGGTTTGTAATAAAAGTTAGTATGTTGTTCTTGTTTTCATACCTCAACCTAAAAAGATCTTGGTTAGTATTAAAGGGGTTAGATATGCATCTGCTTAATTGTTATACAGGTTTGTACTAATTTTGTGATTAGCTAGTAACCCCCAGATTTAGACCCCGGATTTGGAGGGCGTTACAGGTTTGGTATCAGAGCTGTAAGTTTTGGTCCCCGAAACAAGAACATTAGGATTAAGATAAGATAGGAAGAATACATAAGATAGAAATAGGAAGGTTATGATGTAGATAGTTCTAGATTAGGAATTTATAAGTTTTAGGAATGCTGAGTGACCCTTTTTCTTTCTTTTTTATATTATCAGATAACATCATCAGCATCTTCTGAGAGGACAGTTACCGGGCCAGTTGCACCAGTGATACCACCAGTATTAGTTGATATTCCAGCACAGATACCTCTACTAGTATTACCACATGAGCCAGCACCACCAGCTCTTGAGCAGTTTCCAGATTCTGAGATGTTTGACCTCATGGAGTTCTTTGAGCCGTTGATACCACCTCGTTTACCTATAGAGTATCATTTTATACCTGAGGTTGAGGCAGAGTTTCCACCGGCCGCAGTACTACCTCCGATGCCAGTATATGCTTCGGTTCCAGAGGTGTTCCAGGTGGCCCCGATCGGGAGGATGAATGAGCATGATGTGGGATTACAGTTAGGATTACCTCAGCAGGGTGTTGCTGGGATATCTAGGGTTCCATCCCAGGAGTCAGTGGGATAGGTCGAAGAACCACATATGGTACTGTATCATGCGTATAGTGTTGTGAGAGAGGATGTACAGTATTGGAGATCATAGTGCAGAGAGATTATAGGGTTATTTGACCAGAGGGATAAATGTAACGCCCTCCAAACTCGGGTCAGAATTTTGGGGTCCACAACACACACATACACCATATTTAAACCTGTTATAGCCAAAATTTGGTACGGAAGATATCCGGGTCAAGTCCGGGTCGACATAATTCAATTTGGGCGAACGCCAAGAAAACGGGTTTTCGCGGACAACCAAGGATGGATAGCCAAGGGCGGACGGCCAAGGACGGACGACCAAGGAAGATCGGCCAAGAGAATGAGTTTTCGTGGTAGGTTGGCACGAGGCCAAACCCTTAGATGGGTTGGCATGAGGAAAAGCCCTTAGACGAGTTGGCGCAAGCCAAAGCCCTCAGACAGGTTGGCACGAGTCAAAGCCCTTGGACAGGTTGGTGCGAGCCAAAGCCCTTACCTTTGGACAAGTTAGGGCGCGCCGTTTTAATAAGAGAAATCAAAGGATTGATGACCAGGGCGATGCCAAGAGAAACACTTGGACGCGCCCTCACTCTCAGTTTGGCACATAACTTGACTTGAACATGTTGCTTGATGGACTGCTTAGACACTTGGGGAAGAACAATCAATGAACGCTTGGTCAATAGAGAAGGCGCGTCCTCCCCTTAGGGAAGGAGGCGCGCCCTCATGATGTAAAGGACCTTCAATGAGCTCTAGAAAGAGCGTAGGGCGCGCCCTATGTGGGAAATGGTTTTGGACAGGTTCCAGACATGGCTGCTTGGACGGATTCCGTGGAAGGCTCAAGGAAGATGGAGTTAATTATGACTGACGTATTTGATGCAGGTACTCTATTGAAGAACTCCTTCCTATAGCACATCTACAGAAAAGGCGGTGTCCGTGGTCAGAGACCTCCAGGGGTATGCCTGGACTGAAGGCCTCCTCCTGTAGTCAATGGGTGTCCTCATTGGGGATGTGGGGTGAAATCTGGTGTGTGCTTTGGGAGCTCTGTCTCTGTAGTCAACGGGTATCCTCGTTGGGAGACTTTGGAGTATCCTGCACTTTGCACCTAAAAGCTTGGGATCACTTGTCCTGCAATCTGGTAGGGGCTCCTTATCGGGGGACAAGGATGTGTCCAACATTTGGGGTCAACTACGGCTATACCTGCGTCCACGGACTAGAGAAACAGCTGGTAGCGGAGGGTTATCCTTGGCCAGGGAGATGCCTTATCCGTGAAGTCTCGAAGCCGCGGATGAGCCTTCGGCCTTTGTGGTTGGGCCTCATCGGCGGACATTCCTAAAGCTAGTAGAAAACGGTTTCCAGTGGGTTTCCCATTAGGCCTCGGGACAAGAAATCTAAGCCCGTTAGGTTTCTTGTTCCCCAAGAACTACGTTGGCTTGATTCCCTATAAATAGGGATACGTAGGCAAATTGCAAGGGGTCAGAAGCGAGAGCGCAATTGAGCCACCACTAACCCTAAGCAATCTCAGCCCCCAATAATCACCATCACCAAACACTGTTCATCTTTTCCGACGAATATTGTTCATCGGATCCACAGATTACTGTTCACGTTTCCGACAAAGAACCGCCATCACAGATCTTGATTCCGGCTACGAACCTCAAATTTTGTTGATACCAAATTCCTCCGTCAACAAATTGGCGCTAGAAGGAGGGGCTAATCAAGATTTGCATCTAGGAGGAAAGATGTCTTAATATGATGAAGGTTCTTTAGTGGAAGATCCAAAAGAATAGCCATGGCAAGGTTGCAGGCCGCGACCACAAAAGAGATCCATAGACGGTTATCATTCGAGAGATCGAGCGAGATCTGGGGATAATTTGGATCGATGGTAGTTTTGAATATGGGATTTTTGGTTGTCGCTGTAGAGTTACAGTTCTAGGGTTGCTCAAAGATGATAACCTCCGATGAATAATAATGGATGAGGATATCCAAGTGGTGGCTCCAAGCAAGACATGGAGGAAAAAGCTCAATCTTTAGGGGATCCCTCAAGGTAACAGCCGACTACTTGTGTTTTGATTTTGGTTATTCGTTTCTTTAACTTGCGGGAAGATTATTAGATGAAGGATATTCTGATTATAATGTGGATGAGAGATGAGTTCGGGCATAACTTCAAGTTGCTATTACGGAGGGATCCAAGAAGACAATACCTTTGAAGAATGTTGTTGGACATAGTACTTTCCAAACGACGGTATGAAGGATTTCACCACTCTTAAGGAAAGGCTCGGAGTGCATATAGGGGATGATTATCCGAGGATGTTATTTCTGGAATGGCAAAAGGATGGCAACTATGGAGAAGCGAGGCCCCGTGAACCTATGCGTGTGACCATAATTCTCATGGGCATTATAGGGAGATGCACCGCGAACACAAGGGAGCCCCTCCGAGAGATACAAATGGAAATATAATTAACGATATGAGAGATGATCGAAGAATATTGGATAAGTGATAAGGAAGGTACCCTCCTAGAGGAAGATGCGATGATGCGCCCTCGGAGGTAGAGCACCTCCGGTGATTCTTTTGGCTTCGGGTGGCATTTCGAGCGGAAGGCATAAAGCACGCTCATAAGATGAAAGAATCTTCCGTGCCCACAATAACACTCAGACGAGTTGTCAGCCTCCACCCTCGGGGGGTGATCAGACGGATCAACCACAATCTTAAACCCAAGAACAATGGTCTAACATCCAAAATGTTCCTTCAATTGTAACTTTCTTAATAGATGACTAAAGAAACTACCTTCATACTTGGAAGGAGGAAAATTCAATGTAACTGCTCAGCTTCGTCATCATTCTCAAGGGCACTGACAAGAGGAGAAGCCCCGTGATCCTACGCGTGTGCATCATAATTCTCAAAAGAATCATAGAGAGTGGCACCGCGGACACGAAAGAGCACCTCCCCCAGATGTAGTAGGAAGATTGGTCTGAAGTTTTGAAAGAGAAAAGCATGGATGGCTCGATCAGCGAGATGCAAGAAACCCACCGAGAGGAAAAGTGAAGGCGCGCCCTTACAATTTTGGTGATAGAAATATTGAATAGAAATGTGGGAGCAAATTCAACATTTGAGGAAAAGTGTATAGAACAAGCACATGAGAAAGAAACTTTTTTTGATGATGCATAAAATGTACGAGTACAAAGGTTGATATTGCCTATCTACGCTATCATTCAATGATAAATAATGAACCATCAGCAAAAGGGCGCGTCTAAACGTGCGGTACAAAAACAATTTTATCGGCATGATAGTTGTACATGGCGGAGACTAGAGAGCATGGATATTTTGTTGCTAAAATGAAAAGAGGAGTATATTGATAATGCAGTAATAGATTGGGACCCGCTATTGGTTGTAAGCAATCAACAACACTATACCCATCTATGCTATCATGTGAATACACGTAAATGATTGTGAGGAGTTAAAGTTAGTGGGGGCCAGCCGCATGACACAAAATTAAAGTGCATGCATTTTTAAATTAATGAATGATGTTCAAAGAATTCAAAGTGAAATAATACTATTGGCTAAAAGTAATGGAAATTGCGGTGGCAGCATTAAGAAGCCGATTAACAATAACAAATTTGCTATTATTTTAGACTTGATGTGCTAAAGTGATAGAGGAAAATACGGGAACATCGTATTCTACAGCTTAAGATTCAATGAAGTTGAATATTAGCATGCCTGTCAGAATAAACAAAATGTGCATACTTGAGGCATGAAAGTTGCTGATCGATAGCTGGGCACGTCATCTAAAAAAATAGTTATAAAATTCGTAAGTGGAAGCGGTGGATTGAGTAGAAAATAAAATGAAAACAAATAAAGTTTTTAATGGTGGTACGGCTTTGATTATTCATGCTAAGAGTCTAAAATGAAGATATATCTTACAAACAAGAGGGAAAAGAGTGATCAAGCATATGAGGTCTGTGAAAATTTAAATGGGCATGCCCAAAGAAGTTACCGTACAGTGTAGCATACTTATGAAGGGCGCGCCCTTTAAAACATGTGAACATAAACAGGCGTGATTCCAAGAACAATATTGTGAGCCTCCTATGTGTGGCCCTGTGTGTATGTGTGATTCGCAGTAAGCAAAGAAAAGTGGAAAACAAGTGATGCCAGAAAAAATTAAGTTAACAAATCTCAGTGCTTTGTTAAGAAGAGCGCGCTTACACTAAATAGAAGGCGCGCCTCAAATATGGAATGAAAGGTATCTGTGACTGGAGATTAAAAGCCATGGGAATCACAGTAGAAGAAAAATATAACTGTGTATGATCTACGTGTCAACGCTGTGACATTCAAATGGTACCTCATGATGCGCCTTTTGATTAAAATGTGCATTGATATGGCAGACTCCTCGTTGACGTAGTGAAACAACATAAAGGACGGAAGCTAACTCATAGAGGTGTGTCCGTTTGTAAAAAGGGAAGTCAAAATAATTTGCTAGCAAAGTACTTGGACCATTCCGAATAGTGATACCAATAGGGCGCGCCTAGCTTGACAAGAAACGAGGCTATGTGCATAGCAGAGCATCCTACACACAGTCTGGAATATAAAAATTATAATAACATGTATCTGCAGAATAAAGCAGCAAAGAACCTGTGGCAACTAGTTGAATATGGCGCACCTTATGTGTTAAAATATATACATATATATATGTACTATCTTTGCCTGGTTTGTTAGGACTGGTGTGGGGTGCGGTGCTGGCTAAAATTGGAAATAAAATATGCAGGAGAATGTTTCAAGGTGCGGTGTCATGATCCGTAAACACGGTATCTATTTTAAGGTGTATGTGTATACGTAAATTCACATCATTAATAGGAAGAGGTGATGATAGCACTTTGGGCCACATGTATAAGCTGGTATACGTGGATGCGCCTTCTATATAAAAAAAACAATAAGCAACCAGGATGCAAGAGAATTATATGGTGACTATGTATCAATACAAACAAATAAAGGTTTTGCTTTTATAGCATGATGAAGGTGACAAGTTGTGGGATTTGCAAAAAATAAAGATAATGATGCAGTCTTTCTACACGGTGAAAAGGAAATAGGCATTACTGTCAAATGGGTGGAGTAATTTATTTATTTTTGCTAAGTTGGGTGGACTAATTCTTTGCGGATATGAAGTGAATGGTGAAGGTACTAGTTTGGTCTTAGTTGAATGGGTCATGTATTAGTTAAAATAAGTGGAAGTGAAGGAAGTTATATAAAAACCTTGTCGAGGTTGATGCTCCTCTTATAGAGGATGCGCCCTCTGTTGAGGTAAAGACACCTCATACAAAAGAATCCCCCTCCAAAGGTAAATACCCTTTTTGAGTTAGAAGTTTCTCTTACAGAAGACGCGCCTTCCAAGGAAGTTACCTTGTCGAGGTAGAGGAACCTTGTTAAGAGAATGATGCATACAAATTTTTTGCCAAGAATGTTAAAATTCCAATCCCATTTCCAATGGCATATGGAATTTAGGGGGTAGTTGTTATAGCCAAAATTTGGTACGGAAGATATCCGGGTCAAGTCCGGGTCGACATAATTCAATTTGGGCGAACGCCAAGAAAACGGGTTTTCGCAGACAGCCAATGATGGATGGCTAAGGGCGGACGGCCAAGGATGGATGACCAAGGAAGATCGGCCAAGAGAATGAGTTTTCGTGACTGGGCTGGCACGAGGCCAAGCCCTTAGACGGGTTGGCACGAGGTAAAGCCCTTGGACGAGTTGGCGCGAGCCAAAGCCCTCAGACAGGTTGGCACGAGTCAAAGCCCCTGGACAGGTTGGCGCGAGCCAAAGCCCTTACCTTTGGACAAGTTAGGGCGCATCCTCTTAATAAGAGAAATCAAAGGATTTATGACCAGGGCGACGCCAAGAGAAACACTTGGGCGCCCCCTCACTCTTAGTTTGGCACAGAACTTGACTTGAACATGCTGCTTGATGGACTGCTTTGACACTTGGGGAAGAACAATCAATGAGCGCTTGGTCAATAGAGAAGGCGCGTCCTTCCTTTAGGAAGGAGGCGCGCCCTCATGATGTAAAGGACCTTCAATGAGCTCTAGAAAGAGCGTAGGGCGCGCCCTATGTGGCAAATGGTTTTGGACAGGTTCCAAACATGGCTGCTTGGACGGATTCCGTGGAAGGCTCAAGGAAGATGGAGTTAATTATAACTGACGTATTTGATGCAGGTACTCTGTTGAAGAACTCCTTTCTGTAGCACATCTATAGGAAAGGCGGTGTCCGTGGTCAGAGACCTCCAGGGGTATGCCTGGACTAAAGGCCTTCTCCTGTAGTCAATGGGTGTCCTCATTGGGGATGTGGGGTGAAATCTAGTGTGTGCTTTGGGAGCTCTGTCTGTGTAGTCCACTGGTGTCCTCGTTGGGAGACTTTGGAGTATCCTGCACTTTGCACCCAAAAGCTTGGGATCACTTGTCTGGCAATCTGGTAGGGGCTCCTTATCGGGGGACAAGGATGTGTCCAATATTTGGGGTGAACCACGGCTATACCTGCGTCCACGGACTAGAGAAACAGCTGGTAGCGGAGGGTTATCCTTGGCCAGGGAGATGCCTTATCCGTGAAGTCTTGAAGCTGCGGACGAGCCTTGGGCCTTTGTGGTTGGGCCTCATCGGCGGACATTCCTAAAGCTAGTAGAAGACGGTTTTCAGTGGGTTTCCCATTGGGCCTCGGGACAAGAAATCTAAGCCCGTTAGGTTTTTTGTTCCCCAAGAACTACGTTGGCTTGATTCCCTATAAATAGGGATACGTAGGCAAATTGCAAGGGGTCAGAAGCGAGAGCGCAAAGGAGCCACCACTAACCCTAAGAAATCTCAGCCCCCAATAATCACCACCACCAAACACTGTTCATCTTTTCCGACGAATATTATTCCTCGGATCCGCCGATTACTGTTCACGTTTCCGACAAAGAACCACCATCACAGATCTTGATTCCGGCTACGAACCTCAAATTTTGTTGATACCGAATTTTTCCGTCAACAAAACCTGTTTATGAATATATTTGCAATGACCCTACTTACCATTATCCACGGATTGAAGCAGTTTAAAGTATGCCCACAAGCCACAACCTTATTTATCTTACAATCGTTCCAAATCCCAATTTATTTATCTTACAATGGAAGTAAACGTTATTACAAACTATCAACACAAACTAAGCCAAACATCATCTGCTAGCTTATTCCATCTCAACCTGGATACCTAGCTCCCACACTTGTCGAGGGATCCTCGCTATCATTAGTTTCATTTTTCACTGGAAAAGAATATAAACAGATTTGCAAGAGTGAGCTAACTAGCTCAGCAAGTCACAATGACAACACTGAGATTTATCAATGATCAATTGAAATGATACAAGGAATCAGGATTACTGATAAGTATTGATTAGAATTGGATATTCACTTTTATTTTAAAAACCAAGGTTAGGCTGCTGATCAGTCACACACTAACCCCGAGCAAGGCTCCCAGCTTTGCTCTATATACTGGATCCAAGGCATACATTGGCCTATTATGACCACGAATCTGGTCCGACCACGAATCTGGTCCATATTTAAAAACAATCCAATTCTAGAATAACAATATGATAAATAATGTAAATCAATAAGCTGAATTATAAATAACATTTATCTCAAAGTATAGGGTGATTCATAATACCATGAAGGTATAATAAGGAATTCAAAAAAATCGGCTTTCAATCAAGGAAAGAATCAAAAAGCAGAAGACCCAAGGGTTCAAGAGTTACAATAAATGGTCTTCTATTATACAGGACAGAAGGGCTGATATGTTAAGTAATTTCATGTTAAGAATCAGTATGTGGTAGATATGTATTTGTGGAGTAGTATCGTATAGGTGTGGTTCGTATCCATGAATTCAACAATCAATGGTTTACAAGAAATCAGGCTTGTGACTCAAGATCAATAAGAATTAGGGTTTAGGGTTAAGTACTTCAAAGTACATGCAATATTGAATAAGGACTATTTGGAATAACATAATGAAGAGAGTTCAAAGGTACTTGCAATATATCACAAGAAATAGCAGAATCACTTGCCTTATCAATTTGCTTTTACTTTGCTCGTACTTGTCTACTGGTTCCCACTCACTGACTATTTACTTTCCCTTTCTACACCTCGATTTCTATATTAAACATCATACATACTTATCAATACTCATTCTCATTACGTTCTACTCGTTACAAGCTTCTAACTACCCTTCGTTTTACCCAAATCCGACGTACGGATTGAAAGTTATGAATAAATCAGTCAAACAATGCACGTATAATCATGTTATATATCAATCAGTTCACGTATAGCACATAGCACGTAAGGTATTAGATCAAAATAATTATTCAAAGAAGATTCGAGGTTAAAATGATTATCCTGGTATTTAGTATGAATTTTTGAACATTTTTTGGAATTTCAACCGGACTCCGAATCATTTTATACTTAAATAATAGGGTTTGAACACCCGAATCTGACTTTAAAATAATTTTATAATAATTATTGAGCCTTGAAAATAATTTTAAATAATATTTTAAAGCTTGAAACTATTTTTTCAGAAATTTATATCAAAAATAAATAATTAAATCTAATAATTAAATCAATTAAAATTATTAATAGTTAATTAAATTAATTAATCAATTAATATTATTTTAATCTTTTAATTAAATAATTAAAAACTAATTAAAATTAATTAATAACATAAATCAGATTTATTTTTGAATAAATAAATAATTAAAACAATTTTCTGAATTTAAAATAATTAAATATACATTTTCTGATTTTTTTAAATAACAGAATATTGTTTTTGAAAATAAATAAAACAGAAACCTGGTTTTTGCAAGTTTTTAAAACTGAAATACTAATTATGCAAACTATGCAAAAATTCGGGGGTCAAACTGTAAATTTACAATCACCCCCCCCCCCGGTCGCAGGGAAGCCATGGTCGCCGGCCATGAGCTTTTCCGGCGACCTGATACCTGCCCAGAATTGCTTCAAAATGATAGGGATTAAAGTACTTTTCTCGAGGAACACCTCTGCAACAACATAATTGTCAAATACTGAACGAATTGCACGGAGTAATCATCGGAAAATTACGTTGCCTTCTGGGCCCGTTTTCCGGCAAAACTCGATTGGGACAATCCGTGAATCGTTTGTTAACTAGCTATATGTCATTCAATTTGTTTTTAAACGATCTACAAAATGGTGTAATCAATTTTAACTTATAACCCTAAACAAAGAAATACCCAAATTTCAATTAAGAACATTCAAAGCTACAAACCCTAATTTTAAAATCCGAGAATCAAACATCCATTTGGACATGTTATTAAACTCCAAATTAGTCATGTAATATACCAAAATGACCAGGTTGAAAAGATCTACATGATTCTAGCATCAAATCATATCAACAACATCAAGAACAAATTTTCATAATTTAATCTTTAAATTATTCGAAATAAAATAATTAAATAAGAAAGATACCTTGATTTCTGCACTACAATAGTTGATTGATTCAGAAAGAGCTTTTCGAGAGCTTCAATTTGATATATGGCACGCTTGAATCGGAGTTCAATAACGTCTTCGTTCGTGCGTTTGATTTTCAAGAACGTAATGTTTAATTAGAGTTTTCTCTGTATTTCACTGGATTCTACTGACTGATTATGATTATACGAATAAAATGAAATAATAAAAGGCTATATATATTTACGGAATATTGGTTCATATTGGATCGTATTGGATCAATAAATTAGTTACTTAGTCGCTAAGTAACTGCAAAAATGATCCGTTTTGATACCCGTATTGGATAATTATCCAAACCGGGCTTCTTATAAAACATTTTATACGAAAATAATGTAATAATATCCCATCTTTTGAGAATACGGGTTTTGTTGATTTATCGAAATGATTATCGTATCGAAAATTGTACGTTGGGACGCGTAAGGGTCAAAACATAATCCCGATCGAAAAAGTCAAAACACAAAAAATGTCCGGAATTATCATATTAGGTTATGTAGGAGTTTTCCGAAGAGTTTCGGGTTGTAAAAATGTAAAAACGGTTGAAGTTGGACGATTCCCGGTGATTATTCAGAAAATAATTATTAAATCTATAAATCATTATGAAATCATATAATACTCCAAAAACTATCAAAAAATACCTTAATTATTTTATTCTAGACATAATAAAATTAACATACCTAGACTTTACCACATATAAACATCCACATAACAACACCAATCATCAGATAATTAACCAATTATCACATAATAAACACATAATAATGATTTATTGGTAAAAACAATTACACGTTATATCCCGGATATTATGTTAGGTCACACACACTATAGGGGGGGGGGTGAATACAGTGTATAGCACAATCAAATCGAACTTTAATAACTCAAGTAACAGAAAACAAACTTTATTCAAAACAATAAACTCTGTTACAGTATGGAACTGTCCTCTCTCAGTGATGAACAAATATCACGAGAGCTGCTAGAGTTACAATGAATAATCTTCTCGACAATGATAACACTTATAGTGTGAACCCTATATCTGTGTTTATATACTACACAGTTACAAGATAATCGCTAATTGATATGGAATATAATTCTGCTTCCTAAAATATATCAATCAGATATCTTTTCTTCCAAGTATTCTATTCTTCATAGAATTCCTTCTTCATGCATATCTCTTGTTACGTTTGTCTTGATCTTCTTTTCCTTTCAATCAGCCGCCTTCCTTATCTGAACGATTCCTTTAAGTCCTGATATTATCTTCTGATAAATGTCTCCTAAACCTTAAGTACTGATGACTTAAGTCCTGACTTCAGTATAAGTGCTGATTTCAGTTAAATACTGATTTGTCCTGTTTAAGTAAGATCTGAAAACTAAACATAAATCATATTAGACATGACATTATCAAATATATCTAACAATCTCCCCCAACTTGTAAATTAGCATAATATACAAGTTTAACAGATATTTGATGATGTCAAAAACATTAAGTACAAATGCATGAGAATTTGACTAGATAACTACAACTTACAGTCCTTAAAGCTTTACCAACTTTAACTTCTGATAACAACTTCAGTCTGTATTCATATCAGAATTTAAGCAGTTGTAGATCTTGACTTGGCTTCACTTTCTGATCTCTCTGATGTCAGGAGTTGTTCTGAGATAGTTCTTTAACAAACATCTCTCAGCATATCTGAGTTCATCAATCATCCTCCTTTTAGCATCTTTAAGTTCTGCAGAATCTTCACCAGTTTGAAAGATTGCAGCCCTGAGATCATTAATTTTAGCCTTCTTTATGTCCTGATCCAGTCTGATCAAATACGCCTTGTCAGACTCAAGATTGAATTCCACAGCCTTGTAACCCAGAAATGTAGTTATAATATTAGCAGAGTTAGGCTTTATCTCAACAATATCACCCTTGTGATCTCTGTACTTTGGAAGATATGTGCTGTCAGACTTTACAGAATAAAGCCTTTTCTGTCTCTGAATTTGACTCTTCAAATAGTTTGCAGCACTTTCTGTTATTTTGTCATTCACTTGAAGTAAGAATAATACATGTTCTAATTCTTCAAAATACTTCAGTGGAATGGCATTTTCCCTTATATGATAAACCCTACCATCTGTCATGAAGTACAACAAGATGTGTTCTTTCAAGTAGGTATGGTAAACCATTTGTACAGATTCTAGTTGATTCACTTAAGGAAGTTGGATCATTGGTTGTGTTCTGTATTCTTCTTTCATCAACACTACCTAATCCAGATTTATCTCTTGCTTCCTTTCCAGTAACCACTCTTGCTTCAAAACCACTTACAGCAGTCTTCAAAGGTTTAGTCTGTTTGGCTTTGGTGAATCCTGGTAGGAGTATCTTTGAAGGTTTAATATGAGCACTGTCAGAGGTTTCCTTTCATTTATCTTCTGATATTAAGTTAACTTGAGCTTTGTCAGAGGTTATTTGCTTCTTTGAGATATCAGAACTAACTATATCTTTAATTTGAACAACTTGAGCCATGTCAGAGGTTGTCTTAGAAATTTTTCTTGAAGTCAGAACAAGATCAGCATCTTCAACAGTAATTTCTTCATTCACAAGAGGCACATAAACCTTAACAGGTTCTCCAACTTTCTCTTTGCCCTTGGACCTTGGATCTATCTGCAATTATGATTTAGCCTTGGTTGCTTCAGGATTTGTTCTCTCTTTTATCATAATGCCTTTGGCCTTTGGAAGTTTCTTTTTACCAACAGAAGCTTCAGATTTAGATTTGTCTTTCTCTGACTTAAGTATAGCTTCTTCTTCCATCAGACTCTCAAAGTCCATTCCTGGATTCTCCTTAAGAAATAACTGTCTTGATAATTCTTCATCAAGATCCAGAAGTTCATCAGAACTTATCCTTTTACCAGTAGCAGAAGTAATTCTTTTTCTAGCATCAGAACTTGTCCTGTGACTTGTAATTTCAGCTCTTCTTGATGAGAAACTTCTACCTTGACCATGACCTCCACCCATTCCAGAGTTTCCCTGGTCATCTTTTTCATTATCCTTCCCCTTCAGTGTTTGATCAGTTTTGCATTTGGACTTAATTACTTTCTCCCCCTTTTTGGCATCAGCAGGTAAGAGAAGAGAGACAAGCAATTCCACTAAGGCTTGGATTTCATCGAGTTGAGATTACTGAGAAGCTTGATTTTTCAAAATATCATCAATTTGAGGCTGTTGCTTCTCTTGGGTCTTCTCAATGTAAGCAACTCTGTCAAAGGTAGGTTGGAAGAATTTTTTCTTTTCAATTTTCTTAACCATTTCTTGCTTGAGCAATTCTTCCTGAATTTTATATAACTCTGCATGAGTTGTTGAATGGAGACCTTGCAGATGTCTAGTACTCAATGCAGTGACTCGAAGCTGTGTCTTGAAATTATCATTAATAAACATTTCATCAGCTTTTGCCAAGTGCTCAGGAAGAATCTTGTTAGATGGAACAAAGGTAACTGAGTTCCATTCTTTAGTCCACTCCTGTCCTCTAGGAGTTTCACTCCAAGGTACTGGTGCTGCTCTTGTAACAAACTTCTCAACTAGTTCAGATTTATGAACAATATGTTGAGATGCATGTCCTGAAGGACCAGCTTCATCAACATGTGCATTAATAGTAGCATCACCAGTAATATCAGCATTTGAAGCATCAGAATTGACAGAATCAGCATCGTCTGATAAAACAACAGTATGAGAAGCAATTGAGGCTTCAGCATTATCCTCTAAGTGCTGATCTGTTTCCAAGTTCTGATCAACAGCTACATCCTGATGCTCACCTATATTCTGATCATCAACATCTAGATGCAGAGAAGGTGTTGTAGATAATTCTGGAGTTTGCGTAGCATCAGTAAAAGGTGTTGTTGATGGATTAATTGTTGTTGAAGCTTCTAAGTAGAGAACCTCAGGCACAACCAGGTTGTGAATATCAATTTCAGCACTTGTGCCTGGGTCTACAGGAGATACAGTTTCATGTACAAGAGACACAGATGGTATGTTTGCCTTGTCTGTAGCAGCTTCCTGAGTTGGGGACATTGGAGAGGGAGAGGCAGTAGCTTCAGCAAATTCTGGTTCTTTTGAGATCAGAGATTCCTGATCTCCTTCCTTAGCTGCTGCTTCCTCATCATCTGAAGCTGGTCTTTTAGCTCTCTGTTTCTTGTATCTCTTTGAAGGTGGGGATTCCTTGGGAGGTTCAGCAGAAGTCATTCTTCTAAGTCTTTTGAGAAGCTTAGATCCCCAAATGCCAGAATCCTTCTAAGAAGGGACCTTCTCAGCTTCTTTAACAACAGGTTCTGATGCAGAAACCTGTTCCTCACTATCAGACTCATCTCTCAGAATAATCCTCCTTCTCTTCTGTGGTGTCTGAGGAACAATCTTTGTCCTCTTGGGCTTGGAAGATGAAGGCTTCACAGTAGGTGCTAAGGAAGAGGCTTGAACTGTCTGTGAAGGTGTGAGATAAGTTTTGAGATATGTTCTGAGAGAGGGTTGAGGTATTGATGTATGTGTGGTATGTTCTGATGGTTGGTGTGGTGTTTGGGATGTGGTGGTAGGTTGAACATCAGGATAAACAGATCTATAGGTTTGAGGATCAGCATTTACCAGGATCTGTTTTACAGACTGAGGAATCTGTAAAGGTCTAACCACCGTTTTCTTAAGGTCAGCATTTACCAAGTCATTAAAGGCACATTTTGCAAGTTTAAAGGGTGGAAATAAGTCAGTGGTAGGTTGGGGTTCATCAGCACAACAAAAATTATATATAAGCTGACAGAATCTAGCAAAGTAGAAAACATTCCTATCTTCTATCATCCTATCCCCTATAAAACCTAGCACAACACTTGCAAAATCAAAATGAGTTTGGTTTATAATAGCATACCCGATGTGCTGACTCATTATTGGAATGGCATCAAAGTTGGAACACTTATTCCTGAAGACTTTAGTGATGCAGTCGAAGAAAAAGCTCCAATCCTTTCTAATATGATCTCGTTTCAACTGTCCAAGCTTAGCCAAACTCTTCTCATACCCCAAATTGGCCATGAGCTGCTGTAGAACTGGTTCCTCCGGAGTTGAGAAAATGCAGCCTTCTGGTAAACGTAGAGCTTGAAAATGCAGCCTTCGGGAAAAAAGTAATCATTACTTGTCACATACAGTTTTTCAAGGAAAAACTGTTCCACTTACCAAGTAATCCCATTAATTAAGGTAAGTCAGTTTTAATTCAAAATTTAAAATGTTTCCACTTATTTAATCATTTTCACTGCAAAACCAATATTCTCTAAAAATATTCAAGTGTGAGAATGACCAATAAAAAAATAAATCAAGTAAACAAGTACTGATATTTTAAAACCAGAACTTAATTTATATTAGTAATTAAAATGGTCATCAGAATATAGATATATCAGGATTTAAAAATTCAGCAGAATTTAAAACATCTCAGAGATAAAATCTTGCAAAAATTATAAAATTCCATTAATATATTAAGAGAATACATTCATGAAATTGAAATTTATATCAGAACATTACAAGACTGTCCTAAGCTACAAACTCCAAGATCAACAGCTTTTGTCCTTGGCTAAGAAGCCAGACAAAGCTGACGATGAAGAAAAATAGGAAGAAGAAAACAAATTATTTCTTCTTCCGACTCTCTACAAAAAGAATAGCGAGTCGAATGATTCGCTCTTGTTGGCGGAGAGCTTCCTGTTGGATTTTAATCGCAGCGGAGGCATGGTAAAACACTTTTACACATATAAAATCCAAATAAAAGCATATAAATCGTGATTAAAACATATGAATCGATTACTAACCTTTAATAGCGATCCAAAAGCAACGATCGGAGATCCTTAGCAGCTGCTCCTCAAACGTGAAGCACTCCACTGGTATCCACCAAGAAAATGACGTTAAGGAGGAGGAGGAGGTGGAGAGAATTAGGTTTTCTCAAAAAATTAAGAACTTTTCTTAATTAATTTATAATCAATTAAATCTCATTTAATCAATTATTAAATTTGCCAATTAATTATTTATTTCATAAATAAATAATTATTAGCCATTATTAATTAATTCCTCCACCATTAAATCATTTTCTTTTTATGGTGTGACCCTGTAGGTTCAATATTAAGCCGGTAGTAGAAATAAATAATAATAAAACTATTTTATCATTATTTATATAAATTCTCTAATTTATTAAATATGATTAATTGATTAATCATATTTATTCTACATCATGAGGGATACTTCTCAGCATATCGCGACTATCCGGATAATACGAATTCACTGCTTAGAATACCAAGAACCTATTCATTGAATAGTTACCGTACAATAAACTCCTTCTACCCTACAATATCCTAATTAAATACAAGGCATGGATCTCGTGTCAAGCCTATCTAATTTAATCACTTGCTTACCATTTACTATGCTTAGTTCTATGCAAATTAGAAACTCCTTTCTAATTTCATTCACTCTGGCCAGAGATTCCTGAACTAGCATAAGTGGATCAGCCTTGAACATTCGCTTCCTTCACTGGAAGGGGTAGATCCTTTATTGATCATACACTATCTTCGTGTACAAATTCCTATACCCAGTAGAGCCCTAATAATTATCCCTGGAGACTAAGAACTAAACCAAAGCATAGTTCAGTGTACACAAGATGACTATGATGACCTCAAGTCTAAGGATACTTGTACAACTATCACTTATGTGAACAACTGCTGACACGTGAGTGAACTCCATCAGTTGTTCAGCTGTGCGAGTCATGTTCAGTGAACTTATTCTATAATAAGCACCTATATACTAGCTATAGTATCACCACACAAATGTCTATGAGAACAGACATCCTTCATAATGAAGCAAGCATAGTATGTACCGATCTTTGCGGATTATTAATTACCAGTTAGTAATCCTATGATCAGGAACTATTTAAGTTTAGAGTTATCATCTTTTAGGTCTTACTATTATGATCTCATCATAATCAATAAAAAGCTTTACTCTAAACTATGGTATATCTTATTTAAACACTTAAATAGATAGAGCCCGTAATAAAAACAAAACAAGTCTTTTATTAATATCAATGAAATCAAAATAGAGTACATAAAAAGTTATTCCTAAATCATAATACATGATTGGACTTAGGACATATTCCTTTCAATCTCCCACTTGTACTAAAGCCAATCACTCTGGTATCTAATACCCATCTTGTCTTTATGACGATCAAAGTGACTCTGAGAAAGTGGCTTTGTGAGTGGGTCTGCTACGTTGTTATGTGTGTCAACTCTCTCGACGTTGACATCTCCTCTTTCAATAATCTCCCTAATCAGATGAAAGCGCCGCAGGACATGTTTGGAATTTTTATAAGACCTAGGTTCCTTGGCTTGTGCTATTGTTGCGTTGTTATCACAATACAACACAATAGGTTCTTCGACACTAGGAACAACTCCTAACTCAGAAATAAATTTCCTCATCCAAACAGCTTCTTTTACAGCCTCACTTGCAGCTATATATTCTGCTTCCGCTGTGGAGTCCGCCGTTATCGACTGTTTGGAACTCTTCCAACTTATCGCACCACCGTTTAGAGTAAACACGTACCCTGACATGGATTTGCTATCACTCTCTGATTGAAAACTAGAGTCAGTATAACCCTCTATTTTCAACTCAGATTCACCGCCAAAAACAAGAAAAATGTCCTGAGTCCTTCGTAAGTACTTAAGGATGTTTTTCACTGCTTTCCAGTGGTCTTCACCTGGATTGGACTGATATCTGCTCATCACACTAATTGAATAAGCAACATCAGGCCTTGTACACAACATCGCATACATGATAGATCCTATTGCTGAAGCATAAGGAATCTTACTCATACGCTCTCTTTCCTCAGGTGTCTTAGGAGACATTTTTTCAGAAAGGGACATTCCATGACTCATCGGTATGAGACCTCTTTTGGAGTTTTCCATGCTAAACCTTTTAAGCACTTTCTGGATGTATGTACCCTGGGTAAGACTTATCATTCTTCTAGATCTATCTCTATAGATCTTCATACCGAGAATGTAGGATGCTTCTCCCAAGTCCTTCCTGGTGAAGTTCTTTGATAGCCATACTTTGACTGATTGCAGCATCGGTATATCATTTCCTATAAGAAGTATGTCATCCACATACAATACAAGAAATGTTACCGCGCTCCCACTAACCTTCTTGTAGACACATGGTTCATCCATGTTTTTGATAAAATCAAACTCTTTGATTGTCTCATCAAAACGGGTGTTCCATCTACGAGAAGCGTGCCTTAAACCATATATGGTTCGCAGCAGCTTACACACTAGGTGTTCATTTCCCTTGGAAAGAAAACCTTCCGGATGTGTCATATACACTTCCTCCTCAAGTTCCCCATTGAGGAAGGCCATTTTCACGTCCATTTGCCAGATCTCATAGTCGTAGTAAGCAGCAATCGTAAGCAAAATCCGAATTGATTTTAATAGGGCTACAGGCGAATAGGTTTCATCAAAGTCAATCCCTTGTCTTTGATTAAATCCTTTTGCCACTAGCCTAGCCTTATAGGTCTCCACCTGGCCATCTGCTCCAATCTTTCTCTTATATACCCACTTGCACCCAATAGGCTTAACACCTTCAGGCACTTCAACCAGAGTCCATACTTGGTTGGTATACATAGATTCCATTTCAGATTTCATGGCACTATGCCATTTCTCTGAGTCAACACTACTCATAGCCTCATTATAGGTCTTAGGGTCGTCTTCATCAATGATTGACAACTCATTGTCATTCTCAATGACAAGGCCATAATACCTCTCAGGTTGGTGAGACACTCTCTCTGACCTACGAATGGGCTGTTCCACAGAAGGTTATTCAGTCTGAACAGGTGTTTCCACTTGAACCGTAGTAGTTTGTGCTTCTTGAACTTCATCAAGTTCAATTTTGCTCCCACTGTTTCCTTCAAGGATAAACTCCTTTTCCAAGAAGGTAGCATGTCTGGAGACAAACACCCGATGATCGGTGTAAAAGTAATACCCCAAAGTCTCTTTAGGATATCCCACAAAACTACATTTTACGGATCGAGATTCCAGCTTATCTGGGTCAACTTTCTTGACATAAGCTGGACACCCCCAAATCTTAACATGTTTAAGACTCAGTTTCCTTTCTTTCCATATCCCATATGGAGTTTGAGGAACAGATTTGGAAGGCACCTTATTCAGTAAATATGCTGAGGTTTCCAATGCGTAACCCCATAGGAATACTGGAAGATTCGCATAGCTCATCATGGACCGAACATGTCTAACAGAGTTCGATTTCTCCTTTCAGATACCCCATTCAACTGTGGAGTATATGGAGGAGTCCACTGGGAGACTATACCATTTTCTTTGAGATAATCTAGAAACTCTCCATTCAAGTATTCACCACCTCGATCTGATCGAAGAGTTATAATACTGTGTTTGGTTTGTTTCTCCACTTCATGTTTATATTCCTTGAACTTTTCAAAGGCTTCAGACTTGTGTTTCATCAAATACACATATCCGAATCTAGATCTATCATTTATGGAAGTAATGAAGTACAAAAATCCTCCCATGGCTTGCGTAGACATTAGTCCACATACATCTGTGTGTACCAATCCTAGCAAATCTGCAGCCCTCTCTCCATGTCCACTAAATGGAGATTTGGTCATTTTACCAATAGACAAGACTCGCATATAGGATATGATTCAAAATCAAAGGGGTCTAGTAACCCTTCCTTATGCAATGTCCGAAGTCTATTTTCACTAATATGACCTAGCCTACAGTGCCATAAATAGGTCAGATTTTCATCATCTCATTTTCTTTTATTAGTTTGTTCAATCTGAAGTAAATCATGCTCTACGTCACATACATACACACCATTATTTAAAATTCCACGTCCATAAAGAACATTATCTCTAAGGATAGAACATTCATTATTCTTAATAATAAATGAAAAACCATCCAAATCCAACATAGGGATAAAAACAATATTCCTCACAATAGAGGGAACGTAATAAAAATTATTCAAAATAATAGTCTTGCCCGTAGGCATATGTAAACTAAATGATCCTACAGCTATGGCCGCAACCCTTGCTCCATTGCCCATACGTAGAATCACCTCATCTTTTTCAAGATTCCTACTTCCCTTTAGTCCTCGCAACGAATTGCAAATATGAGAACAACAGGCGGTATCTAATACCCAAGTAGAAATTTGACCTAGTGATATATTAACTTCGATCATGAACATGCCTGAATCAGAAGCGGTAGTCTTACTACCCTTCCTCTTCTTCAATTCTGCTAGGTAAACCTTGCAGTTTCTCTTCCAGTGCCCTAACTTGTTACAGTGAAAGCATACAGCCAAATTAGGATCAGTCAACTTGTGAGCATCTAGTATGCTCCCGAGTGATAGTGCAGAAGACATAATATAGTAAATCTGTAAATGATAAACACATAACAACACTTAGCAAATATTCGATTTCATTTTTAAAAACACTATATGAATCGGGTCTTTATTCATAAGTGGCTCCCACTAGTTTATCTAATTTATTCAACCCCCTACGTGAAAAAATTAAGCATTCATAATGCTAGTGGGAATAGGGATCCTACATTCCATTACACAACCCCGGCTGTAGCACGAACCGTCATGTAATGTTCAATAGGCAGACAACTCTTGTCAATTACATCTTATGTTATTCCCTAATCAAACTTTAGCCTCTTGAATAATTGAGTCACGGCTGTGGCACGACAAACTCAATATTCTAAGTCAAGTCTAACCCAACATTCTGTACATTTGAATCAGTCTCCAACGGCCCACGGCTGTGGCACGTACCGACCTTTAGATTCTTATTCAATGTACACATATCTATGTAATAGACAAGTATTTCTTATTTCGAAATCAAAGCCCTCGGCTGTAGCACGAACCGACAATGATTTAAAAATAAGAACTACTTTCTATCATGTTGGAAGGCTATGACTGACACAAGCCCGTTGTATCATTGGCCAATTACTACTTGATATTATTTAATTTTAGAGGGATTATATTACGTTACAATCATAATCATATTATAAAGAGATTATTCCTTCTAAATTAAATATTTCAAATCAATAATCGATAATCAGATGATTCCCAGATCGGGTGGAGCATTATCAAGAGGCGTCACTTAATAACCCTTTCTTACAGATAGAAATCTGTTGTTGACAGAATCATCCTTTCTCTCATATCAAAAATTCATATTCAATTACGTATTTCATAAACACAAGAATCGCATGATTGTATTCATAATATTATTATTAAGGTTATGAAACAATTTCACTATACAAGATTGTCTAACAAGCGCCTTATGTTCATTTAAGTTCACCTAAATCTATCATCGCATGATAAACTAAGCATATATCACATATATAAACATGAATAAACATCAAGGTAGACATGTTACATCATCTAGCATATTAGTCTAAGCATTATACATCTCTATGTATCACATGAAGCATTTAAAAGCAATTCAAACAGTCAAAAAACAGCTTTAAAACACTTCTGTTAGCTATAAATAGTTCGAAAAAATTTCATAAAATATCATACAATATACCATTAGAAGTGCCTCGAAAAGACGAATCCAACGGCACCAATATCGCCCAAATCTGAGCTACCACGCGCCCTCAAGCGCCGAAACAAGGTTCCCCACGCTCGGCCACGCGCACACGCGCTGTCAGGCGCGTGTCAGAACACCGCCCACGCGCGCCACGCGCCCCACGCGCTTCACGCGCCTACGACCCTACGCTGACGTCAGCATGACGTCATCTGATGACGTCAGCACTGCTTGACCGTTGACCGCGCGTGTCTGACACGCGCCGCGCGTGAGCCCCACGCGCGCGCGCCAGTCGCACGGTCCTTCTCCTGTTTACGTCAGTCGCCGTTTTTTTTTTGATCGCCGTGTTGTTCTTCTCTCTTTCCGTGCCACTGTACTTAACACATCAGCACATCACATGTGCCTTTATTTTCAACAGCAGCATAAACAATACAAATATATGTACATAATTGAATATATATATATACTTATCTAATTACGAATTATTAATGATACAACTTCAAAAATTCATAATAAAAATCTATACATCATAAAAATATAAGAAAAATACCCAGACGATCTACAACACTTGTAGAACCCAGATCAACATTCAAAATTATTCTGAGAAACGATTTCTCATCAGACAAAATTAATCCATAATATAACTTGTAAAAATCATAATTAATTCATACAAGCACATACAATTCTGAAATTTTTACCACAGATCTATATGCATACAACCTATGCTCTGATACCATTGTTGGATTTTAATCGCAACGCAGGCATGGTAAAACACTTTTATACATATAAAATCCAAATAAAAGCATATAAATCGTGATTAAAACATATGAATCGATTACTAACCTTTAATAGCGATCCAAAAGCAACGATCGGAGATCCTTAGCAGCTACTCCTCAAACGTGAAGCACTCCACCGGTATCCACCAAGAAAACGACGTTAAGGAGGAGGAGGAGGTGGAGAGAATTAGGTTTTCTCAAAAAAAAAAATTTTGGGTTCGGGTTAGAATAAAAATAGGGTTTATAATAGTATATTTATAGGCAAAATTTTCAGCTGAAATTTTCCCATAAAATATTATTATTATTAACCCATTTATTATTCTCATTAATAATTAAAACACCTTTTAATTATTAATCCTTTTTCTAAACACTTTAGAAATTATTCTCTCTCTTGATTTAATTTCTAAAAATTAAATTCTTAATTAATAATATTAAGAACTTTTCTTAATTAATTTATAATCAATTAAATCTCATTTAATCAATTATTAAATTTGCCAATTATTTATTTATTTCATAAATAAATAATTATTAGCCATTATTAATTAATTCCTCCACCATTAAATCATTTTCTTTTTATGGTGTGACCCGGTAGGTTCAATATTAAGCCGGTAGTAGAAATAAATAATAATAAAACTATTTTATCATTATTTATATAAATTCTCTAATTTATTAAATATGATTAATTAATTAATCATATTTATTCTACATCGTGAGGGATACTTCTCAGCATATCGCGACTATCCGGATAATACGAATTCACTGCTTAGAATACCAAGAACCTATTCAGTGAATAGTTACGTACAATAAACTCCTTCTACCCTACAATGTCCTGATTAAATACAAGGCATGGATCTCGTGTCAAGCCTATCTAATTTAATCACTTGGTTACCATTTACTATGCTTAGTTCTATGCAAATTAGAAACTCCTTTCTAATTTCATTCACTCTGGCCAGAGATTCCTGAACTAGCATAAGTGGATCAGCCTTGAACATTCGCTTCCTTTACTGGAAGGGGTAGATCCTTTATTGATCATACATTATCTTCGTGTACAAATTTCTATACCCAGTAGAGCCCTAATAATTGTCCCTGGAGACTAAGAACTAAACCAAAGCATAGTTCAGTGTACACAAGATGACTATGATGACCTCAAGTCTAAGGATACTTGTACAACTATCACTTATGTGAACAACTGCTGACACATGAGTGAACTCCATCAGTTGTTCAGCTGTGCGAGTCATGTTCAGTGAACTTATTCTATAATAAGCACCTACATACTAGCTATAGTGTCACCACACAAATGTCTATGAGAACAGACATCCTTCATAATGAAGCAAGCATAGTATGTACCGATCTTTGCGGATTATTAATTACCAGTTAGTAATCCTATGATCAGGAACTATTTAAGTTTAGAGTTATCATCTTTTAGGTCTCACTATTATGATCTTATCATAATCCATAAAAAGCTTTACTCTAAACTATGGTATATCTTATTTAAACACTTAAATAGATAGAGCCCGTAATAAAAACAAAACAAGTCTTTTATTAATATCAATGAAATCAAAACAGATTATATAAAAAGTTATTCCTAAATCCTAATACATGATTGGACTTAGGATATATTCCTTTCACTTCCAGCCTTTCTTCTTCCAATCGCTCCAGATGGCGATGGTAGTCCATGTAAAAGAACAGGAGGTTTGTGAGAACCTCCTGGGGAACCGAGTCCCAAATCTCATCAGGAATGACAGTCACGTGCCATTCTTGCTGCCAGTCCTCACAGCTCAACTCCATGTTGAAGGTCTCATAGTTTAAAAACATGTTGTAGTTGACCATGATTGTGTTGGTATGAAGGAAAAGAGAGTGAGTATGTGAGAAAAGAAATGATGTGTAGACTGATTTGAGGTGTTAGTTCATATAGGCAATAGAATGCCAGGAGACGCAAGGAAATTTAATGCTGACAGGTAGAAATAATTCTACCTCGTCTCCCTAGACTAGGAAGAAGAAAAATAGTCATTGGAAGTGGAAAACAGGGTTTAATGCGCACAAGAAACAAGTAAATATTACTGTGCATGTACGTATTCCACTAACCCTAATTGTATTGACTGTTAATATCTCACCCGTACATATTCTGATTTAAAATAAGACTGTTTCAGATTTTAACCACAAATAAGTCAAGTAGAGGATCAGAATTTAATATCAGCACTTAGACTTATATCAGAACTTAACAGTCATCAGAACATGATTTCTTAACTCGAAAAATGAATGCCTATCTCTGTGATTCTTCACACAAATTCTGATTTTGGTTCTTCAGAACTTATTTATCAGAACTTCCATCAGAACTTGTCCTCAGAATTTATGCAATCTGACACATAAACTGTTCATCTAAAACAACATTGAACGCCACAGTAATTTTCATCATTCATATGGAGTGTAAGTGTGTGCATTAAGCAAAATACCAGACAATGAGTAAAGTCTGATTCACTTCAGTACATCTTAGAAATAAGGCATAACTAAGAACTTTACTAAAAATCTATCAATATTCTGAAGTTTACTTTTGAATGAGTTCATGCACAAGTCCACCTGAACTGTTTTGTGCTTATTTTATGCATCTTTTGAAATTCCATATTACAGTGGCTTCTCAGTGTAAGTGAGTCGCGACTGCTTATCAGAATTTATGCTATTATCAGAGTATTTCTCCAGTAATCATAGAGTGTGAAAAGTCACCAAAAAAAATAATTATTTGCTTTTCTGATGCATATTACTTAATACCAGCAATGCACTTGGGTCGTCCCTTCCACATTTTTACTCTAGATCTCAAAGGAGTACCTGATTTTTATTCCTTGATTCTTTTTCTTTTTCTTTTGATGAGTGAGGTTTATCAGCATTTAGTACATCCATCAGATTTACTAACATCAGAACTTAACATATGAGAAGCATTATTCTAATTTTTGGCTTAGTAATAAGATAGACAAAGTAAACGTGACTAAGCTCAATATCAGAATTTGCTTGTGTCAGTAGATTTCCACATAAATAATTACTTCTAACATGGGATCTCTAGTATATTAAAGACTACTAGGTCAGCATCTAGCACAGTTATCCTCATTGGATTGAATAGACACAGAAACAGTCATATCACTATCAGAGTTTAGAAATTCACAGACAACAATCAGTACTTAAGCAATTTTCAATTAAGCACAGAATACACAAAGAGAGTAATTTCTATAAATACTGATCATAAAGTCTGATGCATCAGAAAAAATGCTAAGCAGATTTAGAGAAAGAACCTGAAACCATTCCAAGTTCATTTACCAATCTTGTAAAAGTAGCTTCACACAGTGGTTTTTTGAAGATATCTGCTAGTTGTTGATCTGTTGGAACAAAGTACAATTCCACTGTACCTTCATCCACATGTTCCCTTATGAAGTGGTACCTAATGCTGATGTGCTTTGTCATTGAGTGTTGAACTGGATTACCTGTCATAGCAATAACACTTTGATTATCACAGTAAATAGGGATTTTAAAATATGTTAACCCCTAATCCAGTAACTGATTCTTCATCCAAAGAATCTGTGTACAACAGCTTCCTGCAGCAATGTATTCTGCTTCTACAGTTGATGTGGAAATTGACTTTTGTTTCTTGCTAAACCAAGAAACCAGTCTGCCTCCAAGAAATTGGCAGCTTCCACTTGTGCTTTTCCTGTCAATTTTGCAACCTGCAAAATCTGCATCTGAGTAACCTATTAGTTTAAAATCTGATTCTCTTGGATACCACAATCCCAGATCAGCTGTTCCCTTAAGATACTTGAAAATTCTTTTCACAACTGTTAAGTGAGGTTCTCTTGGATCTACTTGAAATCTTGCACAAAGACAGGTAGCATACATGATATCAGGTCTACTAGCAGTTAGATAGAGTAGAGAGCCAATCATACCTCTATAATCAGTAATATCTACTGATTTACCAGTATCCTTATCCAGTTTTGTTGCAGTGGCCATGGGAGTGGATGCACTTGAACAATATTGCATTCCAAATTTCTTCAGCAAATTTCTGGTGTACTTGGTTTGACAAATAAAAGTGCCTTCTTCATTCTGCTTGACTTGAAGGCCCAGAAAATAGCTAAGTTCCCCCATCATACTCATTTGATATCTTAACTGCATCAGTTTGGAAAACTTTTTGCAAAGTCTGTCATTTGTAGAACCAAAGATGATATCGTCAACATATATCTGAACCAGAAGTAAGTCCTTTCCATGGTTGAGGTAGAACAGTGTTTTGTCTATAGTTCCTCTGTTAAATCCACTTTCCAGAAGAAACTGAGCTAAAGTCTCATACCATGCTCTTGGAGCTTGCTTAAGGCCATAAAGTGCTTTATCAAGCCTGTAGACATGATTCGGATATTTGGGATCTACAAAGCCTGGAGGTTGTTCAACATATACTTCCTCTTCCAATTCTCCATTGAGAAAAGCACATTTCACATCCATTTGAAAGACAATAAACTTTTTGTGAGCAGCATAAGCCAAAAATATCCTTATGGCTTCCAATCTAGCAACTGGTGCAAATGTTTCATCATAATCAATTCCCTCCTGTTGAGAATATCCTTTTACAACCAACCTTGCCTTATTCCTTGTAATAATGCCATCACTATCAGTTTTGTTTCTGAATACCCACTTTGTACCAACAACAGATCTGTTCTTTGGTCTTGGCACTAGGGTCCAAACTTTATTTCTTTCAAATTCATTTAACTCTTCCTGCATTGCTTGTACCCAATCAGCATCTTGAAGAGCTTCTTCCATTTTCTTTGGTTTAGTCTGAGAAAGAAAAGAATTGTGAAGACATTCACTCGAAGTAGCTGTTCTGACACCTGTATCAGGATTTCCAATAATTAAGTCAGGTGTATGTGATTTAGTCCACTTCCTTGCAGATGGAAGGTTTTCTATAGAACTGGATGCTCCCCCATGATCCATGCTATCTTCGTCAACATTTTATGATGTCCCCCCTGAAACTATGCTCTCTGAGTTGGATTCTTCAGAATTTAAGTTTTCAGAATTTTCAGAACTTGGCTTATCAGAACTTGACGAATCAGAACTTGAAGAGCCAGATGTATGTTCTGATGCTTCTTGAGATGTGGTTGTATCTTGAGTATGCTCCCCCCGCATAGGTGCATCTTCCTTTGGCGTAGTCACCACAGTTTCAATAACATCAGAGTTTATTCCATCAGAGTTTGCAGTATCAGGATTTACACTGTCAGGATTTTCAGTATCAGAATTTAAGTCTTCATTTTCAAATCTCAGCTGATCATGATCATTGAAATCTTCAAGTCCAGTAATATTCTTTTCATCAAAAGAGACATTGATAGATTCCATGACTACTCTTGTTCTCAAGTTATAGAATCTGAAGGCTTTTGTGGAAAGTGGATATCCAACAAAGATTCCTTCATCAGCTTTTAGATCAAATTTGGATAGCTGTTCAGAGTGAGTCTTAAGAACAAAACATTTGCATCCAAATACATGAAAATACTTCAGATTTGGATTCTTTTTCTTTACCATCTCATATGGTGTCTTTCCTTGCTTGTTAATGAGTGTTGCATTCTGAGTAAAACAAGCAGTCTGCACAGCTTCAACCCAGAAATAGGTTAGAAGCTTTGCTTCATCAAGCATTGTACGTGCAGCTTCAATGAGAGTTCTATTCTTTCTTTCAACAACTCCATTTTGCTGTGGAGTTCCAGGAGAAAAAAATTCCTGCTTGATTCCATGGTTTTTGCAGAACTCTTCCATTATCAAATTCTTGAACTCAGTACCATTATCACTTCTTATTATCTTCACAGAATCTTTGACCAATTTATCCAGTTGCCTGACATGATCAATCAAGATAGATGCAGTTTCACTTTTTGTGTGCAAGAAATACACCCATATGTATCTGGTGAACTCATCCACTATGACCATAGTATATTTCTTCTTTGCAATAGACATGACATTTACAGGACCAAATAGATCAACATGTAGTAGGTGATAAGGCTCAAGAATTGATGATTCAGTCTTGCTCTTAAATGAGGATTTCCTTTGTTTAGCCTTCTAACAAGAATCACAAAGGCCATCAGGAGCAAATACTGACTTTGGAAGTTCTCTCACAAGATCTTTCTTGACTAGTTCATTTATATTGTTGAAATTTAAATGAGAGAGTTTCTTGTGCCAATTCCAGCTTTCTTCAATTGATGCTCTACTCATCAGACAGATTGCAGAACCATTAGTACTTGTTGAAAGCTTGGCTTCATAGATGTTACCATGCCTGTATCCTTTCAGAACAGCTTTTCCTGTATATTTACTAATAACTTCACAGTATTCTTCAAAGAAATCCACATGATAACCTCTGTCACAGATTTGACTAACACTCAGCAGATTGTGTTTAAGTCCTGAGACCAGAGCTACTTCTTTAACGATGACATTCCCAAGATTGATATTGCCATATCCCAATGTTTTTCCAATGTTGCCATCTCCATAAGAAACACTTGGGCCAGCCTTCTCCACAAAGTCTGATAGCAGGGCTTTATTTCCAGTCATATGTCCTGAACATCCACTGTCCAGAACTAGGATGTTTTTCCTGTTGCCCTGCAATCACAAAGACCACTAATGATTAGTTTTAAAGACCCAGACTTGCTTGGATCCTTTGGCCTTATTAAGTTTGTTAACATTTGCAGCGGATTTAGCATCAGAGTTTATGTTAACATTTTTCTTATCAGAATTTGCACTATCAGACTTTGAATCAGAACTTACACTAGAAGGAACAATGCTAACTTTCTTTAAAGAAGGTTTTATTTGATAATAATCATAGTACAAACTATGATATTCCTTACAAGTATAAATGGAATGCCATAAACTACCACAATGTAAACAAGGATTTTGTGGCTTATATCTAACAGACTGACTCTTAACTCCTGATTTTGAAGGTAAGGAGTTTATGTTCTTATTCTTCCGGCAAAAAAAAGCCAGATGGTTAGAACTTCCACAGTTATGACATGTTTTTCTAGGAGCATCAGGAACAGGCTTATAATCATTGCTTTTATTCATACCTTCCTTTCCATTCCTATTTTTCCTAGGTGATTTTACCTTGTTTGCATTCTTAACATCTTTCAGCTTATGCTTAAGCTACTTCTTTGTCATTAAGCCTACGTTTACTTCAGTTGTCTTTTCTTGTTTTAGTTTGTCAAAAGTTAATTCCTTTTTAACTTCTGATTTCTCATTATCAGACTTTACAGCTATAAACTTAACAGGCTTTAACTTAGATTTTTGACTAACAACTATAGGCTTAATTTCTACAATTCCTTTATCATTCTTATCATCTCCATAACCTAAGCCCTCTTTCCAGTTTTCACTACTTAACAAATTCTGAGTTGTTCTGCCAAAGTTAGTCCAAGTCCTGATAATCTCTCTTTCCTTTTCTAACTCAGCTTTTAGAGATTCATTCATTTTAAGCACTTCATCCCTAACATAGAAAGCATCATCTCTATCTTTCTGAGTTTGATGAAACATGATTAACTCTTTTTCTAAATAATCATTCCTCTTTTTGCAAGCAAGATTTTCAGAAGTTAATCTTTCACATGTTAAAGTTTGATCTCTATAGCTAATGAACATGGTTTTAAGATATCTTCTCAACTCATTAATATCATCAGTATGAAATGCATAAGTAGTTTGAGGTACCTTTAACTCAGCAGCTTCAGAACTGCTTTCAGCACTTGCCATATCAGCATTTGCCATCAAGGCATAATTCTCCTCACTTTCAGAATCTAAGGTGTCTGTCTAGCTTTTGTTCTTTGTGACAAGAGCCTTGCCTTTGTCACTCTTCACTTTCTTGCAATCCGGAGATATGTGGCCTTTCTCACCACAGTTGTAGCATTTGACATTTGCATAATCTCCTCTGTCAAACTTTCCTCCTTTGCCCTCAGATTTTCTGAAATTCTTCTTATCAGAACTTGCACCTTTCCTGGAAAACTTCTTTCCCTTCTTGAACTTCCTGTATGCAATCTTTGTGATTCCTTTCACCATAAGGGCACACAGCTTCATCATCTCTTCATCAGCATCCGTCTCAGGCAAGCTTTCAGATTCTGAGTCATCATCACTATCAGAACTTGATGACTCAGTATCAAACTTTGTGAAAAGAGCTTTACCCTTGCCTTTCCTTGAGGTAGCTGTCTTGGGGGATTCTTCTTCAGCCTTAAGAGCAACTGTCCTTGACTTCTCCTTTCCTCTTGCTTCTTTGTTACATCTCAAGTTCATGAGTCTTGAGCATCCCATAAATTTCATCAAGAGTTGTTTCATCAAGATTATAGTTGTCTCTTATTGTTGTTGCCTTCAAATCCCAGCTTTCAGGAAGAGCCAACAGGAATTTAAGGTTTGAATCTTCAAGATCATACTCCTTATCAACCAGTGACAAATCATTCAAGAGTTTGACAAATTTATCATATAAATCAGTCAATGACTCATTAGCCTTTGAGTCAAAGTGTTCATACTCTTGAGTGAGTATTGTCTTCCTGTTCTTCTTAATCATATTAGTTCCCTGACATCTTGTTTCCAAGGCATCCCATATCTCCTTTGCAGTCTTGTAGTTTATTACCATGTTTGACATTACATTATCAATGGCACTATGCAGTAAGTGTCGTACCTTAGCATCCTTAGCAATTGATGCGATATCTTCAGCAGTGTAGTCACTCTTCTCCTTTGGTACTGACTTTGCTGCTTCACCTGCAACTGCAACTGCGAGTTTGGTTGGTTTGTGAGGCCCTTCCTTGATTCTATCAAGATATTCTGGATCTGTAGCTTCCAGAAACATAGTCATCCTCACCTTCCATATGGGATATTCAGATGGTCTAAATATGGGAACTCTAATAGTCTCATATCGGCTTTGGATTTGTGTCTTTGGAGGTTCTTCAGTTTTGGTGGGCTTAGTTAGAGTTTCTACTTCAGACATGATTGTTTTTGGATCTTAAACTGTTTGTGTGTTAACTGATAGGCTCTGATACCACTTGTTAGGTCACACATACTGTAGAGGGGGGTGAATACAGTGTATAGCACAATCAAATCGAACTTTAATAACTCAAGTAACAGAAAAAAAACTTTATTCAAAATAATAAACTCTGTTACAGTATGGAACTGTCCTCTCTCAGTGATGAACAAATATCACGGGAGCTGCTATAGTTACAATGAATAATCTTCTCGACAATGATAACACTTATAGTGTAAACCCTATGTCTGTGTTTAAATACTACACAGTTACAAGATAATCGCTAATTGATATGGAATATAATTCTGCTTCCTAAAATATATCAATCATATATCTTTTCTTCCAAGTATTCTATTCTTCATAGAATTCCTTCTTCATGCATATCTCTTCTTACGTTTGTCTTGATCTTCTTTTCCTTTCAATCAGCCGCCTTCCTTATCTGAATGATTCCTTTAAGTCCTGATATTATCTTCTGATAAATATCTCCTGAACCTTAAGTACTGATGACTTAAGTTCTGACTTCAGTATAAGTGCTGATTTCAGTTAAGTACTGATTTATCCTGTTTAAGTAAGATCTGAAAACTAAAAATAAATCATATTAGACATGACATTATCAAATATATCTAATATATTAAAATAGAGGGCCGTTAGCCACACTCCAATCAGATTATATGATGAGGCAGAGGCTACAACGGACAGTTTATAGTTCTACTCTTGAGTTGGATGCATTGATGCATGACGAGCCACATACATACGTAGAGTTTCATAAAGCCACCCGTCTTGTACAGTCAGTTATTGAGACTCTTCGCCATGAGTTGGGACGTATTCTGCCAAGATTTTGATGTATGACAGTGGTTAGGGTTGTTGTATTATACGTGATATATGTAGATAGAGGCAGCTATAGTATAGTGAGACTAGATATGTATATGTGTACTCAGTTTTGACATGTATCGGCAGTAGTTATGATAGACCTGATGTTAGACTCTACCCTAGACTTTTGTATCAAGCATTAACACCTGAGGCTGGTGTCAGATATATAAAATAAACCTTTTTCAACTTTTTCCTTTTTTTATTTAAATTCCAGTCTTTACAATATTAACATTTACTTTACCGCTTCACAGTTTTTCCTTATTTTAAATTCTGTTTTATTCAAAACAATGTCGTTCCATTTATTTATTTAAAACTTTAAAATTGTTTCAAATGAATTGTTTAAAATCTAACCTGTTTAAATTTCTTGTTTTAATATCAGTCAAATTGTTTCTCTTTCCACTATCAATTGTTTAATAAATTATTAAAAAGAAATATTTGTTTTATTATCAGAAAAATGGCATAAAAAAGAAAGAGCAGAACTGAAACCTCCAACAACAATTCTGAGGAACACAATAATGATACCATGAACCAAATGTTCCATCTGATACAACAACATATGGTAATGCTGTAGTAGCAGATGCAACAAGAATAACAACAATTTCAGCAACAGATGTTACAACAGCCACCTCGTCCCGAATCTCAGATACCACCAGTTTTGCATGTTGTTACCTTTAAGTAGTTTCAATCAGTTAAGCCTCCAGATTTTGAGGGTACAACAGATCCTACTAATGATAGGGCTTGGTTGAGAGAAATTAAGAAAGCGTTTGCGCTTGTGAAAGTTTAAGAGGATCAGAAGACTGATTTTGCTAGCTATTTCCTGAAAGGAGAAGCAAATTATTGGTGGGAATCCAAGAAAACTTTATAAGGGGAAGACATCGTAACTTGGGATAGTTCACTGAGTTGTTTCTGGAAAAGTATTTTCCTCGCTATATGAAGAACCAAATGGAAATCAAGTTCTTGGAATTGAAGCAAGGGAATATGTCCGTGACTGAATATGAAGCCAAGTTTACTGAATTTGCTAGGTTTGTTCCGGAACAGGTTGATACTGATGAAAAGCGGGCTAAGAGATTCTAGCAGGGATTGAAGCCGTGGATTCGTAGCGGAGTGGCAGTATTTGAATTGACGACCTATACAGCCGTGGTTCAGAAAGCCATGATCATTGAATAGGAAAGTGAAATATCCCAAAAGGAAAAGGGACAAGGAAATTTTTAGAACCGTTTCAACTGGAAGCCGGGATTTCAAGCTCGGACAAATATGAATTTCAAGAGGATAGGTCAAGGTAATCAGAGAGCAAGTAATCGTTTCCAAGCTCCCAAACAGCAGGAAATCATTAGACCACCATTGCCATACTACAAGACATGTGGTTAAAAACATACGGGTGTCTGCAACAAAGCAAATATGACATGCTTCAAGTGTAAACAGAAAGGACACTATTCCAATGAATGTCCAGAAGGGAGAACATAAGTTACTTATTTTCAGTGCGGGAAAAAAGGGACATGTTGCCAGAGATTGTAGCTAGAGGACCAGCAATGGCAGCTAGTGTTCCAAAAGTGTTGGCATTACCTCCACCACTACAGCAGAGTCAGCCGAGAGCAAGGACTTTTAATATTACTATAAAAGAAGCTGTGTAGAGTCCTAGTGTGATTGCATGTATACTTTCTGTGAATTCAGTAGATGCAAAAGTATTGATTAATTCTGGAGCTTCACGATCTTTTATTTCTGAAGAATTCATCGATAAGATATGTTGTGAAATTCAACGGTTGGGATAAAATTAGCGAATGACGACCAAGTTCCTGTAGATCGAGTATGTCCCGAATGCGATATCGAAATAGCATGACATAATTTCTCAGTCGACTTGATACCTTTCAAGTTGAGAGAGTTTGATGTTATTTTAGGGATGGATTGTTTAGCCTGTAGTAATGCTCAGATTGATTGTACGAATAAAAAAGTGAAATTGCGAACTGCAGATAATGCAACAGTGATATTTAGGGGCGAGAAACAGTGAAAGAAGTTCTTGACAATGATGCAGACTAAACAATTGCTACGACAGGGATGTAAAGTTTATATAACTTATGTGTTGGATATTGACAAGGAAAGTCCGAAGATAGAAGATATTTCCGTTGTGTGTGAATTTCCTGACGTCTTTCAAGATGAACTTCCAGGATTACCGCCGGATCGAGAAATTGATTTTACTATTGATTTAGTACCAGGTACAGAACCAGTTTCAAAAGATCCGTATCGAATGACACCAGTTAAAATGAAAGAATTGGCGACTCAGTTACAAGTTCTTCTGGACAAAGGAATTATAAGACCCAGTGTATCCCCATGGGGTGCACCAGTATTGTTTGTGAAAAAGAAAGACGGCAGCATGCGACCATATATTGCTTATCGTGAGTTAAATAAGTTGACTATTAAGAACAAGTATCCTTTACCACAGATTGACGATTTGTTTGATCAGTTAAAAAGAGCTGTGTGGTTTTCTAAGATAGACTTGAGGTCGGGATACCATCAATTCAAGATGAAAGCTGAAGATATTCCCAAGACTGCTTTTCGTACCAGATGTCACGCCCCCAACTTAAGCAGCAAATTAAATATAGCTATTACAAAATTTTAAAAGAGATAACATAACCAAATCCAAGATCTTACAGTTTAGGGTTTGGAACAGCCCAACACTACCAACTATTACATCTGATTTTGAATACCGAGTCCTCACACAAACTACTATCACTTATTCTACCTGAGCTCGAACATAAGCATCAGCATCTCAGGTCTTACTGGCAGTCTGCTTGAATCTAACCATAGCTGCTAGCTGTAATATCAGGGTAAAGCAAGGAGTGAGCCAAATGCTCAACAAGTGCTAACAGTACGACACAAAACATAAATCAAGATATACATTAAAGAATGATAATGGAAAGACATAACCAATGGTAACGAGAGATAAAACTGTGTGAGATGGCATCATTTTGCTTGTATCAAAACAATTTTAAAATCATGTCTCAATCAAAATCATTTTATGACGCTACGGATTACAGCCGGTGATCAGCTGCGAAGTAATCCCGAACCTCGCTGGGTTCTAATACATTAACGGGAATCCCTAGGCAACTTTTAAGCCTAATATAAGTGTGGAAAGGACTCGCGTCTCAGTCCAGATCCACTATTCAAGGAAAACATTTATCCCCCTTTGGGACTGAAAACCCATATTTTATTTATTTCAAAAACTGATGCCGAATTATAACAAAATCTCTTTTAACAGTAAACATTTTTATTAAGGGAATATAGATCAACTCGAAACACGGGAAATATGGTACTAAATCTCAGGGCCATGATTCACAAAACTATACTCTATTAAAGTAACTGAATGGTTTTCATATCTCAAAGATTTAGACAAGGGAATTCAGTGAGGCTATTGGATATTATAAAAGGGTAATGCCAAATAGGGCTTTAAGCAATGGTTTCTAATCAAGGTTCAAGTGCTGGATCATCAAGAAGGTAGGCTTCATGAATACTAAGGGTGTTAGGGTATGCAGAAATGATCTTTAACTCAGGATATATCAGAATTGTCAAGCTTTAGAATAAGAAAGAGGGTATCAATCAATGAGGAATCACGTTGGTAAGTATCTGACTATCAGAGTTCAAGGTAAGGTTCTATAGGGGTTCAAGTTTCAGGGTGAGATATTAATACTTAGGAATCATCAGCATGTTAATCAAGAGGATCAATCAAGTATTATAACAACTCTTTATTTTATCATGGCATTCAACTATCATGAAAAGACTTTTGAACTACTTGCAATACGTACTCAAGGGTTCATGGCATCTCTATATAATTCAAAGATAAACATAAGGTATGCTTGATTTAATATACCAAATGACACAGGATAGTTGTAGCAATATATGAACTATTAGCAGTAAATACGAAGGTCAAGTTGAATCACTTGCCTTGAGAAAGGCTGGTCTGGTCTGACTGGTAGGAGCAACTGGAGCTTCACTCGACCTTTATGGCAAGTTTTCCCTCATCTCGAGATCCTACATAATAATAATAATCCTCATTATAATATATTCTTACCATCTTAACCTATTTACAACTTGAAATTAAACACGGATGGCACTTAGGCCTATACGCACTTAATTTTATATTCACTTTTAAATTACAAAAGTACACACATAGCCACATATTCACATATCATATATTAATACCAAATAACACCATATATACCATAATGCAACACTAGGCTTGGATGATCTCGACTCACCACTTAAGTCACTTGGTCGCCAAACTAGACAAGGTCTTCAAATTTTGGCTTCCTAACTCGATGTGCCTTTCCTAAATTATCCAAAACCTATTGACCCTCACTTGTGCCTTTAGCTCTACTGACCTTATACCATCTTAAAACTATGGTGGTCGACCTAATACTCACCTCTAAGTGTTCTAAAACTATGTGATAAGTGAAAGCGCTCACTGGTGCAAATTTCAGGATGACAACTATGGTTTCTTGAGTGCATTAGACACTCTTAAACTACAAGTTTTCCTTCAAAACTTTTACACAAGACTCTCCTGACCTAAGGTCATCTCACAAACTTGATGTGGCTCAAGGGCCTGGCTTGGGCCTTCTTGGGCCTAAGCTAAAAGTGCAAGGTTCCCCTATTTTTCTGGGCAGAAAACACCCTGGCTTGAATTAACTTGTGACACATGGTTCTAACTCATATCCTATGAAATATGGTTGGAAACACTTCTCTGACACTCCCTCTAACTAAGGCCCAATAGGGCTTAATGAGGGCCTACCCATGACATGGTCAAATCTTCCTATTTCTAAGTTGCAACAAAACTGTCCCCTGCTGGACAGATTTTGTTATTCTACTTGTGCACCTAACCAAAAGACATGCAAACCTCCAACCAACTCCTAAAACCTTTTATATACTCCAAATAATAACTTCTGGTAGCTTGGGCCTCAAAGTGCACATCAATGACATGGTCAAAACTCACTCTAAACCTTAGGGTACTAAACTGATTTTCTGCAGAAACTATAACTCTCATTTTCCAAGGTTTTGACTTGACAAACTCAACTAACAACAACTCAATACTTAAACCAAGACTTATACATGGTATTCTACTGAATTAACTCCCTTATTCTCAAAATAACCTTGGGTGAGATCATCCTTACCTAAGGTACAATTATGGCAAACAAAAGAGATCGCATTTCTCAACTCACCAATCATTAAGTTTTTGAAACCACAAGATATGCATTTTATAAAAGATAACCAAGAATTATTACCATGCAACAAGAAGCATAAATCAATATTAAAACATTATTCCTACTGAAATTAAGGCTCACTAACAAAATCTTTCCAAATGATCAAAATCTTACAACATTCTAAGAGAAATCCACATGCATGCATGTCCTCGGGTTTTGCAAACCAAAACAACACATTTTCTACATATATTTTACCATAAAATTGACATGCAAGCCTAGCATAAGCTATACCTAGATGATCACTTAGCATGCAAGGAGTTTTATCAAATTTTCACCACAAAATTCAAGTCATTATCACATAAACAAGCAAAATTTGAGCAAAACAACAAGAATGATCTCAAGGACCATTCATTCGGCTCCCATATGGTCATCGCCGAGTGAAATGGATGGGAATGGCCATTTAATCATCAAGAGTTTCCTTCTCAAGACTTGGCACTTATCCATTACTTGTAGTCCTCTCAAAAACAACCCTAAACTCACAAGAATCAAGGTTGTATTTTGAGTTTCACTAAAACTTTTACATAAAACCTTTAAACTTAAACTTTCTACTCAAAACTCTTTGAAATATGAGTGATCATGGTATGGGAAGTAACATTTACTTGTGTAAAGAGTGAAAGCTTGGTTGAGGATTGAAGAAAAAAATGGGGATGGGGGTTTCGGCTTTTAGCCGAGAGTGAGAGGGGAGAGCCGAGAGGAGGGAGAAGGGAGGGAGGAGAGAGTGAGGTGTGGGTGGATTATGAGAATGATCATGACATTTGCTTGTTTTTATGGTATTTGATTTGACAAAATTTGAGTGGAAAGAAGAATTGACAAGTCTATCCCTCCACTTATACTTGGTGCATTTTGCATGCAAGGGTAAAGAAGGAAATTGGCTAGAGAAATAAGAGTTAGTGGGTTTGGAATTGTCCTCTTTGTCCTTGAAAAGAATGATAGGGTGGTTTGCATGCAAGGGATTTCTTGTAATTTGCTAAATATGATAACTAAAATTTATAATTATTTATTTTTATAAAATAAAATACAAGTTCAAAAATTATAAAATTTATACCATAAAATAACTTGGATTTTTAGAGACTTTATAAAATCATTTTCAAAATTTGTGAACAAAATACCTTTTAAAAGAAAATTTTTCCAAGGCTTAGAATATTCCTTATAAATCAAAAATAAAGAAATTAAATAAACTCTTGCTTTGAAAAATCATATACTACATAAAGCAAATTTATAATGCAGAAATTTTCACTCACACAAACGTACAATCATTGAATATATTTTCATTCGGCTTTAATATTATACCAAATCCACAAATAATATTACACGAAGATACCGGTCGTAACATCCTCTCCCCCTTAAGGGATTCTGTCCCCAGAATCTAAGAGAACAGATGAGGATACCGGGAACGCATATCAGACTCTAACTCCCAAGTCGATTCTTCGACCTTAGGGTTCCTCCAAAGCACTTTCACTAACTTTACCGACTTATTCCTAAGACTCTTTACTTGCCAGTCGAGTATTTTAACCGGTTGCTCCACAAATGACAGGTCTGCCTGAATTTCTACCGGTTCATATTCTATCACATGGCTAGCGTCAGGATTGTACTTCTTAAGCAACGACACATGGAACACATTATGCACATGCTGATACTGAGGTGGTAAGGCCAACTCGTAGGCCACCTTTCCTACTTGACTCAAAATCTCAAAAGGACCTATGTATCTAGGTGCTAACTTCCCTTTCTTGCCAAATCTCATCAACCCTTTTCTAGGTGACACCTTCAGCAACACAGCTTTGCCAATTTGGAATTAAACATCCTTACGCACTGGATCCGCATACTTCCTCTGTCTATCTTGAGCAGCAAGCAACCTTTTCTGAATTAACTTGACCGAGTCATGCAACTGTTGTATCAATTCCGAGCCGAGAATTCTTCCTTCTCCTACTTCATCCCAACTTGTTGGTGATCTACATTTTCGCCCGTACAAAGCTTCGTATGGTGGCATGCCGATACTGGAATGATAGCTGTTGTTATAAAAGAATTCAATCAACGGCAAGTGGTCGTCCCAACTTCCTGCAAAATCGATTGCACAACTGCGCAACATGTCTTCAATTGTTTGAATTGTCCTTTCACTCTGGCCATCAGTCTGCGGGTGGTATGCCGTGCTCATACTCAACTTCATGCCAAGACATTCCTGAAACTGCTTCCAGAATCTCGAGTTAAATCGGGGATCTCTGTCTGAAACTATTGATACGGGTACTCCATGCCTTAGTACGATTTTGCGCACATACAGATGAACCAACTTGTCCAGTGACGACTTCTCATTTATTGGAAGGAAATGCGCCGACTTCGTAAGACGATCAATTATAACCCATATTGCGTCATGTCCGGATTTCGTTCGCGGTAGTCCTACTATAAAGTCCATAGCGATATTTTCCCATTTCCATTCTGGAATCTTCAGGGGCTGAATTAATCCGCTTGGTCGTTGATGTTCTGCCTTTACTTTCTGAAAAGTATAACACTTCGCAACCCATTCTGCCACGTCTCGCTTCATATTTGGCCACCAAAAGTTCTTCTTTAAGTCTTGATACATCTTGGTGCTTCCCGGGTGGATTGAAAATTTCGAATTGTGGGCTTTATGGAGGATCTCATTCTTTAATTCAAGTACATGAGGAATCCATATTCTGGATGAAAACCTTAGTATCCCTTGCTCATCCCTTTGAGTATTAATCTCCTCTCCAGATAACTGATTCTTCTCTTTCTCCATTACTTCTTCTTGACACTTCTTTATCCTTTCCACTAGTGTTGGCTGAAAGGTCATTGGACGACAAACTTCCTCGACTTTTCCATAAGCACAAAGTCCAATTCCAATCTTTCGATTTCTTTAAATAACTCTTTTGATGTTATCATCATATTCAGTCTCTCCTTCCTACTCAGAGCATCGGCCACTACATTCGCCTTTCCAGGATGGTAATTTATCGAACAGTCGTAGTCCTTGATCAATTCCAGCCATCTCCTCTGCCTCATATTGAGCTCTTTCTGAGTAAAAATGTACTTTAAACTCTTGTGATCCGTGTAGATTTCACACTTCTCTCCGTAGAGGTAATGTCTCCAAATCTTAAGTGCGAACACTATGGCGGCTAGTTCCAAGTCATGCGTCGGGTACTTTAACTCATGCGGTTTCAACTGTCTTGACGCATATGCGATCATTTTACTGTGTTGCATCAACACACAACCCAAACCCTTATGTGAAGCGTCGCTGAATAATACAAAGTTCCCTTGATCATCTGGAAGTACCAACACCGGAGCTGTTACCAACTTCTGCTTCAACTCTTGAAAGCTATCTTCACATTCTGCACTCCATTGAAACTTTTGATTCTTTCTGGTTAACTTGGTCAATGGCGTGGCGATCTTCGAGAAATCCTTGACGAATCTTCTATAGTATCCGGCCAATCCTAGAAAACTTCACACTTCCGTAGGAGTCTTTGGCCTCTCCCAACTCATAACTGCCTCAATCTTTGCCGGATCCACTTTAACTCCCTCACTTCTAATGACATGCCCCAAAAATTGAACTTCCTTTAACCAAAACTCATATTTGGTAAACTTGGCATACAACTTCTCTTGTCGGAGTATCTCCAATGCTATCTAGAGGTACTGCTTATGTTCTTCTTCCGACTTAGAATAAATAAGGATGTCATCAATAAATACCACGATAAATTTGTCCAAATACTTCTTAAATACCCGATTCATCAGATCCATAAATGCGGCCGGAGCGTTGGTCAATCCAAACGGCATTACTAGGAATTCATAATGCCCATATCTGGTCCTGAATGCGATCTTGGAAACATCTTCTTCTTTGATCTTTAATTGATGGTATCCCGATCTCAAATCAATCTTCGAAAAGCATTTTGCTCCCTTCAACTGGTCAAAAAGGTCATCTATCCTTGGTCACGGGTAGCGGTTCTTGATCGTTACCTTATTCAATTCCCGATAATCTATGCATAGACGCATACTCCCATCTTTCTTCTTTACAAATAGAACATGTGCTCCCCATGGCGACGTACTTGGTCGTATCACTCCTTTATCCAATAATTCTTGTAGCTGGCTCGTCAACTCTTTCATTTCTGCTGGTGCCATCCTATATGGGGCCTTTGAAACTGGTTCCGTTCCTGGAGCAAGATTGATCTCGAACTCGATTTGTCGATCTGGTGGTAAGCCTGGTAGTTCGTCGGGAAACACATCCGGGAACTCGTTAACTACAGGGATATCTTCCATGCTGGGGCTGCCTTTTTCCGAATCCACTACATAAGCTAGGAACGACTCACAACCTTTTCTAAGTAGCTTCTTAGCCTGAACAATTGTAAGAAATAGTTGCTCTTACCTCTGCCCCTTAAATACTACCTCCTCTCCACTCTTCGTCTTTAAATACACTCTCTTGGTCTTACAATTAATCTGAGCGCTATTCTCTCCTAACCAATCCATTCCTAAAATTATATCAAACTCTCCCAACTTGAAGAGTATCAAGTCGGCTGAAAACTTATACCCCGAAATATCAATCTCACATTTTGGACAAAATTGATATACATGAATCTTCTCTTGGTTCGCAATTACCACATTTACTACCTCACTCATAATCATTTTCTCACATTGAAGATTATCAACAAAAGATTCTGATATGAAAGATCTTGTTGCTCCCGAATCAATCAATACTTTAGCTTTGACATTATTGAGTAAAAGTGTACCTGCTATCACTTCCGAATTCTGTACAGCATCCTTCATCTTTAAATCAAATGTCCTTGTTGTTGCTTGCGGGGTTGGTGCGGGTGGTGGAGGTAATGACAATACCTCGGCTGGCACGCTTGCACTGGTACTTGCCACATTCATCAGAGCTTTGACTGGTCCGGTTGCCTTGCACTCCCTAGCTATGTGTCCAGTCTTCCCACACTTGTAGCACATAACTCCTGGCTTCGGCATCTTGAACTCATTCGCCAAATGTCCCTTCTGATTGCACCTGTAGCATGTCATGCTCAGCTTATTACACACACCGGGGTGCCTTCTTCCACAGTGCTTGCATTCTGGCCTCTGGAACCTGTTTTCTCCAACTTGCCCTTGGCTTGCCTGAATTTTCCCCTTCGATTCTTGCCTTTTACCCAAATTTCCTTTCTTTTGAAAATTTCCGCCCTTTGGAAACCAATCCTCTTTACATTCCGATCTTGTGAACTTCCGGCTTCAGACTTCTCTCCATAAAATGGAACCTTCCTTTTCTTGTTATCCCTCTCTTTCCTTGACTGCATCCCATTATTCTCAATCAGAGCAGCTTTCTGTACTACTCCCGCATAAGTTTCAAGCTCAAACATAGCCACCCTATCTCTGATCCAAGGCTCCAATCCTTGCTGAAATTTCTTTGCTTTTTCTTCCTCAGTGCTGGTATACTTTGTCACAAACCTTGACAACTCAGTGAACTTCTTCTCATACTCCAATACAGTCATGTTACCTTGCTTCAACTCAAGAAATTTTAGCTCCATATGATTCTGCATGTACTTAGGGTAATACTTGTCCAGAAATAACTTCTTAAATCTCTCCCAAGAAACCTGTTGAGTGACTTCCATAGCTTTTACTGATTCCCACCAATAGATGACTTCTCCCTTCAAGAAGTAAGTAGCATACGGCGCCTTCTGATCGTCTCCTAACTGTACCAACTCAAAAGCCCTTTCCATCTCCTTGATCCATGTGTTAGCTATCACTGGATCAGTGGTATCATGAAATGCAGGTGGATTCACATTCTGAAAAGCCTTGAAAGTGACAATTTGTCTAGGTGGTACAGGTGGTTCAGGTGGATGGTGTGGCTCACGGTTATCTTGGTTTTCAATTCGTTGTTGAAGAGTTAGTTGTTCTTGAGCTATAGCATTGGTTTGCTGTTGCAAAGTTTCCAGTAATCGAAGAATGTTTGGGTCTGTGGTGGATGTGGTTGTTGGGTTCTTCTTTTTGGGAGGCATGATCCTGAAATAAGAGTTGTGTCAAAACAGATATGAATGATAAAATGATTCAAGGGTATCGCATGGCATTCTCATTTACATATGGGGTCAAGTTTCCAAATTAAGCAGATATGATGATAAAAACGTAAAATAACAGTTGAGAGCAAATGGAACAATAGCACATAATTATTGAAATTTTAAAGGTCACAATACATAGGATTGGGACAAAGTCTTATTCTAGGAATAACAGGCTTATTTAAAGGAAACAACGGAAACAACTGGGGATTCCATAGAGTCTGATAGTACAACAACATGAAAGGTAGATGGAAAGAACTAAGGCTCCACTCCATCTGAACGGGGCTTGGTATTCTTTTCCTCTCGAAGCGACTTCACAATGCTCTGGAGCTCATCCGCCACCATCTGAATGACATACTGGCTGGTATGGTCCCGGTGCACTGGCATCTCCTCAAGCTTAGTGTTGACGTACTGAACCAAGGTCTCAAGTCTCGCAGTCATCTGCTCCTTGGGCTTCCCTTCGTAGTTTCGGCTGTTCGGATACACGTTCTTCAGTCGGTCTATCAGTCGGTCGTACTTGCCCTGAAGCATGTCGAACTCGCGCCTCAACTCAGCATACACGGAGAAAGCAATAGTGTCGTCCGACCCAGAGGATGACGAGGAATGCGCCCTTTGCTGACAACCAATAAGAGGAGTATTAATAATAATTTACTTAACCTACTCTCTCGCATATTATCTATAACCTACACATATCCTATAACCTATTTGGGCTGTCCAGGGACTCTAAACCGTAGCTCTGATACCAAAACCTGTCACGCCCCCAACTTAAGCAGCAAATTAAATATAGCTATTACAAAATTTTAAAAGAGATAACACAACCAAATCCAAGATCTTACAGTTTAGGGTTTGAAACAGCCCAACACAACCAACTATTACATCTGATTTTGAATACCGAGTCCTCACACAAACTACTGTCACTTATTCTACCTGAGCTCGAACATAAGCATCAACATCTCAGGTCTTACGGGCAGTCTACCTGAATCTAACCATAGCTGCTAGCTGTAATATCAGGGTAAAGCAAGGAGTGAGCCAAATGCTCAACAAGTGCTAACAGTACGACACAAAACATAAATCGAGATATACATTAAAGAATGACAATGGAAAGACATAACCAATGGTAACGAGAGATAAAACTGTGTGAGATGGCATCATTTTGCTTGTATCAAAACAATTTTAAAATCATGTCTCAATCAAAATCATTTTATGACCCTACGGATTACAGGCGGTGATCAGCCGCGAAGTAATATCAAACCTCGCTGGGTTCTAATACATTAACGGGAATCCCTAGGCAACTTTTAAGCCTAATATAAGTGTGGAAAGGACTCGCGTCTCAGTCCAGATCCACTATTCAAGGAAAACATTTATCCCCCTTTGGGACTGAAAACCCACATTTTATTTATTTCAAAAACTGATGCCGAATTATAACAAAATCTCTTTTAACAGTAAACATTTTTATTAAGGAATATAGATCAACTCGAAACACGGGAAATATGGTACTAAATCTCAGGGCCATGATTCACAAAACTATACTCTATTAAAGTAACTGAATGGTTTTCATATCTCAAAGATTTAGACAAGGGAATTCAGTGAGGCTATTGGATATTATAAAAGGGTAATGCCAAATTGGGCTTTAAGCAATGGTTTCTCATCAAGGTTCAAGTGCCGGATCATCAAGAAGGTAGGCTTCATGAATACTAAGGGTGTTAGGGTATGCAGAAATGATCTTTAACTCAGGATATATCAGAATTGTCAAGCTTTAGAATAAGAAAGAGGGTATCAATCAATGAGGAATCACGTTGGTAAGTATCTGACTATCAGAGTTCAAGGTAAGGTTCTATAGGGGTTCAAGTTTCAGGGTGAGATATTAATACTTAGGAATCATTAGCATGTTAATCAAGAGGATCAGTCAAGTATTATAACAACTCTTTATTTTATCATGGCATTCAACTATCATGAAAAGACTTTTGAACTACTTGCAATACATACTCAAGGGTTCATGGCATCTCTATATAATTCAAAGATAAACATAAGGTACGCTTTATTTAATATACCAAATGACACAGGATAGTTGTAGCAATGTATGAACTATTAGCAGTAAATACGAAGGTCAAGTTGAATCACTTGCCTTGAGAAAGGCTGGTCTGGTCTAACTGGTAGGAGCAACTGGAGCTTCACTCGACCTTTATGGAAAGTTTTCCCTCGTCTCGAGATCCTACATAATAATAATAATCCTCATTATAATATATTCTTACCATCTTAACCTATTTACAACTTGAAATTAAACACGGATGGCACTTAGGCCTATACCCACTTAATTTTATATTCACTTTTAAATTACAAAAGTACACACATAGCCACATATTCACATATCATATATTAATACCAAATAACACCATATATACCATAATGCAACACTAGGCTTGGATGATCTCGACTCACCACTTAAGTCACTTGGTCGCTAAACTAGACAAGGTTTTCAAATTTTGGCTTCCTAACTCGATGTGCCTTTCCTAAATTATCGAAAACCTATTGACCCTCACTTGTGCCTTTAGCTCTACTGACCTTATACCATCTTACAACTATGGTGGTCGACCTAATACTCACCTCTAAGTGTTCTAAAACTATGTGATAAGTGAAAGCGCTCACTGGTGCAAATTTCAGGATGACAACTATGGTTTCTTGAGTGCATTAGACACTCTTAAACTATAATTTTTCCTTCTAAACTTTTACACAAGACTCTCCTGACCTAAGGGCATCTCACAAAATTGATGTGGCTCAAGGGCCTGGCTTGGGCCTTCTTGGGCCTAAGCTAAAAGTCCAAGGTTCCCCTGTTTTTCTGGGCAGAAAACGCCCTGGCTTGAATTAACTTGTGACACATGGTTCTAACTCATATCCAATGAACTATGGTTGGAAAAACTTCTCTGACACTCCCTCTAACTAAGGCCCAATAGGGCCTAATGAGGGCCTACCCATGACATGGTCAAATCTTCCTATTTCTAAGTTGCAACAAAACTGTCCCCTGCTGGACAGATTTTGTTATTCTACTTGTGCACCTAACCAAAAGACATGCAAACCTTCAACCAACTCCTAAAACCTTTTATATACTCCCAATAATAACTTCTGGTAGCTTGGGCCTCAAAGTGCACATCAATGACATGGTCAAAACTCACTCTAAACCTCAGGGTACTAAACTGATTTTCTGCCGAAACTATAACTCTCATTTTCCAAGGTTTTGACTTGACAAACTCAACTAACAACAACTCAATACTTAAACCAAGACTTATATATGGTATTCTACTGAATTAACTCCCTTATTCTCAAAATAACCTTGGGTGAGATCATCCTTACCTAAGATACAATTATGGCAAAACAAAAGAGATCACATTTCTCAACTCACCGATCATTAAGTTTTTGAAACCACAAGATATGCATTTTATAAAAGATAACCACGAATTATTACCATGCAACAAGAAGAATAAATCAATATTAACACATTATTCCTACTGAAATTAAGGCTCACTAACAAAATCTTTCCAAATGATCAAAATCTTACAACATTCTAAGAGAAATCCACATGCATGCATGTCCTCGGGTTTTGCAAACCAAAACAACACATTTTCTACATATATTCTACCATAAAATTGACATGCAAGCCTATCATAAGCTATACCTAGATGATCACTTAGCATGCAAGGAGTTTTATCAAATTTTCACCATAAAATTCAAGTCATTATCACATAAACAAGCAAAATTTGAGCAAAACAACAAGAATGATCTCAAGGACCATTCATTCGGCTCCCATATGGTCATGGCCGAATGAAATGGATGGGAATGGCCATTTAATCATCAAGAGTTTCCTTCTCAAGACTTGGTACTTATCCATTCCTTGTAGTCCTCTAAAAAACAACCCTAAACTCACAAGAATCAAGGTTGTATTTTGAGTTTCACTAAAACTTTTACATGCAACCTTTAAACTTAAACTTTCTACTCAAAACTCTTTGAAATATGAGTGATCATGGTATGGGAAGTAACATTTACTTATGTAAAGAGTGGAAGCTTGGTTGAGGATTGAAGAAAAAAATGGGGAGGGGGGTTTCGGCTTTTAGCCGAGAGTGAGAGGGGAGAGCCGAGAGGAGGGAGAAGGGAGGGAGGAGAGAGTGAGGTGTGGGTGGATTATGAGAATGATCATGACATTTATATAATATGCTTATATATGTATGGTTTTGAATGTATGATATTCATGTGAGTTGTATAATCATAAGATGATTATGTAATTTGTATATATACTGATATATACATGATTTATGTTTGTTCTAATTATGAGAATCATATTAGATACAGATTCTGAATTGGCTGCTGCAGATTTGCTGAAATCTGGGTCTGGTGTCCGATTTACGCAAACGAATACCTTATTCCATAGGTAAATGAGCGTCTGAACAAAACAGATAGCTAAAACTATCACCGACTCGTCTGTAAGGCGTTTGACGTCATTTACTGCCTGTAAACAGTGATTCTTGTTTTTCTGATTTGATTTTGATTTTTCTGATTTTTGTCATTTTTTTTTGATTAGATCATGGATAATATGATATGTTAAGATCAGATTATGTGTTTTAACATGCTTTTATGTGTTGTATGAGCATGGTGGATGGTTATGGTCTGTCGACCTTAGTGTAATGGTTTTGGTTTTGGTTTTAAATACGACTTGTATGTCATCAATCTTTGTAATCATAAATCTCGAATGTAACTCGAGTTATTCTTGTAAGTTCATTAGATTAGTTTTACTTTAAATCATGTAATGTAATTTAAGACTCAAGAAGGCTATCCAATAGAGGTGATACAAAGAAGAAGACGAGGCATACAAGAAGTCTAAACAAAGAAGAAGACTTAAGTAATAAGTAGTTGTATTTATTTCCATCACCATATTAGATTGACCTTGATCTTTATCATGAGCTTGATAAAGATCACATAGGATGGGGCCATAACCAAACACATTTACTTTATTGCACTTTACATTTACTTGTTTATTTAATTTTATATATGAGATATATGCCTATGTTTACCATTCGATGATAGATTTAGGTGAACTTAAATCAATATAAGGTGTGCTCTAAAAAATCTAGAATAGGAATCGTTTCTTGCCTTAACAATAAATATTATGAATACGATCATGAGTGTAACACCCCCAAATCCGGGGTCGGGGATCCGGGTTGTCACGAGTCCCATTTCCCTTAATAACACCCAATCTTAATAATTACTCAACTACTCTGTACTGTGACCCCACAATAAACACACACCACACGTTATAGTCTCAGAGATGAACATCCAAAAAAATAACCGCAAGTCATTTTATTTCACAATTATCTGCCAATACACCTTAAAAGGTTTTCTGAATAAATTTACATTTCTTTGCCATTATTACAATTCATAAATATACATAAATCTGGTACATCAGAAGTTGAAAGCCTAGCCTATTGGTAGTTCCTACCTCAGCTACGGCGGCATCAATGCTTCTAGAAAACTGCGGAACGTCTCCTAATCGCTTGCGAATCGGGAGCTTGGTCCTGTTCATCTTTTCTATCTGTTGTTGTGTGATGAAAGAAGAAAGCAAGGGTGAGCAGTAAGCCCACCCAAAAATAATATGTAAAATGATTAACAATATGAGCCTTCTCATAGTACTCATGAAAGTCTTGGTCAAAAGAAATGAACCAAGTTTGATATCTTAATGCGATGAAGTCGCAAAATATTCAGTATATATACATATATACTTTTCAAAATATTGGAAGTCCTCTTCCATGCATAATACACACAGAGTTCCAGTGTATAACTGTATAAAAATATCGTTGCAAGGTGATCTCATATATCCAACCTTGTCTCAACGTTTTTCCGAAAATCTTTGTCATTCATAAGACAATTATTAATTAGATATAAGTTTAAAAGATGAAGTTACCAAATACTTCACTACACTTATATCATTTATAAAGCTACTTGAACTACCATTGTTCAAAGTATAATGAGCTTTCAACAGTTCATCACATAGATGAGACTACAAGACAAGATTTGAATAGATTAAATCTTTAAAATATTATTAAAGGAAATGAAGTTATGACATACTTCATTAAGTTCTGATATATATATATATATATCCACATATACATCTTCCTTTATACATTTCCTGAAAACCTCTGCCATGTAAAGTATGAACAGAATTGCAATATCCAATAAATTTGGAAAGGAAAAGAATTTGGCATAAACCAGATATCTTGCTGATCAGGCAAAGATACCCATAAGTAACCTTTTCTACTAGTAGATGGACGAATTCCCCACTGGTCATCACCCTGGTCTCAATAGGACCTTATGCTGGACTGCCACTCAGCCACTTATGCATTTGATGGACTCCCACTGAGCCACTTACACTATCATGGACGCCCACTGAGCCCATGTTGCTTATGCCGACTCAATAGATGGACTTACTTCCCGAACGTTGGGCAAGTAATCAATTCATTTACCAAAACTGCAACCGTGTTGCGATTATAAAATACACCACAGAGCCGGATCCCTCAGGTTTTGAGCGAGTATTTAAATCCCCTTAAAAAGGAAGATCTTAAATATAAAAATGAGTTTTGGGATCCGCTCTAACTTTTAAAAATCATTTTGAAGACTCGAAAACACTTTATAGAGTGTTTGGAGTAAAGCTGATTTAATGAAGTAAATCAGTCCCCAGAATATTTAGAAAATGACTGAATATTATTATTTAAATAATATTCCCATAAGAATAATCTTTATAAAAATAATTGAAGTAGAAGTATTAAAACTTATACTTGAAACGAGTATTAAATAACCAAAGATATACTTATATGAAAGTACTATCTTTATTTGAATAATCGAAAATAAGTTTGATTATTGACACCTTATTCTTTAATAAAATAAAGAATATATCTCAGCAAATAATCGGAGTCATAGATCCTCAAATGAATATTCAAATGATATTCATTAAATAATATAAACTGAGTCATAAGCCCTCGAATGAATATTCAAATAATATTCAATAAATAATATAAAAGAGTCATAAGCCCTCGAATGAATATTCAAATAATATTCAATAAATAATATAAAAGAGTCATAAGCCCTCGAATGAATATTCAAATAATATTCAATAAATAATATAAAAGAGTCATAAGCCCTCGAATGAATATTCAAAATAATATTCAATAATAAAATAAAGTTAAAGTTATCGAATAAACCTTATTCGATTAATAGTTTTGAAAACTATGACCATATATATATAAGTATATATATATATCCATATATACAAAATCTACTCGGGATCCTCGACTCCCGGTTTTAGAAAATATTTTCACCTTTGGGTCCCTATACTAAGGGTATATGCAAATTACTGTTATCCTCTAGCATAGGTATTATCAACTGAATCAACAGATATATATGGAAAGAATACGAAACAGGCATGCATATATATATACCATAGCAGCATGCTTCAATATATTGCAACATTTGCTAATTAACCAACATGCATCTATCGCAAGATAATGCAAATACATATATACATCAAAACAACAGTATAACGGGTAGAAAACTTGCCTGAGCGACTGGGGGTTACGAATGGCTCGGGACGAGTCTGGTAACCTATAAACAACAAGTAAGTTGGAATTAAACCAAAGTCACTTGTAAATCTATTTATTAACTAACTTAGACTCTAACGCTTGTTTTGCGCTTACTGATTCGCTTAAGTCACTCGGTTACCCTCGGCTCCACCATTTTTAATAATTTAACCTTTACGAGTTTTAAAGCGATTCCTTCGCGAGTGTCTTACCAACTGCCTAACACACTTACCATAAATGTTTCATACATTAATTAACCCTTTAAGGTCCTTAACCAAGGTTTCAAAGTAAGGCGAGGGGAAAAGTTTCGTTTGCGAAACGCCGTTACTTGAAACGGTCGTTTCTCCTAAACCGTGCATCGGAATCGAACGAACTACATATCAAAACGAAGCTCGTAACATGAGCTATCTAAACATGGCAGTGGTCATAATCTAGCAGGGGGTTCTCGGGTCCTAATGCTATGCACAAAAACAGTCTAAAGAAAATCGGACGTTACGACGGCTATGTTTACGCGATTTCCCAATTTAAACCATTCAAAACCAACCACAATTCAACCCCAAATCAATCATACAACCAACACCCATCCAAACCACATCATAACAGCCCCAAAAAATCCACATTAACCATTTATACTTATTTCCCCACATGAACTAAAAGCTTTACATAGGTTCTTTAACTAATTATCAAGATTTACAACTCCAACAATACCACAAAACCAACTAATCTCTACAAACTCAACCAAACTTCAAACAATCAAGCACCATGCTTCACATATACTATATCAATCATATTCAATCCTAATTACTCAAAACTAAAGCAAGGGTTAGTAGTTTATACCTTCCTTGGAGAGTGGAGAATCAAGAGAATGGCTTGGAATCACCCTTAAAGTCCTTATCCAAGCTTAATCTAAACAAAACTTCAAGAACACAAATTTTATTTCTTGAAAAACACTATTCACCATCTTCTTCCATGATTTATAGAAAAAGATTGGCTTGGAATTAGAAGCTTAAACTTATAGGAAGTATGTAACTATCCATGGGGAAGCTTAGATAATTACCTTGCTAAATAGTAAGTGGTGGAGCTTGGATCTTCAATTTTTAAGAAATGGGCCGAGAGCTAGCTTGGGAAGAAAGAGATTTTTGTGTTTTGTTTGATGAAAAATGAAATGTTTGCTTGGTTGGTTGATTTTTGTGTTGTTTTTGGTTAATGACTTAATTAACCTTGAATTTGTGTGGTTATAATTCCACCACACTTCCTTCCCTTCTATGTCATGCTTGTGTCATCCTCATGATGTCATCCTCCCCTCCTTGTCCTCTTCTCATTGGTTGGGTGACATCATCCTCTCTAATCCCTTTGATTAACTTCCTAATTGTTTGCCTAATGACCGCTGATCTGTTATACGGTTCGCTTAACTTTCGTTTTCGTTTATCGTTTGAGGGATCATACCCGGGATCTTATTACTTAGGTTCCCTTAACCTTTCTCAATATATTGTATTCCTTTTATGATCCTCTCTTATAATCCTTTAATTTAAATCCTTTTTATCCTGTTACCTTATACTCAATTCTTTCCGTATCTATTGGATTTCCGGGAAAAATAAAATGTTCGGAATTGGATTCTGACGATCTTTACATACACTTATATACCACATAGAGTACTAATAATATCCCATAAGATCAATAACAGAACCCCTACATAGCGTGGCATGAAAATTTTTCTCATTCAGCAAAAACACTATTCATAAGGGTTTCAAAAATTTTCCAAAAATTTGGGTTATTACAATGAGATTCTTGTATTTATGAAACACGTAATTGAATATGAATTTTCAATATTGAGAGAAAGGATGTTTCTGTCAACAACAAATTTCTATCTGTAAGAAAGGGTTATTAAGTGACGCCTCTTGACAATGGCTCCACCCGATTTGGGAATCATCTGATTATCGATTATTGATTTGAAATATTTAATTTAAAAGGAAGAATCTCTTTATAATATGATTATGATTGTAACATAATATAATCCCTCTAAAATTAAATAATATCAAGTAGTAATTGGCCAATGACACAACGGGCTTGTGTCGGTCAAAGCCTTCCAATATGGTAGAAAGTAATTCTTATTTTTAAATCATTGTCATTTCATGCTACAGCCAAGGGCTTTGATTTCGAAATAAGAAATACTTGTCTATTACATAGAGATATGTACATTGCATTAGAAACTAAAGGTCGTTACGTGCTACAGCCGTGGGTCGTTGGAGACTGATTCAATTGTACGAAATGTTGGATTAGACTTGACTTAGAATATTGAGTTTGTCGTGCTACAGTCGTGAATCAATTATTCAAGAGGCTAAAGTTTTATTAGGGAATAACATAAGATGTAATTGACAAGAGTTGTCTTCCTATTGAACATCACATGACGTTTCGTGCTACAGCCGAGGTTGTGTGATGGAATGTAGGATCCCTATTCCCAATAGCATTATGAATGCTTAATTTTCACTTAGGGGTTGTATAAATTAGATAAAGTAGTGGGAGCCACTTATGAATAAAGACCCGATTCATATAGTATTTTGAAATGAAATTGAATATTTTCTAAGTGTTAATATGTGTTCATCATTTACAGATTTACTATATACGTTATGTCTTCTGCACCATCACTCCGGAGTATACTAGATGCTGACAAGTTGACTGGTCCTAATTTTGATGTCTGGCTTCGAAACTTGAGAATTGTTCTCAGGATTGAGAAGTTGGGATATGTGCTTGACTCACCTAAGCCTACCAAACCTGCTAGCGATGCACATAATGATGAACATGTTGTGTATCGTAAATGGATAGATGATGCAAATGTTGCTCAATGCATCATGCTAGCTTCCATGAACATTGAGCTACAGAAGCAACATGAGCATATGGATGCTCACACTATCCTTATACATCTACAAGAGTTGTATGATATGGCAGGGAGGATAGCTCGATATAAGATATCGAAGGAGCTGTTCGGTTGTAGGATATCTGAGGGATCATCTGTGAATGACCATGTACTTAAGATGATCAATTTGATTGAACGTCTTAGACAACTTGGTTTTGCCATGGATGGGGAGCTGAGCCAAGACTTGGTCTTACAATCACTTCCGAGTTCGTTTTCGCAGTTTATTGTGAACTTTCACATGAATAAGCTGGATGTCAGCTTGCCTGAACTCCACAACATGTTGAAGACTGCGGAATCGAATTCCCCCCTAAGAAGAGTTCTGTTCTTCTAATTGGTGAAGGTTCCAATCCTAAGAAAAGGAAGAAGAACCCTTCCAAGAAGAAGAAAGTAGGTGAGAAAAATCCGGTTCCACCAAAAGCTGAAGACCCCAAGAGCAAAGCTGTTTACTTTCACTGTAACAAGGTGGGGCATTGGAAGAGGAACTGCAAGTTTTACCTTGCAGAATTGAAGAAGAAGAAGGGTAGTGAGACTACCACTTCTGATTCAGGTATGTTCATGATCGAACTTAATATGTCACTAAGTCAAATTTCTACTTGGGTATTAGATACCGCCTGTGGTTCTCATATTTGCAATTCATTGCAGGGACTAAGGAGAAGTAGGACTCTTGAAGAAGAGGAGATGATTCTACGGATGGGAAATGGAGCAAGAGTTGCTGCTGAAGCTGTAGGATCATTTCATTTACATATGCCTACGGGCAAGACTATTGTTCTAAATAATTGTTATTTTGTTCCCTCGATTGTGAGGAATATTATTTCTATTCCATGTTAGACTTGGCTGGATTTTCATTTGTTATTCAGAATAATAAATGTTCAATTCTTAGAGATAACGTTCTTTATGGAAGTGGTATTTTAAACAATGGTCTGTATGTATGTGACGTAGAGCATAATTTACTACAAATTGAACATACTAATAAAAGAAAAAAGGATGATGAAAATCTCACTTTCTTGTGGCACTGCGGACTTGGTCATATTAGTGAAAATAGACTGCGGACATTGCACAAGGAAGGGTTACTTGACCCCTTTAATTTTGAATCATATCCTACATGCGAGTCTTGTGTATTGGGTAAAATGACCAAATCTCCATTTAGTGGACATGGAGAGAGGGCTGCAGATTTGCTAGGATTGGTATACACAGATGTATGTGGACCAATGTCTACGCAAGCCATGGGTGGATTTTCATACTTCATTGCTTTCATAGATGATCGATCTAGATTCAGATATGTGTATTTGATAAAACACAAATCTGAAGCCTTTGAAAAGTTCAAAGAATATAAGTATGAAGTGGAGAAACAAACCAAACATAGTATTATAACTCTTCGATCAGATCGAGGTGGTGAATACTTGAATGGAGAGTTTCTAGCTTATCTCAAAGAAAATGGTATAGTCTCCCAGTGGACTCCTCCATATACTCCACAGTTGAATGGGGTATCTGAAAGGAGAAATCAAACTTTGTTAGACATGGTTCGGTCCATGATGAGCTATGCGAATCTTCCAGTAGTCCTGTGGGGTTATGCATTGGAAACCTCAGCATATTTACTGAATAAGGTGCCTTCCAAATATGTTCCTCAAACTCCATATGAGATATGGAAAGAAAGGAAACCGAGTCTTAAACACGTTAAGATTTGGGGATGTCCAGCTTATGAAGTTCAAGAAGCACAAACTACTACGGATCAAGTGGAAATACCTGTTCAGACTGAACAACCTTCTGTGGAACATCCCATTCGTAGGTCAGGGAGAGTGTCTCGCCAACCTGAGAGGTATTATGGCCTTGTCATTGAGAATGACAATGAGTTGTCAATCATTGATGATGACGACCTTGTGACCTATAATGAGGCTATAAGTAGTGTTGACTCAGAGAAATGGCATAGTGCCATGAAATCCAAAATGGAATCTATGTATACCAACCAAGTATGGACTCTGGTTGAGGCACCTGAAGGTGTTAAGCCTATTGGGTGCAAGTGGGTATACAAAAGAAAGATTGGAGCAGATGGGCAGGTGGAGACGTATAAGGCCAGGCTCGTGGCAAAAGGATTCAGACAAAGGCAAGGGATTGACTTTGATGGCACTTTTTTGCCTGAGGCCTTTTAAAATAAATTCGGATTTTGCTTGCGATTGCTGCTTACTACGACTATGAGATCTGGCAAATGGACGTGAAAACGGCCTTCCTCAATGGGAAACTTGAAGAGGAAGTGTATATGACTCAGCCAGAGGGTTTTCTTTCCAAGGGAAATGAACACCTAGTGTGTAAGCTGCTGTAAACCATATATGGTTTAAAGAAAGCTTCTCGTAGATGGAACATCCATTTTGATGAGACAATCAAAGAGTTTGGTTTTATCAAAAATATAGACGAACCATGTGTCTACAAAAGGGTTAGTGGGAGCGCGACAACATTTCTGTATTGTATTGAAAGAGGAGATGTCAAGATTGAGAGAGTTGACACACATAACAACGTAGCAGACCCACTCACAAAGCCACTTTCTCAAAGTCACTTTGATCGTCATAAAGACAAGATGGGTATTAGATACCAGAGTGATTGGCTTTAGTACAAGTGGGAGATTGAAAGAGATGTGTCCTAAGTCCAATCATGTATGAGGATTTCGGAATAACTTTTATGTAATTTGTTTTGATTTCATTGATATTCATAAAAGACTTGTTCTGGTTTTATTGCGGGTATTATCTATTTAAGTGTTTAAATAAGATATACCATAGTTTAGAGTAAAGTTTTTATGGATTATGATGAGATCATAATAATGAGACCTAAAAGATGATAACTCTGAACTTAAATATTTCCTGGTCGTAGGATTACTAACTAGTAATTGGTAATCCGCAAAGATCGGTACATACTATGCTTGCTTCATTATGAAGGATGTCTGTTCTCATACACATTTGTCTGGTGACACTATAGCTAGTATGTAGGTGCTTATTATAGAATAAGTTCACTGAACATGACTCACACAGCTGAACAACTGATGGAGTTCACTCACGTGTCAGCAGTTGTTCACATAGTGATAGTTGTACAAGTATCCTTAGACTTGAGGTCATCATAGTCATCTTGTGTACACTGAACTATGCTTTGGTTTAGTTCTTAGTCTCCAGGGACAATTATAAGGGCTCTACTGGGTATAGGAATTTGTACACGAAGATAGTGAATGATCAATAAAGGATCTACCCCTTCCAGTGAAGGAAGAGAATGTTCAATGCTGATCCACTAATGCTAGTTCAGGAATCTCTGGCCAGAGTGAATGAAATTAGAAATGAGTTTCTAATTTACATTAAATAGAACTAATCATAGTGAATGGGAAAGCAAATGATTAAATAAGATAGGCTTGACACAAGTTCCATGCCTTGTATTTAATCGTGACATTGCAGGGTAGAAGGAATTAATTGTACGGTAACTACTCACTGAATAAGTTTTTGGTATTCTAAGCAGTGAATTCGTATTATCCGGATAGTCGCGATATGCTGAGAAGTATCCCTCACGATGTAGAATAAATATGATTAATTTATTAATTAATCATATTTAATGAATTAGAGAATTTATATAAATAATGATAAAATAGTTTTATTATTATTTATTTCTACTACCGGCTTAATATTGAACCTATAGGGTCACACCATAAAAGAGAATGATTTAATGGTGGAGGAATTAATTAATAATGGCTGGTAATTATTTATTTGTGAAATAAATAATTAATCAGCATATTTAATAATTGATTAAATGAGATTTAATTAATTCTTAATATTATTAATTAAGAATTTAATTTTAGAAATTAAATCAAGTGAGAGAATTATTTTTCTAAAGTGTTTAGAAAAGGGATTAATGATTAAAAGGTATTTTAATTATTAGTTAATTGGTTAATAAGAATAATCAATTAAAGGGTTAATAATAATAATAATTTATGGAAAATTTTCAGCTAAAAATTTTGCCTATAAATATACTATTATAAACCCTATTTGCCTTAACCCAAATAATTAACCCTAAGTAGAACAAGAGGGAGGCAACTAATTCTCTCAACCTCTTCCTCCTCCATCACATTGTACTCTTGGTGGATACCGGTGGAGTGCTTCAAACTTGAGGAGCAGCTGCTAGGGATTTCCGTTCATCGTTCTTGGATCGCTATTAAAGACCTCCATCTTTCCATTAACGTAAAGCTTCTTAAGGTAAACATATTGAACTATGAATTAAATATTATTTTTCGCATGGATCCTGCGGAGGGTTTCATTTTGTTTTAAGATTTAAATTTACGTTTTCGTTGCGTTTATATGCTAAAACCCTTCAGTATTTATTGATGACATCTTGATTTACTCGAAGACTGAAGAAGAACATACCGAGCATTTAAGGATTGCTTTGGAAATCTTAAGAAAAGAACAGCTTTACGTGACATTCTCGAAATGCGAATTCTGGTTAAAAGAAGTACAAATTTTGGGCCACATAATCAGCATTGAAGGAATCAAAGTTGATCCAGCAAAGATTGAAGCTGTATTAAACTGGAAAAGACCAAAGATGCCGACATAAGTCAGAACTTTCTTGGGATGGGCAGGTTATTATAGAAGATTTGTCAAGGATTTTGTGAAGATAGCTACGCCACTAACCAAGTTGACTCGAAAGAATGAAAAGTTCATATGGAATGAAAAATATGAAAAGAGTTTTCAGGAATTGAAGAATCGATTGGTGACCGCACCTGTACTTGTGCTACCAGATGAGCAAGGAGATTTTGTCATTTACAGTGATGCTTCATATCGAGGACTAGGATGTGTATTGATGCAGCATGGTAACGTGATTGCATATGCTTCTAGACAACTGAAACCTCATAAACAGAAATATCCTACGCATGATCAGGAACTAGCAGCAATCGTGTTTGCACCGAAACTTTGGAGACATTATCTATATGGTGAAAAGTGTGAAATTTACACAGATCATAAAAGTCTAAAGTATATCTTTACACAGAAGGAACACAACATGAGACAACGATGATGGTTAGAATTGATCAAGGATTATGGTGTTACAATTAGCTATCATCCAGGGAAAGAAAACATCGTGGCAGATGCACTAAGTCGAAAAGAGAGATTGAATATGTTAACTTCTTCAGAAGAGTTGGTTAGCGAATTTGAAAAATTGGAAATTGAAATTCGTATTCCAGGGGAATCCACTGAAATGAACTATGCAATGACATTTCAGCCAGAACTGTTGGAAAAGATTCGAAGATGCCAAGAAGAAGTAATGAGTCAAGAGGATGACAACCTAACAGGAGAAAAAATCATAAGTCAAAAAAATGATAAAGGAATTCTATAATTTTCTTCGAGAATCTGGATACCTAAGTCGGAAAGAGAGATTGAATATGTTAACTTCTTCAGAAGAGTTGGTTAGCGAATTTGAAAAATTGGAAATTGAAATTCGTATTCCAGGGGAATCCACTGAAATGAACTATGCAATGACATTTCAGCCAGAACTGTTGGAAAAGATTCGAAGATGCCAAGAAGAAGTAATGAGTCAAGAGGATGACAACCTAACAGGAGAAAAAATCATAAGTCAAAAAAATGATAAAGGAATTCTACGATTTTCTTCGAGAATCTGGATACCTAATGTGCCAGAACTGAAAGAAGAAATATTACGAGACGCTCACAACTCAAGATATTCCATACATCTAGGAAGTATAAAAATGTATCGATATTTGAAAGAAAACTTTTGGTGGCCAAACATGAAGAAAGAAATAGCAGAGTAGGTAAGTAAATGTTACACATGCCAACGAATGAAAGCAGAAATAAATGTCCAAGCGGATTACTACAACAACAGGATATTTCAGAATGGAAATGGGAACATTTAGCGATGGATTTTATGGTAGTATTTCAAGAACCAGGGAAAATCATGATGCAATTTCGGTGATCATCGACAGACTAACCAAGTCAGCACATTTTCTTCCAATCAACGAAAGATTTTCGCTCGACAAATTAGTGTACTTATATCTCAAATAAATTGTGATGCGACATGGAGTTCCTGTATCAATTGTATCTGACCGAGACTCACATTTCAATTCAAGATTCTAGACACAATTTCAGGAATGCCTAGGTACCAAATTAAACATAAGTACCGCTTATCATCCACAAACAGACGAACAAAGTGAAAGAACGATTCAAACAATTGAAGATTTGTTACGTGTATGTGCGATAGATTTTGAAGGCAGTTGGGACGAGCATTTACCGTTAGTGAAATTTTCTTACAATAACAGCTATCATGCATCATTGGAATGCCACCTTAAGAAGTTTTATACGGAAGGAAATGCAGATCACTTGTATATTGAGATGAAGTTGGTGAACGCAAAATCTTAGGTCCAGAACTGATTCAACGGACTAAAGAAAAGATAGAGATTATTCGAAAGTGACTAGAAGAATCGCAAAACCGACAACGCAAATATGCAGACCAAACTAGGAAAGATTTGGACTGCCAAGAAGGGGAGAATGTGTTTCTAAAGGCATCGCCATGGAAAGGTTTGACCAGATTTAGCAACAAGGGTAAATTAAAGCCCCGATACGTTGGTCCATTTAAAATTTTAAAGAAAGTCGGGAAAGTTGCTTACTAGTTAGCCTTACCACCTCACATGCAGCATATTCATAATATGTTTCACGTGTCGATGCTTAAGAGATATAATCCTAATTCTAGACATGTAATAGAATATGAGCCGATAGAGATTCAAGCTGATTTGTCTTATGTAGAGCAGCCAATAAGAATTCTAGATCGACAGGAGAGAGTATTGAGAAATAAGTCTGTACCGTTAGTACGAGATTTGTGGAGAAATCCTATGGTCGAAGAATCAACCTGGGAGCTCGAGAGTGAAATGTTAGAAAAGTATCCCCAGTTATTTTCATAGCGAGATTCTGAGGACAAAATACTATTATAGGGGGAAGGATGTAACGACTGAGAAATTAAGCTTGTATTATATCATAATAAAGATAAATTATGTGTTTTATTATGTCATTTATGTGTAATTAGTTATAAAACCCTAACTGATGTGTGCTATGTGTGTTCTGCATTGTTAGGGTATTTTTCGGGTATTTATCGGATATTTTATTTCGTACTAAAAGCTTTCGTACTAAAAATTATACGACCTGAACTATGTTTTAATAGCTGATATTTCAAATAAAATAATTGGCCTTATTTTTTCTAGAATGGCTTGTACCATCGCATTATTCTGAACATCTAGATATTTTATCAATTTTCTCGTTTCGGGAAAATATGACTTTTCTGGGCCCCTTCAGGTGTTAAAAACCCCACAAAAATCACATTTCTATTTTTATAAAATTATAGGACTTTCAATTTTACCATTTGTTTATATTTTTGAATTATTCACAATTTTTGGGAAATTTTGACATATATATTATATATATTAAATATTTAAAAATTACAAATTAATACTCAAAAATTATAAAATTAGGGGCTAATTAATTTTTAATAGATGTATAATTAGGGCCTTAATTTTAATTAGGTGTATTATTTTACTTACTATAAATAGCCTATTTTTTATTAATTAAGTATAATTAAATTATTAAAAATTCAGAAAATCAGAAAATTCTCTGTAATTCGAGTCAGGGTTTTCGGATTCGGGTCAAGAATCAAGGCGTGATTTTGATTGATTTTCTGCACCAAATCAAGTGATGTGAGTACTCAAATTCATCCTTTTGATCTGTTCTTTCGATTTTTAGCATCAATTTCATGTTTTAATATGTTATTTTTCGATATCGATTTCCAGGGTTTATACCCGAATTGGGACTTTTTGATTCTAAGGTTATTAGAGTGATTTGATGATTGATATAGCTTTATATGATGATTTTCAATTGATTCATGGTAGTTAATTGAACAAACGATTCTTGGATATGTGAATTCGATTATTAGGGTTTATACCCAATTTTTGATTTATACGTTTTTGAGTTTGAATGATTTTTGGTTCCTTAGATGTTAGGGCATTGATTGTATAGTTCATAAGCTTTGATTTGAGATATAGAACACGAAGTTTCATGTACATAATAGTTAGATTGATGTTTGGCTGGAGTTTCTGTCGGGTTTGGTCGGAGTTGCAGATTCAGGGAAGATTCTGGTTGTATTTCAGTTGATTGAAGTTGGTGAAGTGATATTTAGAATGAAAAGCACTCAATAGCAGCACCAAACGGTGTTGATTTGAGGCTGTATTGGACTCACCGGAGTCCAGTGAGGTCACCGGTTTTTGGGCAAAATCCGGCCATGTTCTTCATGACCCGGATTTTGACCCGTTTGACCCGTTTTTGATCCATTTTGTCAGATCTTTCAATTCTAACAAATGTTTCCGGATTTTAATTTTTTATTTTATTTTTATTAATTTTAAAAATCAGTTTCATTTATTTTATAGATAGATAATTAATTATTTAATTAATTGATTTATATTATAAATAATTCTGAAATATTTTCTAAAATTCGAAATTATTTATTTTTTTAATTATTTATTATTTATTAATTATTTAAAAATGATTAATTATTTTGATAAATAATTTAATTATTTTCAATAAATCATAATAAATTCATTTTAATTCCAAAAAAATATTTAATTTTATTTTTTCATAAATAAATATTTAAAAGTATTTTTGAGGTTCAATAAATTTGAATAATTAATTATAGTGAATAGTAAATTGATTTATTCTTATTTATCGAATAATAATTGAACTGTTTGTCCGATTTAAGCGAAACGAAAGCCCTTCGACTCGAAAAAATGATCCATTTCCATTAAAAATAGTTTTAAATCCTAATTTCTTTTAGAAGTGAGTCGACTTTCGATATTTGTTTACTTATATGCCCTATTAATTATAAAGACGAGTCCAATAAATTCCGAAAATTAGGAAACGAGTCAGATATTATCCGATAATGCGAATAGCGAGTCGATTTCGATTCTAAAAATTATTTTAAACCTAGAATGACTATGTGACTTATGTGCTATGTGAATTATGTGGTTAATCGAGTCCTAATTATTAGTAATTATTATACGAGTCAATTATATACGTACGGGTAGACGATAAGGGGTACGTGAAGTCGGTTAGAGACGCAATTGAGATACAAGTTGACTAAATAATAATATTTCTTTGATAGAGACGAAGCCAATAAGGCGGATCGGGCCAGTGTTAGAGGACGGTGATATAATTGCAGTAAATCGTGTAAAAGGCAAGTTTTCCCCTATTCTAAATTAAAAATAGTGAATTGCTTTCAGATTCTTATTGCAGTTACACACTGATAATTCCTGTTCACAAACACCGATACATAATTATTATTGATTGGTTCATATTTCTTTTCGATTCCTGATTTCTCCTAATTCATTGAACTATCTATTCATATTCCAATAGTTTATATATATATATATATATATATATATATATATATATATATCCTGATATATTTTGATATTGGGATACATCAAAGCATACCGATTATTCCGGTTGCTCATCTATTGACTTGATGGTAATGGTTAGGATTAGGTATACATTTGATCCTATGGACCGGGAATTAACCGGATCCTTGTGTTGGGTCGTAGAGCCTGGGTACCCGAATGGATCTATACATTGAGGTATGGATCTGCATTGTATCCTAAATGATCAGCAGGTTATAGATAATGGTTTGTAATAAAGAGAGTTCTATAAGATTTTAAATTTGGTTTGTAATAAAAGTTAGTAAGTTCTTCTTGTTTTCATACTTCAACCTAAAAAGATCCTGGTTAGTATTAAAGGGGTTAGATATGCATCTGCTAAATTGTTATACATGTTTATATTGATTTGGTGATTAGTTAGTAACTCCCAGATCTAGGCCCCGGATTTCAAGGGCGTTACATTTAGCCTCCTTGTTTCTCAACAGTTAACTTCCTTCCTTCCTCAAGCAGAACTTTATGCATGCAATAAGAAGGGATGATTCCCTTGATATCTGCTATAGTCCATCCAATTGCTGATTTAAACTCTCTCACAATTCTCAAGAGCTTATCTTCATCACTTCCTGAAAGGTCAGATGCAATAATAACAGGTAAAGTAGATGCATCACCTAAAAATGCATAACCTAAGTGATCAGGCAGTGGTTTGAGCTCAAGTGTAGGAGCTTTTTCAATAGATGGCTTGAGACGCTTTGGAAAATTTTTCAGCTCTTACAATCCAAGAGACTCGAACGGCAAGTCCAACTTCCTCTTCCACGGGAATGCATTCAAATACTGCACTTGCACTTCCCTTTCTTCATCTTCACTATCAGAATCCCCTGTTAAGACTTTATCTAAGGCGTCAGTCCTTAGCAAGTGATCAAGCTCCGAAGTCACTACGGAGTCGACCAACTCCACTTTAAAGCACTCCTTTTCATCAGTAGGGAATTTCATTGCATTGAAGACATGGAACGTGACATCCTGACCTTGAACTGTCATGTTAAGTTCACCCTTTTGCACATCGATTAGAGTTCGACCTGTGGCTAAGAATGGCCTTCCCAAGATAATGGGAATCTTCTTATCCTCCTCAAAGTCTAAAATGACGAAATTAGCAGGGAAGATGAATTTATACACCTTAAACAATAAATCCTCCACTACTCCTCACAGATAAGTGATGGAACGGTCAGCCAATTGCAAAGACATGTTCACAGGTTTTGGATCAGGTAGTCCAAGTTTCTTGAAAACGGACAAGGGCATCAGATTGATGCTAGATCCCAAGTCACATAAACACTTGTCGAACGACATATTGCCAATGGTCCAAGGTATCGTGAAGCTTCCTGGATCTTTAAGCTTAAGAGGTAGTTTCTGTTGCAGCACAGCACTGCACTCTTCCGTTAGAGCAACGGTTTCCAACTCCTCAAGTTTTAGCTTCTGAGATAGAATACCCTTCATGAACTTAGTATAGCTCGGCATCTGTTCTAGAGCTTCAACAACAGGTATGTTAATGTGCAACTTCTTGAAAACCTCCAAAAACTTGGCAAATTGCTTATCAAACTTCTGCTTTTGAAGTCTTTTAGGATATGGTGGAGGTGGATAGACCTGTCCCCTGTATTACCTCAGGAGGATTGTTTTCAACAACTTTCTTCTTCGGTTCTACCCTAGCATCCTTATGCACCACTTTTTCAGCTACAATCTCATTTTCTGGAATTGGCAAAGGTGCAGATGCACCTGCATTCTGAATATAATTTTCAGAATCTTTGTCTTGCTAAATTTGGGGGCTCGTGACATTTCTAGACCTCAATGTGATTGCCTTCAACTGCTCCTTGACCTCCCTCTTGCCTGGATTAGCTTTTGTATCACTAGGAAGAGTTCCTGGTTGACGGTTCAACAAAGCATTGGTAATTCCTATTTGATTCTCAGAGTCTTGATGGAAACCGCTTGGCTTTTGCACATCAACCTCAACTCCTCCAATTCAGATTTTTCATTAGTAGATTGACCAGCACTTCCATGCGGTTGCCATTGAAGTTGGAGTTGTTGTCTTGGTGCATACTATTGTTGAAAACCACGAGGGTTGAATTACTTTGCTCCAAACTGCTGATAAGGTTGTTGTACTGCATTTTGGTTGTTGCTCCATGTTAAGTTAGGATGGTTACAGTTGTTAGGATGATAAATGGCAGGAACTGGTTGTTGCGACCTCTGAAAGTTGTCCACGAACTGAACTGATTTACTAGATATAGCACATTGCTCCGTCTCATGCGCACCTGCACAAAGCTCACAAACACTTGTGATTTGATTAAATCCATAATTAGCCAAAGAATCCACTTTCATCGTTAACGCCTTTAGTTGAGCAGCTATAGCCGTAGCTGTATCCACCTCCAGAATTTCTACTACCTTGCCTTGAGGTAGTCTCTGAGTTACATTCTGATATTCATTAGCAGCCATCAATTCAATTAGCTCATAAGCTTCATCATAGCTCTTAGCCCATAAGGCTCCACCTGATTCTGCATCGAGCATGGGTCTGGAATGCACTCCTAAACCATTATAAAAGCAATTGATGATCATCCAATCAGGTATTCCATGATGAGGACACTTCCTAAGCATCTCCTTTTACCGCTCCCAAGCTTCACATAAAGATTCTCCCGATTGCTGCGCAAATTGAGTACGAGCATTCCTGATTGCAGCTGTCTTTGCCATAGGGAAGAATTTAGTAAGAAACTTCTGAGCAAGATCCTCCCAAGTAGTGATAGAACCTTCTGTTAGAGAATGCAACCAGCACTTAGCTTTATCCTTCAGAGAGAATGGGAAAAACCTTAGCTTCACAGCATCTTCAGAAATATTGTTGAACTTGAAAGTGTCGCAGATCTCGATGAAATCTCTAATATACATGTTGGGATCTTCCGTTGGAGAACCCCCAAACTGGACTAAATTCTGCACCATTTGAATTGTGTTAGACTTGATTTCAAAAGTATTAGCTGCAATGGTTGGTCTGACAATGCTAGACTAAATGTCATTGATCTTCGGTTGAGAATAATCCATAAAAGCTTTCGGATTTGCTGCTGGTTCTCCCATTGCAACAAAAACTTCTTCTTCAACTTTATCCTCTTCTTCAAACACTTTATTTTCCACTTCTTCAACTTCGCTTAGTGTTTCCTTACGAGATTGAGAACGCGTTCGAATACACGCTCTCTAGAGTACCTGAAACACAAACAAAGTAAACAAGTACGTAAAATATCTGAGTCAGTGAACTTTAACGACCACTGATGTCAAGCACAAAAACTAAATTTAACACCGATGTCCTCGGCAGCGGTGCCAAAAACTTGTTCGCTGTAATTCAAATGCAAAAATACATGCAAGCGTACGCGATCACAAGTAGTATAAGATTTAAGTCAAGTTCGTTCCCACAGAGACTGGTTTAGGTTAACCTCAGATTATGCACTTATGTAACAATGTATGATTATCATTCATAGCTAAGATAAGTAACAAATTTGAGTTGATTAACTACTTAAGAGATTATACTAGCATATATTAACTAAGAGATTAAAAGTGATTTACTTATATGAGAATAAAACATGGGATTCTAACTTCATTAAATACTTTATTCAAAGTTTATGTCTTTAACCTTAGCATGTGATGGTGATGACAACTAATCAGATAACACGAAATTAGTATACACCAACTTTCATTATACGTATACCCTACTATCAAACATCAACAATTAAGATAGAAGTTGAATGGACACCAATTATGCTTAGTCCCTAATGTCTATAAAGATTGAAAGCATAATGATTTAAGAACAAGTTATCTATCGTGATTATATAGGGTGAATAAGATGGTTAAAATTACCCATGAATTACGCATGCCAATTCATACATAAACCTATGCTAGCATGGCAAGTTCTAAACCTCTATATTCATTGTCACTTCAATAAAGATTAACAAATAATCTTAGATGTTAGCTACGCATCAAAGATGAATAAAGCACAACCAAACTAGGAAATCATAAATCACCACACACTAAATATTATAAAATAATTAACTATTGAAATCCATAGATAAATCCGTTAGAACCCCATGACAATGATTAGTTCATAATCGAACTCATCGTCACCATGGGTTCCAATAAAAACATGATAATAAACAATATAAGAGTACTAGGGTTTAAAGACAAATTGAAAACAAGCATTTGAAGTATCAACTATATTGAAGAATACAAAAGTCTTCTTCTCCGCAGCCGTCTTGTGCTCTCTAGGTCTTCGTATTGCTCTCCCTTGGCTCCTTTTTTGTTAAAAACGTCTTATTATTGGTTTATATACGCCTCTGATGGATTAGGAATCTCGGAATCTTCAAATCAGACTAAAAACAGGATTCTGCTACAGGAGTTGAGCCTGGGCGCGTGAGACACGGCGCGGGCGCACGGGTTTGCTTTCTCTGCGGCGCGGGGGTGCGGGGCTTGGGTGCGGTCGTGCGGGGTTTCTGCTCCTTGACTGAAATTTCTTCTTTTTGCCATAACTTGAGCTCTGTTCATCGGAATTTGACGATTCACAGTCCACGCAAAGCTATCGAGATTCTATTCAACTTGAAAATGGCCTAGGCTTCCAATTCTGATCTCTTTTCAGCATATTTCATTGAAAAGCTCCTTTCTTCATCCAACTAATGCCTACAATGCAATTACACAAAAACATATCAAAAACACCAGATACTTGAGTCCAAAACACCAACTTAAGCCTAAAATGAAGCTTTCTAATTAGATATAAAATCCACTTATTAAAAATGATGTTGTTTAGATTTTCAAAAATGGACCTTTCTTTCTTATGGAATGGGTTCCAGATCCACAGATGGAGACATGGTCATACCAGTACATTATGTACCTAAAGATCCCTTAACCTACACAGAGCCTAAAAATGAAAAGGCTGTAATGGATAGCAGTTTATAACTCATATTAATTGTCTCTTGATAATGTAATGTATAATAACATTATCAGCTGTGATTCTGCTAAACAGATCTGAGAGAAAATTGAGATAATATGTGAGGGAACAGAAGAAGTTAGATCTAACCAAAAGAGGATCTTGGTGTCACAGTATGAGGGTTTTATGTCTAAACCTAAGGAAATTATAAATGATGCTTTTGAGAGGTCAATAAGATGATAAATAACTTCAAGCTTCATGATAAATACTATAAAGCTAAAGAGGTCAACCTAAAATTCTTGCTCACTTTACTTGACCATTTGGAACAAAAAAAAATTCTATTATTACAGAAGAAAAAGATTTAAGCAGAATTACACTGGAAGTCTTGTATGGAATCTTGAAGACTTATGAGCTGGAAATGTTACAAAGAAAGTCATTGAGAGCTGGTCAAGGAAATGTTGTTGATGGAACTAGTGCCTTGGTATCCCATGACTGTAAGTCATCTGATGATGAACTAGAAGCTCAAACTCCAGTTGTTCAAACTGTTGAGCAGAAACATAAAGAGCCACAGAAGCAAGTTATATAGGAAATAGAAGATGATGAATTCTACACCCTTGATGAACTGAATGAGATGGACCAGTCAATGGCTTACCTTGTAAGAAAATTCTCCAAAATAAGAGGTAAGAAGCCAAAGTTTTTCAAGAACAAGGGTCATACATCCAACAAAAAGAGCAATTGGAAAGGAAAAATATAGTACAACTCAGCTAGCAAAGGTGGCTAGAGAACATGATATATTGGCAGATCAAAGATAAGATGTTATAACTGTGATGAGTTAGGTCACTTTACTTTTGAGGATAGAAAGCCAAAGAAGGTGAAGAAAGATAAAGCTTATCTGGAATTGGAAGCAAAGTATGAATCTCTTTTGAAAAAGCAACAGGGAAAGGCTTATATTGTAGAAGGAAAGAGTTGGGATGATACAGATGAAGATGATGACAATGAAGAATTTGGGAATTATGCTTTCATGGCTCTAGAGAAAAGAGAATCATCGGTATTTAAATCAGAGGTACCAACTCTAACCATAATTGATTTAAATGCAAGTCATAAAGAAATTGTTAAAAAGATGAGTGTAGAGATGTTTCATATCAACACAAGCATGATGGAAGCTATTGAGAAAGTGAGTAGGCTGTCAAAGATTAATGAGAAGCTTGAGATGGAAAGATAGGAATTGGAGCTACAGCTTGTTGGGCTTGAGCCAGTCAATCAAGAAAATGAATAATTTAAGAACAAGCTTAAGTGTGCTAGTGAAGTGGAGGCAGCGTTGAGAGAAAAATTGGAGAAGAATGATTTGAAGCTCAAATCATATAAAAATGCTCTCAGTTGATTGGACAATATTATGAGAAAAATAAACCATGTGCTAACATAGCTATTGGTTTAGACTATGAGGCATTGAATTCTCATAAGAAATGTGAAGCTGACAGAGGAAAAGAAGCAGTGAACCATGATGTTCCTGTGATACTAAAGAAAGTTAATGCACCACTGTTTAAAGCTTGTGAGGTTGATTTCAGTGAAGTTGAGTTGGTCATCAAGAAAGAAATTTCAGATGAAGATAATAAAAAAATAATGTAAAAACCACTCATACTGCTGAAAATGAAAAGAAACCTATAGTAAACCAAACTGCAAAGACACCAACTAAGGAATTCAAAACTGAGAATGTTGGGAAAAAGAAAAAGAACATAAATGGAAAAATAGGTATAAACAAGAGCAACAACTATGCCTATATTGCAGATGCTCCAAGGAAGCAGTATAAAAAATGTGGCTCAACAAATCATGTAACTCACCTTTGTAGAACAGATGTTAGTGAGCCAAAAGTGGGAGCATGCAAATACAATGAGGTATTGGCTGGAGATCCCTATTCATTCTGTGATAGGTTTAATTGCATTCCTTGTAATATGAAGGTTATGACAAGCTGTCATAAACTGAGAAAAGATCTCAAGGAGTAAATCTTAGATCTACAGTTAAAAAGGATAATGTTAATCAAACAACGAGTGATGTTCTTTTTTAAAGCTCAAACTCAACTTCTGCAACTTCTATGAAAAAGAAAAAAGTACCCAACACTGCTTGGGTAGCTAAACACACTTAATTCTCATTGTGTGCAGGGCAAGAAGAATAAGGTCATATGGATCATTGACAGTGGATGTTCCAGGTATATGACAGGTGATATAGCCATGTTATCACAATTTGAGGAGATGGTTGACCCATTGGTGACTTTTGGAGACAACAACAATGGATTCACAATGGGATATGGCAAGTTAATTTCTGGGAATATTGTCATCGAAGATGTAGCACTAGTTGCTGGTCTTGAAGTAAATTTTGTAAGTGTCAACCAATTTACAGACAAAGGGTTCAAGGTGCTATTTGACAAAGAAGACTGTTCAATCACTAGCAAGAAAACTGGTGAAGTTGCTCTGAAAGCAGCAATGAAAGGAAGCATGTTTGTTGCAGACCTAAATTCAGCAAAGAAGGATATAATATGTTGCTTCTATACCAAGGCATCCATTGAGCAAAGCAAGTTGTGGCACAAGAAACTCTCTCACCTGAATTGAAAAATAATTAATACCTTGGTGAAAAAGGAATTAGTGAGAGACATGCCAAATCTGGAATTTTCTCAAGATAAGTTTGTGAGGCTTGTCGAAAAGGCAATATGAAGAGGTCCGGTCACAAGAGCAAGACTGTAAATTCAATAAGTCCACCATTGCAGCTTATTCACATGGACATGTTTGGACCAGTTAATGTCTTGTCTATTTCAAGAAATAAATATGCACTGGTGATGGTGGATGACTACTCAAGATACACTTGGGTGGAATTTATTCCTTCAAAAGATGAAACTCCACACATCATTATTGAACACATAAAGAAGGTTGGGAAGCATGATAAGGATCAAAATTGTGTTAAAAGATTGAGGAGTGATAATGGCACATAATTCAGGAATGCAGCTTTAAGTGAATTCTGCAAAGACAATGGCATTGTTCAAGAGTTCTCAGCTGCAAGAACACCTCAGCAAAATGGTGTGGTTGAAAGCAAAAATAAAACTCTAATTGAAGCTGCAAGAACAATGCTGCAAGATGCCAATTTTCCAACAAGTTTTTGGGAAGAAGCTGCCAATACTGCATGTTATACTCAAAATGAATATTTAATCAACAAAAACCTTGGAAAATCACCTTACTCAATTTTGTCAAAAATAAATACTATTGTGAAACATCTGTATGTGTTAAGAAGCAAATGCCATGTGCTCAAAGACAACTCTGAATATGTTGAAAAATTTGACTCTCAAGTTTTTGAAGCTATTTTTATGGGATAGTCATTGGAAAGAACTACATACAGAGTTTATGTGCTTGAGTAAAAGAAAATTATGGAAAGCACTGATGTGACCTTTGATGATGACAAGTGTACAGGCTTGAAATGCCTTGATGAAAATAAAGTTGAAGCCCTAAAATTTGAAATCTGAACATTGATAGCGATTCCAAAGATGAAGCTGAGATTAACACAGTCAACATAATGGAGGAAGAAATAAATGAATCAGTGAACCTTTGAAATGAGGATTCTTCTCAAACAAGAAGCTCACCTGAATTTTATGGCACAAACTCAGGCGGAGAAAGAGATGATAGTTCTGCAAGTCATGCCAACAATGAAGAAAATACAAACAATTCTAGTCAACAAGATCACACAAGGAAATGGGACAGGAGTCACACAAGGGATGCTATAATTGGTGATCCAAATGCTGGTTAGAGGACTAGGAGTGCAACTGCAAATGAATGCTTGCATGCATGTTTTCTTTCACAAATTGAGCCTAAGAAAACTGAGGAAGCTCTACTTGATTCTAATTCGATAACTGCCATGCTGGAAGAGCTAAATCAATTTGAAAGAAATAAAGTTTGGGAATTGGTTCCTACGCCAAAGAACAAAAGTATCATCGAAACAAAGTGGGTGTATAGGAACAAGATGGATGAAAATGGAATTGTGACTAGGAACAAAGCAAGACTGGTTTCCAAAGGCTACTCACAAGAAAAAGGAATTTTTTGCTCCAGTTGTAAGACTTGAAATAAAAAGAATCTTTCTTGCATTTGCTGCACATTCAAATTTCAAGGTGTATCAAAATGGATGTGAAGAGTGCATTCTTTAATGGTGAGTTAGAAGAAGATGTATATGTGCAACAGCCACCTGGCTTTGAAGATCCAGAATTTCCAGGCTTTGTTTACAAACTGTTAAAGGCCCTTTATGGATTGAAGCAAGAACCTACAGCATGGTATGAAAAACTGTCAGAATTCTTACTTAAACTTAGATTCACAAGAGGCACAATTGATAAGACTCTATTCTATAAGCAGCATGGTGATGATATTATCCTAGTTCAAATTTATGTGGATGATATCATTTTTGGTTCTACTAATGAAAAGCTATGTCAAAGATTTTGAAGACTCATGCAGAGTGAATATGTGATGAGCATGATGGGAGAATTAAGTTACTTCCTTGGTCTTCAAGTTAGCCAAAGAAGTTATGGAATCTTCATTAGTCAAACCAAGTATGTCAAAGATCTATTGAAAAAATTTGGAATGGTTGACTGCTCACCTGCATCAACACATATGTCTACAACTACCAAGTTGGATAAAAATAAGAAAGGAAAAAGTGTAGACATTTCAGGTTATAGAGGAATGATTGGATCTTTGTTGTACTTAACTTCTAGTAGACCAGACATCATCTGTGCAATCTATCTGTGTGCTAGATTTCAAAGAAATCCTAAAGAATTAAAGTTGATGGCTATCAAGAGGATTTTCAGATATTTGAATGGGACATCAAACTTGGGATTGTGGTATCCTAAGGGAACTGGTTTTGAAGCTGTTGGATACACAGATACGGACTTTGCTGGATGCAGGGTAGATAGGAAGAGTACAAGTGGAAGCTATCAATTCCTTGGTCAAATACTTGTATCTTGGTATAGTAAGAAACATCAATCTGTGTCAACTTCCACAACTGAGGCTGAATACATAGTTGCTGGAAGTTGTTGTGCTCAAATGCTTTGGATTAAAAATCAATTAATGAACTATGGCCTAGTGTTACACAAAATTCCAATCATGTATGACAATACTAGTGCCATATCTATTGTTTCTAATCCAGTTAATCATTCTAGAACTAAGTACATTGATATAAGGTACCAATTCATTAGAGAACATACTGCAAATGATACCACTGAGCTTATTTTTGTTCCAAAAGAAAAATAATTAGCTGACATTTTTACTAAATCTTTGGATGAAGCAACTTTCACTAGACTTGTAGGTGAAATTGGAATGCTTAATTCTTCATCCTAAGGCAAGAACTCGGCTAATGTGTTGTAGTAGATTAATTTTAGACTTCTCGATACTTAGAACTAAAATACTTTAATTCAATAAATTATTTCAGTAAAATACTCTTGATAAAAATCATTCTAATTTTATATTGGTTTATTCAATGTAAATTGGAATAATTCAGTCCAATTAGGATAAACTGGGTATTTATTCTACATCTCGATAAGTCACTATCTAGTTTTCGATAAGAGTCAGGATAATGACATCTCGATATGATTTTCTAATTCACGTGACTTCTCGATAAGTAAATATCAACCGTTTATTCCTACTTCTTAACAAGTCACATCTCTAGCCTATAAATACTCGGACACCTCGACATAACCCCTTTTTACACTTTCGAGATCTCAATTGACCTAGCTTTTACAAATCTTTACCGTTCTCTCACATTTCAAACTCTTTCTTTCTCAAATCTCTTACCCATTCAAACATATAAACTATCAATGGCTGCAAACATTGTTAGAGTTGTTATCCCAAAGGATGGTACCAACTACTTAGCTTTTACAGATGCAAATCAAGCTCCTGACAGTTTCAAATGCTTTGTCAAGTTTATGTCTGAATCTTATCTTGCAGGAGCTTTAACTTCCAACCCTGTTCCCTACCCGGATGTGCTCAATGAGTTTTGGAACTCATCTGTGGTGAACACTATTGTGCATGAAAACCAGGCAGTTTCCTTGGTTGTCAATTGCTCAATTCAGGGAAGACAGGGGAGTTTGATGCCAATAATTTCAACAAAGATTTGGGCATTCCTACAGATGGCATGATGGAGGTACCAACAACATAAGAATTGGATGAGTTTATGAATTTCATAAACTACAGTGAGAAGATCAACCTTGTCAGCCTGAACAAGAAGCACCTAATGTGGGGATGGTCTTTTCAGTTTAATTCTATTGTGAGAGCTTTGACTTACAGGAAGACTGGGTATGACAACATATCTAGTGTAGTTCAGAAGCTGGTGTTCCCATGGCCTATAACAGGCACATCAATATTGGCATATTGATCTTGGAAGAACTAAGCACCGGGCTCACAATGCCATTGATAAGCAGAGGTAAGGAAATTTCCTTCCCTAGGTTCATAATGTCTAATCTAAATTATAAAGTTGCAAACATTCATTTACTTGAAGGTATAGATAGAATTCTGCACCATCTAAATAGTGCATGGCTTGATTTCAAAGGTGTTAGCCTGAATAGCCGGATGAAGAATGCTTGACTGAATGTCTTCAATTTTGGGCCGAAAAAAGTCCATAAGAGCTGGATCTGCCGGAACAATACGATCACCCATGATTAATGGTTCTTTCTGTTCACTTCCTGAATCCGAAGCTTCAAAATCGATCTTCTCCGGAATATCAAGAACTTCTTCAGTCTCCTCAGCCGTATCTAAAGTCCTCTTGCGAGTACGAGAACGAGTTTGCATAAACGCTCGCTAAAGTACCTGAAACACAACCAGAAACAATGAGTAACACGTCTTAATCACTGAGTCCTAATGACCAATGATGGTAAATGCATAAACTAAACAATATACGCCGAGTCCCCGGCAGCGGCGCCAAAAACTTGTTAGGGCGAAAACACGCGCTAATAACACACGCAAGTATACGCGTTCGCAAGTAATATAGAATACTTTCTAGTTCGTTCCCACAGAGACTCAGACTAATTATGTTCAATTAAACTCACTCACCAATGTATGATTACTTCTCAATGTCAAGACAATAACACTTAGATTTGATTAACTAATTATTAACTATAATTAACTACTAGAATTAAGCACTTAATTAACACTTGAACTAACAATATTAAAACACTCATGAGATCACAACTTCATTCTTACTTCCTTCAATAGTCATTATTATTACCCTTAGTATGCAACAATGATGATATTAATCGAATAACACGAAACTGATAAAAGCCAACTTTCATTGTACTAATACCATTCTACCAAGCATCCACAATTAAGATAGAAGTTGAATAAGCATCAATTATGTTGAGTCCCTATATGTCTACAGAAATTGACAACATAATGATTTAAGCACAAGCTATTCCTTTTGATTACACAGGGCGAATAAAACAGTTAGAGTTACACACTAATCATGCATACTCTTACATGAACCTATGCTAGCATGGCAAGTTCTAAATCTCAAGATCCACCGTCACTTCATAAGAGATTAACACCCTATCTTATATGTTCGCGACGCACATAAGACGAATACGCACAACCAATACTAGATATCATAAAATCAACACACACTAAGGTATTAAACAACTAACTAAAGAATTCCATAGTAAATCCGTTACGACCCCATGATCACGATTAGCCCATGATAGCAATCATCGTCATCATGGGTTCATATGAAAACATGATAATAACACACGAGAATAATAACTAAAACTACTTATATTAAACCAGAGTACGTCACAAGAGTAATTAGGTTCAAAGTAAAAAAAAACTAGCATCCAACATTACAACGAAATAAATAATCACAAGAAAATATGCTTCCTCTTCGTTGCGGTGTGCTAAAACGGTCTTCTTCCTTATCTCCTCGCTCTTCGATTAATACTACGATCCAACCTTTTTGAAACGTCTCTGAAATCTACTTATATAGAAGTCCCATAAAGCCCAGATAACTCAGAAGTTGGAAGCCAAACAAAAATAGGAATCTAAAATAATTAATCTAAAAATACGACCCTGCGCGGCCGCTCAGCATTCCTGAGCGGGCGCTCAGCTTCCTGAGCGGTCGCTCAGCAGAGCTGAGCGGGCGCTTAGCCCCCTTCTGGAAACTGATCTATTTTTCCTCTGTTTCTTCGCCGTAATCTGTTCCTATATTCCCTCTTGCAATGCTAGACACACGCCAAGGCTTATTGTTGATGAAATCTCTTCCGAAATGTAATTAATACCCTGAAATGCACAAACACTAGAAAAACGCATCAAATACACAAAATTCTTGATTTCAAGACACCAATTTAAGCTATTATAAGACATTCTAAGTGGTAAAAAATGCCACTTATCAATTGCAAAGCAAGATGAACTCAATCAGTCAATAAGCAGATTGTAGGGAAGTTGGTATCCAAACCTAATGACAATTTTATAATTGGTACAAGGATAACCAGAAGTCAAACTGGATGACAATGGCATTGTTACGAGGGACACGGCCAAACTGGATCCTAGGATATTAAGACATATCATGCACCTGATGCACATTTAAATTTGGAATTGGACTCTAGTAGATGTGTACAAGTGCACTCCTAGTTGGTGAGTTAAAAGAGGAAGTCAATGCAAAATAGTTCATGGACTTTATAGTTGCAGATCTATTGGACTATGTATATCTCTTCTTCAAAGGCTCACTTCAGGTTGGTATGAAATGGTATATTACTCAATAAATCATCAAGGACATGGTATGGCACTCTAACTGAAGTTACAGTTAAATATGAACTAGTATAATTTAGCAAAAACAAATATGAACTAGTAGAGTCGTCATATTAATAACTCTCTTATCACTAGACACAAACGTAATGTTATATATGTGCAATGATATCATGATAATGTTATATGTTGGTCTATTAATAAAGACTTGTGCAAGATTATTTGCTAAGTAATTGCAGAGTAGGTATGGAGGAGCATGTTGGAAAAGTTGTAATTCTTTTTGGAATCACTTTAAGCAAACCAAAATAATATTTATTTTAGAAGCATAAGTAAACCAAAAGAATGAAGGCAATACAAGTTAGTTAAGGGTCTTTTGAAGATGCAAAATTTGGAAGATTATGAATATGCCAAGACTACTTACCAACTGAAACCACTAAAGCTTGATCAGTAAAACTCAGGTATAATGACAAGCTATAGAGGTATGACAAGCTCACTCTTTTATTCAAATTCTAATAGACAACATGCAATGTTCTCAAGATGCCAAAGTGCAAGGTTCAAAGTGGATCCTAGAGAATCCAATCTTATAGCTATTAACAAGATTATTAGATATCTTAAGGGACTATCAACTCTTGGAGTAAAGTACTCTAAAGATATTATGCTTAACATGTTTGGCTATATAGATATAGATTACGCAGGTCGTAAGAAAGACAGGAGAAGCACCTCTGAAGCTGTCAACTTAAGTGATAGGAGAAACATCTCGGGAACCTGTAAACTTCATGGAAGAAGATTGATTTCTTGTTATGATAAGAAACAACTTCATATCCAATAACTTTGTGGAACACTCTATGACAAGGCACCTTCACACCAGATATTATTTATTTCGAGAACATGTCCTTTAGTCAAAGAGTTACTTGCAGAAACATTTACCAAATCACTTGTTAAAGTTAATTTTTCAAGACTAGTTTGTAAGTGTGTGACATCATTTATTGCATATTAGTTGGAAATCCCATCTGTAAGGAATTCTTAATATAAGTTCACAAGTATTAAATCTTATATATTTAAAGGACTTGTGAATCTATCAGTGATCCAGTACCTCGTACTTAGTGTTATTATCTTGATTATCATAATTACAATGTCATATATAGTTAAGTGTTATAGCATTAAGTTTGAATATTATTTTAATTGATTTAAATTATGATGCTAGATTTAGCAAAAAAAGAATTATGATGGTAGACAATTCCATTCCATATCAGACTCATAATTTAAATTATGTTAAAATAATATGCAGCATAGTTATTAGTATCTTGTACGAATAATTGTGGTACTTTTAGTATTTATGATATTATTTAGAATTTTTGTTCTAAGTAATCAATGCTCATTTCTTAAATCACTAATATTGAAAGTTGAAAAATTTTCTAAGTTATGTGTATAAAACTCTCAACATCTTATATGCTTAGAAAGTATTTCTATAATTACTGATTATTTAGAAAGTGATTGTCATGTGTATAACTCATATATTCTATTGGTAATTATTTAAGGATAATTATAAATATTTAAGTGCTAGTATCTAATTCATAGATATTTAGTATTTATTTATTTAATATTTATTTTGGGTAGTTTGGATTATGGAAATTGAAGCAATTCAATAATTTTTATTTGCTCCATAATTCAAACTTACTTAAAATAAATAAGCAGCATAATTGATTATAACTAAATTTGTCAACAACTGATATCTAGATTGTAACTTATATGTTATAAGTTAATTATGAGATTTTGGTTTTTGTGAATTTAGCAATGTTTACATCTCAAGAATTCACTGAAATCATAATTATGATTGTAGCATGATTAGTTGTATGCTAATTTTTTGACTTATATCAGTTAATGATATTTAGTTAAGATTTTAAGTATGAACTAATTATGAAATATTAATATTTGTGGCATTATTTAGAACTCCTCTAAGTAGTCAATGCTTATCCTCAGTCACTTATATTAATATAAATAGTGTTAAAATTCTTAAGTACAACTATGGTCAATATGGATAATGCTTTAATAGAAGTAACCATATATTGGCAACTTAAACTAATTTTCATACTTACATGCAACTTCCGATATACTTTGATATATAAGCAATACTCATTAGATCAAAATATAAGGAACTTAGAATATTTTTCTAAGATTGCAAACACGACAATATTGGTTAATGTTGCTTTATTTATTGAACCAGTATTATTTGAGATATTACAGTTGTTAGGAGTTAACAATTGTATGATATATGAAATTTAATGCTAATGTCTATTTGATTGATAACTGGTATTTAATTCATTGATATTTTATTTTAATATATTTTAATTATGATTTTAGACAATCCCATGTCAAATCAGTTTCATGATTTAAATTATAAAATAGGGTGCAACATAATTATTGGTATTTACTTGACAAGTATCAGTCAATGATATATTGTTAATATTTTGTTGCAGATAATTGTGAGATTTTAAGTTCTAGTGAATTTATATGATTTGCTATATTTGACGGATTCACTATAATTTGAAATCAGTAGCATAATCATTCTTATTAAGTTTATTTATCAATAAACAATTTTGTTGATTATAATTTTATAAAGATATATTATGAAGATTTTGACATGAATGAGAATTGCTTAGACTTTACCTTAAGTGATCAATGTTTTTATAAAAACTCATTCATATTAAAAGACAAAATCTTTCTTTCTCTTCTTAATACTGCTAGGTCATGAGTCTGTGTCTTTTTCATATTAAAAGACATGATTATTTATCTTTTTATGCATAAAAATAGACTCATGCACTCGAGCAGTTTTAAGAGAAAAATCAAACTTCTTTTTACAGTGGTGATTACTTATTTCATTAAAATCTTTTGAAATCACTATTGTACATCATTTCTCTCAAAAGATTAAATGCATGACTTTCATTCATTATAGATCTTAAATGCATTTTATTTCTATATTGCCCTATGTTCTGTGATGCAGGTTTAGCCTACAATGGCCTTCTTTCATTTGATAGTCAAGAGGTTGAAAACCCAAAACTTCTATCCCATACTGTAAAGACAAACACAGAAATAGAACCAACCAACACTATCTTACCACTAAAATGAAGTATGAATGAGCGTGAGAGAGAAAGTGCCTTAGTGCACCACATAAGGAAGGTTCTGAAGTCAACCCAGCAGCTATGTCTCCTAAAAAGTTGAGTAGTATCAAACTGAGACAACTGTTAGCCCCCATACATCTTCTCAAAAAGATGTAACGGCTGAAAAGGCACAAAAACACTTACTAGATTCATCCTCTCGACAGGGTGCATCTATTGAAATTCGCATGTCGGTCAGGGTATTCGATGTAGTGTCACCACCTCAAACATAGACAATTCTTGACGCACAAGGATAGGTTACACATACAAAGGATGAGTTGATGGAAATAAGAGTTTTGACCATTTTACCGTCAGATTCGATTGTTCAAGTTTTTTTAATGGACCAATTGCCTTTATAGGTGTTAGGAGAGGATACTGACCTAATAGCCATATGTCAGTGGTCAGTGTCTACCTCCCCATGACTAAATCCCCCGGATGCATCTGCGGATAGTGGATTTGACATAGGTGCAGATTGGAAACTTATTGACAATGATTTAGATTTACTTGATGAGTCACAAGGAAATGTCTCCACAGACATAAGAAGGATCCTTTGATCATTATGCTAAATTCTTTGGATCATTGTTTACCTTCCCAGAGTTCAAATATGGAACCCTCAAAGAGAAACTAGCAACTTGTAGATTATGACTCAGATTCATCTGACGAGTTTAACGAGGATGGGGATTTGCAAACTCCCATTGCACCACATGTGACCTCCTTAAGGATGGCTAAGGTGATTTTCCTTGCAGGTACAGCTGGATTTTGGAGCTATGAGAGGAGTGATACACTTGTGAGAATTAGTGTAAACACGAGTGGAGAGAAGAGTGAAATACTTGTGAGGTACACAAAAAAGAATCACACACTCAGTGAGGAAGAAAGAGAAACACCATATCCCATTCCATATCCCTAAATATGGTTCTTGATACTTCAGGTCTCGAATATGTTTATGATTGAAACTTAACTCCTAGGGACCTAAAATTTACAGATTGGATTAGAATACTTCGGGACCTAACAATTCCGGGACCTAACAATAGCTAACAATTGGTGATCTCACAGTTGGGAGGTATAAGGAGTTAGGAATATTGGTTAACAGGATGATCAATAGTGAAGCCATTTCTGCAGCATTTAAAGGGACATGGTTGATCAGACTATGACTTGTTATTTCTTTTCCAGCCAAATAAAATATGAGAACTCCTTCAGAAAAGAGCATACATTCCTTCTCTAAGGGGGAGATAAAAGCTTATATAATATTTTGAAGGATTTCTTAACTAAGGGGGAGAAATAGCAGGGAGGAGGAAAAAGGTAAAGCGCATGTACACTATAATACACCAGTGTTGTTTTTGTAACTACAGACCCTATTGTTCGAGAGATGTGGTAAACACGAAGGTGATTTCCTAGTGATCGGAATAGGTGCATTTGGTTCGTCACTGTTCTTCATAAGGGGAGTAGCTGTTTTCCAAAAGGGGAGAACCATTGGTTTTTTATCCGCGGATCCTATTGTACGGGAGAGGTGGTAAACAAAGATGATCTCCTTTAGTAGGTGATTCTCATAGGGGGAGAAGCAAGAGATATGTGCTTCTCAATAGGAAATGTGGTTGTGCAAAGGAAGCTGCTGATGATTACTTCAACACTGAGAAGTGTTATCTGGAAGAGATTTGAAGAACCAAGGAAATGAAGATGAAATTACTTAAAGATCAGTTCAGTGCTAGAGGAACAAGCATCTTTCATTTTAGTTACTCAAGAAATCTGGAAATGCATAGCATTATTTACAAGTCCTAGTACTTTACTTTTTCAAGTTGTTAGTTAAGTTATCCTCTCTAATTAATTTGTTTGTTAGGTTTAACAATCAAATAGGGGGAGATTATTGGTGGGACTGTGTAACTGTATGAACAATATACGTGATAACTCAACACGAGAACAACACTATAACAGGACATGTTAATAATACGATGTCTACACAAGAAATCAGAAGAAATAAAGACAAGACAAATACAAAGAATCAAAAGATTAGAAAAAAGCTTGAAGTCTGTTTACAGGTCACTAAAAGAAGTTCATTAATATGATCATGCCTCAGCGAAGAACAAAGGTTAAAGACTTTCAGGGTTTCAGAAATGATGAAGATTCAATATATAAGTGCTACTAGAAGATTTCAGTGTTTTGGAATTGATTGAAGATAAATAGTGTTCAAAGCATATGAATCTGAAGAATTGAAGACATGGTATAAACAGAGGTTAAAGAAGACAGCTGTAGTCCTGAAGTTATACTCACTGGCGAGATTTCATTTATATGTTCAAGCATCAGTGAAGAACAGTAAATGAAGTATTCAAGATTGTAGTAGAAATGAAGACGTTGTCTAAAGTACCAGAAAAGATTCCAGTAAAAGCACATTTGTTTATTGACAGACAGTGTCTGAAGTGATAAAGTTGATGCAAGCTTAACAATATAATCATGGTTATAATATGAAGACCTAAATCGAAGTTAGTCATGTGTGAACCAGACCAGTTGCACTAGGCGTCAACAGCTCGTGAAAAGAATCTGGGTATTATTTATAGAAGAATTGTTAAGTTGAGAAATGTACTTGGATTGAACGTTTATCTGTTAAAGTACGAGAAGAGGTGCGCAGGGTATACAGCTAAACAGCTCGAGGAATTGGTGAAGTTCAATGTTTAACTATTAACTTAAATAAATTTATTTAATGGCCTTTAATATAATTTATTTAATAAACTTAAAATGATAATTTTATAAACCTTAATGAAGTTTATTTTATAAATCTAAATTAGTTTATTTATATAAGTTATATTTATATTTATTTAATAAATTAATTTAGTTACAATTTAAACTAAAAGAAAAAGAAAAAAAAGAACAAAAACAAAAAAAACAACAAGTAAAAAGAATAAAGGAAACCAGGGCACTTGTACCGAATGGTCGCAGGTTAGTTTCCAAATTGCAAGGTCACAGGTTGGTGGTCGCAACTTAGGAGTTAAGTTATTTTTGTTTAAGAAACGTTTTCCCCCCTCTGGTCGCAGGTTGAGAAAGTGAAGGAAATAAAACTAAGTACAATACTTGTACTAGTAATTCAGGGGGTCGCAGATTAGCTTTAGATTGAAATAAATGAAGGCAAGTTGCACTCATTCCCTCTTTGGTCGCAGGTTACAAAAATACACCTTGGTCGCAACTTACTCCTCAAGTAACGCCCTCCAAACCCGGGGTATAGGTCTGGGGGTTACTACCTAATTACCAAATATGTACAAACATGTATATCAATTAAGCAGATACATATCTAACCCCTTATATACTAACTAGGATCTTTTTAGGTTATAGTATGAAAACAAGAAACAACACTCTACCTTTATTACAATCCAAATTCAAAATCTCGCAAAACTCTCTTTATTACAAGCCATTGTCTAACAAGTTTTAAACTATATTCCTTTTATTTCAAACACACATATTATCTATCTACATTACACCTGCTCAGGTATCTCAAAGCTTTCTTCCTGGATCGGGATCAGCATTTTTGGTATGAGAGGGTCTCGCAGCTTGACTCGTTTCTTTACCGCGCGAGTCCTGATAGGTTTCATTTTCCTTCTTAACTGAAAGCAATAAGGTGAATAACAACAAAAAGAGGTGAGCCATAAGTTGCTCAACAAGTCCACAATATATAAACAGTGTTATAATAAGCTAAATGAACCGGTAATTTGGTTACTGGTAATTTGGTTACATCTGCAAAGATATAACCTCGCGATAAAAGAACAAAGGCCATTTTTGGAGAGTACCAATAAACTAAACTGGACACAAGTTCGCACTCATATCCTGCTGATCAGTCAGGATATAGTGCAGATCTATACCTCAATGTATAGATCTCTTCGGGTACCCAGGCTCTATGGCCCAACAAAAGGATCCGGTTAATTCTCGGTCCTTAGGATCAAGTGTATGCCTGATCCTAATCGTCACCATTCAGTCCACATTTAAGCAACTGAAACAATCAGTATGCTTTGATGTACCCCAACATCGGGATATACCAGGATATATGTAGATATGTATATAACTATTGGAATATGAATAAAAGATTCAACGAATTAGGAAAAATCAGGAATCGAAATGAAATATAAACTAAGGAATAGTAATTGTGTATCAGTGTTTGTGATCAGGAGTTATCAATTTTTAAGTGCGATAAGAATCTGAAAGTAATTCACTATTCTGAAATTAGAATAGGGGAAAAACTTGTCTTTCACGCAATCTACTCCAAGTGTATCACCTTTATCACCGGCTCGATCTGCCTTGTTGGCTACGTCTCTATCAAAGAAAGAGGCTAATTTAGTCACATCGCATTTCAGTCACGTCTCAAACTGACTTCACATAGCCCTTATCGTCTACCCGTACGCGTAATATTGACTCGTATATTAATTAATAACAATTAGGACTCGATAAACCATATAATTCATATAGCACATAAGTCACATAGTCAATCTAGGTTTAAAATAATTTTTAGAATCGAATTCGACTCGCTATTCCCTTTACTGAACAATATCTGGCTCAATTCCTATTTTTTTGGAATTTATTGGACTCGTCTCTATACGTAATAAGGCTAATAAGTTTATATATATCGAAAGTCGACTCGCTTCTAAAAGAAATTAGGACTTAAAACTATTTTTAATAAAAACAGATCATTTTTCTGAGTGTAAGGGCTTTCGTTTCACTCAAATCAGGTAAACGGTTCAATTATTATTCAATAAATAAGAATAAATCAATTTATTATTCAATATAATTAATTATTCTTAATTATTGAACCCTAAAAATATTTTTAAATAATTATTTGGGAAAAATCAGAATTAAAAATGATTTTTCCATAATTTATGGAATTAAAACGAATTTATTGAAAATAATTTGATTAATTATCAAAATAATTAATTATTTTTAAATAATTAATAAATAACATATAAATAATAAATAATTAAAGAAATAAATAATTCTGATTTTTAGAAAATAGTTCAGAATTATTTATAATATAATTAATCAATTAATTAATTAATTAATTAATTAATTAATTTATAAAATAAATAAAACTAATTTTTATAAATAATAAAAAAAAATATTTTTCCAAAAACATTTGTCAGAACCAGAATCTCTGACAAAATAGATCAAACACGGGTCAACTAATCGGGTCAAACGGGTCAAAATCCGGGTCGTGAAGAACATGCCGGATTTTTCCCAGAATTCGGCCACCGGAGCAGATTCCGAAAGGCCTAGTTCAAGCCAAAAACAACACCATTTGGTGTGTTTTTCAAGGGGTTTTAATTCTAATCAACTACAACAGTCTATCTCCGGCCAAAACGAACCACAAACATCTCGTAATCTCCATCTCCGGCGAAATCGATCAAAACTTCGGCCAAACATCAATCTAACTATTCTGTATATATGAAACTTCACGTTCTATAATTCAAATCAAAGCTTATGAACTCTACAATCAAACCCCTAAAATCTCAGGAACCAAATATTCATCAAAATCAAAAATGTATAAATCAAAAATTGGGTATAAACCCTAATAATTGAATTCAATCATACAATAATCGTTTGTTTAATTAACTACCATAAATCGATTGTTCAATTAACTACCATGAATTTGATCATACAGGAATAGTTCGGGTCGCATAACTTTTGTTACGAAAGCTTTTAATACAGAATAAAATATCTGATAAATACCCGAGAAATACCCTGACAATACGGAATACACGTAGTACATATCAGTTAGGGTTTTATGCTTAATTACACGTAAATGACATAATAAAACACATAATTTATCTTTTATTATGATATATTACAAGCGAAATTTCCAGTCATTACATCATTCCCCCCTAATAGGATTCTGTCCTCAGAATATCGCTAAAAAAATAACTGGGGATACTTTTCTAACATTTCACTCTCAAGTTCCCAGAGTGACTCTTAAACCATGGGATTTATCCACAAAACTCGTACTAAAGGTACAGACTTATTTCTCAAAACTCTCTTCTGCCGATCTAGAATTCTTATTCGTTGCTCAACATAAGATAAATCTGGTTGAATCTCTATTGGCTCATATTCTATTACATGTCTAGAATCAGGATTATATCTCTTAAGCATCGACATATGAAACACATTATGGATATGCTGCATGTGAGGTGGTAAGGCTAACTCGTTAGCAACTTTCCCGACTTTCTTCAAAATTTCAACTGAACCAACGTATCGTGGCTTCGGTTCACCCTTATTGCCAAATCTGGTCAATCTTTTCCATGGAGATATCTTGAGTAATACATGTTCTCCTTCTTAGTAGTCCATATCCTTCCTGGCTTGATCTGCATATTTGCGTTGTCGATTCTGCGCTGCTTTAAGTCACTTTCGGATAAGTTCTATCTTTCCCTTGGTTTGCTGAATCAATTCTGGTCCTAAAATTTTATGTTCACCTACTTCATCCCAATACATAGGTGATCTGCATTTCCTTCCGTACAAAGCTTCATAAGGTAGCATTCTAATGCTTGCGTGATAGTTGTTGTTGTACGGAAATTCTACTAGCGGTAAATGCTCGTCCCAACTGCCTTCAAAATCAATTGCGCAATCTTTAATTGTTTGGATAGTTCTTTCACTTTGTCCGTCCGTTTGCGGATGATAAGCGATACTCATGTTTAATTTGGTACCAAGGCATTCTTGAAACTGTCTCCAGAATCTTGAATTGAAACGTGGATCTCGATCAGATGCAATAGATACAGGAACTCCATGTCGCATCACAATCTCCTTAAGATATAAGTGTACTAACTTGTCGAGTGAAAATCTTTCATTGATTGGAAGAAAATGTGTTGACTTGGTTAGTCTGTCGATTATCACCCAAATTACGTCATGATTTGCTCAGGTCCTTAGAAGTCCTACCACGAAATCCATTGTTAAATGTTCCCATTTCTGTTCTGGAATATCTAATGGTTGTAGTAATCCGCTTGGACGTTGGTGTTCTGCTTTGACTCGTTGGCATGTGTATCATTTACTTACCCATTATGCTATTTATTTCTTCATATTTGGCCACCAAAAGTTTTCTTTCATATCTCGATACATTTTTTACTTCCTGGATGTATGGAATATTTTGATTTGTGAGTGTCCCGTAAGATTTCTTCCTTCAATTCTTGTACATTAAGTATCCAAATTCTGGATGAAAATCGTAGGATTCCTTTATCATCTTTCTGACTTGTGATTTCTTCTCCTATTAGGTTGTCATCCTCTTGACTCATCACTTCTTCTTGACATCTTCTAATCTTTTCCAATAGTTCTGGTTGAAATGTCATTGCATAGATTACTTCAATGGGTTCTCCTGGAATATGAACTTCAATTGCCAATTTCTCAAATTCTTTGACTAACTCTTCTGAAGAAGTTAACATATTCAATCTTTCTTTCCGGCTTAACGCATCTGCCATGACATTCGCTTTTCCTGGATGATAGTTAATTGTAACATTATAATCCTTGATCAACTCTAGTCATCGCTGATGTCTCATGTTAAGTTCCTTCTGCGTAAAGACATACTTTAGACTTTTATGATCCGAGTAAATTTCACACTTCTCGCTATAAAGATAATGTCTCCAAAGTTTCAGTGCGAACACGATAGCTGCTAGTTCCAGATCATGCGTAGGATATTTCTGTTCATGAGGTTTCAGTTGTCTAGAAGTGTAATAACCCCAATTTTTGGAATTTTTGAAGCACGGATGAATAGTAACTTTTGCTGATGATGCTGATTAAGGAAAATTATCAGACTACGCTATATAGGAGTACTGTTATGGAAATTCTAAGATCGTATTAGTATTCCATAAAGTAAATAAGTGTATGTAAAGATCGTCAGAATCCAAATCCGAACACTTTGATTTTTCCCGAAAATCCACCAAATACCGAAAGAATTGAGTATAAGGTAACATGATAAAAAGGATTTAAATTCAAGGATTTTTAGAGAGGATCATAAAAGGAATATAAAATATTGAGAAAGGTTTAGGGGAACCTAAGTAATAAGATCCCAGGTATGATCCCTCAAACGATAAACGAAAACAAAAGATAAGCCAACCGTATAACAGATCAGCGGTCATTAGCCAAGTAATTAAGGGATTAATCAAAAAGGTAGTGGATGATGTTGTCATCACATGACACAAGCTTGCTTGCATAAGCATGACAAAGGAGTTTTGTTTGTTGGGTGATTTTGGGCCATACAAAATTAACCATGGTAAAAAGGTTAAAACAAATTTCAAGACAAAAAGAAGAATCAACCAAGTAAATAACATAAATCAGAAAGAGAAGAGTTGACTTTGCAAGAAGAAGCTCTCTGCCAAAATAAACACAGCAACTTCAAACTGTCATATCTCCTTCAATACTCAATCAAATGTTGTGTTCTATAGCTCGTTAGAAAGGTATTGAGATGGCCTACAACTATTGTTCACAAGTCTCGTCCAAATAAGTATGGTAAGACCCTCATTTTTACAGTTCTTTAAATCGGACATTTAGAAACTTCAAAGCCTAACTTTGTGTTCTTGATTTCTTTGGAAAGATCAAGCTTGTAGGAGGCTTCCTAAGGGTTCCTAGCAACTTAAAACCTCCCAAGGAAGGTTTAAACATCAAACGCTAGCCTTTACTTTATTTTTTAGTAAGTTTAATTGTTGGTTTTGTGAAATGAGAAGCATAGATTGTGATTATTAGTAGTTTGGTTTGATTTGGAAGTGTTTTGGTAATTAAAGCTTGATTATAGTTCATAGGTCTTGATTGTGGTTGTTTGAGTTGAAAAACTTGGAGGTTATGGACTGATGTGATATGGTTTAGGTGAAGTTTTGTTGTATTGATGGTTATGAGTTGGTTGGTAGTTGATTGGAGTAGTTTAAACTTTGGTAATCGCGTAAACATAGTCGTCGTAATGCCCGATTTACCTTAGACTGTTTTTGTTATTAACTTCAGGACCCGTGAACTCACTGTAAGATTCTTACCATTGTCATGTTTGTATAGTTCATGTTACGAGCTTCGTTTTGATATGTGGTTCGTTTGAATCCGATGTACGGTTTAGGAGAAACGACCGTTTTAAGTAACGGCGTTTCGCGAACGAACCATTACCCCTCGCCTTACTTTGAAACCTTGGTTAAGGACTTTAATGACTAATTGGGATATGAAACAATTATGTTAAGTGGATTAGGCAGTTGGTAAGCTACTCGCGAAAGAATCGCCTTAAAACTCTTAATAGTTAATTTATTAAAAATGGTGGAGCCGAGGAAACTCGAACGACTTAGGTGATTCGTTAAGCGTAGGAGTGACCATAAGCGAACGTTAGGGTTCAATTGGTTAAAGTCTAGTTTTTTAAGTGACCGGGGTTTAATTCCAACTTATGTTGTTGTTCGTAGGTTATCGGACCCACTCTAAGCTTAAGTCTATCCGGGAGCACTCAGGCAAGTTTTCTACCTGTTATACTGTTGTGGTGATGTATATATGTATATGCATTATCTTGTGATAGATGCATGTTGGTTAATTAGCAAATTTTGCGATATATTGAAGCATGCTGAGATGGTATATATATGCATGTCTGTTTCGTAATCTGGTTATTTATCTGTTGATTTCAATGCTTATAGTTGCATAATACCTATGCTAGAGATAAGCAGTAGTTGCGTATACCCTTAGTATAGGGGACCCAAAGGTGAACATTTTTTCTAAACCGGGAGTCGATGTTCCCGAGTATAATATATATATATATATATTTATATATATATATTGATATAGTTTTCAAAACTATTAATCGAATAAGGTTTATTCGATAACTTTATTTTATTTATTAATGAATATTATTTTGAATATTCATTCGAGGGCTTATGACTCCGTTTATTTTATTAATGAATCTTATTTTGAATATTCATTCGAGGGCTTATGACTCCGCTTATTTTATTAAATAATATTCTTTATTTTGTTAAAGAATAATATTTCGATAATTAAACTTACTTTTGATTATTCAAATAAAGATAGTACTTTCGTATAAGTATATCTTTGGTTATTTAATATTCATTTCAAGTATGAGTTTTAACACTTCTACTTCGATTATTTTTATAGAGATTATCCTTTTTGGGAATATTATTTAAATAATAATATTCAGATATTTTCTAATATATTGGGACTGATTTATTTTAATAAATCAGCAGTACTCCAAACATTCTTAAAAATGTTTCGAGTCTTCGAAATGATTTTAAAAGTTAGAGCGGACCCCAAAACTCATTTTTATATTTAAGATCTTCCTTTCGAAGGGGATTTAAATATTCGCTCAAAACCTGAGGGATCCGGCTCTGTGGTGTATTTTATATTCGCAACGAGGTTGCTGTTTTGATAAATGAATTGATTACTTACCCAAAGTTCGGGAAGTAAGTCCATCTATTGAGTCGGCATAAGCAACATAGGCTCAGTGGGCGTCCATGAAAGTGTAAGTGGTTCAGTGGGAGTCCATCAAATGCGTAAGTGGCTGAGTGGCAGTCCAGCATAAGGTCCTATTGCGGCCAGGGTGATGACCAGTGGGGAATTCGTCCATCTACTAGTAGAAAAGGTTACTTATTGGTATCTTTGCCTGATCAGCAAGATATCAGGTTTATGCCAAGGTTTTCTCCTTTCCAAATTCATTGGATATTGCAACTCTGTTTAAAATTTTCATAACAGAGGTTTTCAAGGAGTGTATGAAATGTATATATATAGGTGTATATATATATCGGGATTTAATGAAGTATCTCGTAACTTCATTATTTATAATGATATTCAAAGATTGAATCTATTCAAATCTTGTCTTGTAGTCTCATCTATGTGATGAACTTTTGAACTGATTATAACTTGAACGGTGGTAGTTCAAGTAATATTTGGAAAAGATATAAGTATATTGGGGTATCTTTTAACTTCATATTTTCAACTTATATCTAGTTAATGATTATCTTATGCATATCAAAGATTTTCAGAAAAACGTTGAGACAAGGGTAGATATATGAGATCACCTTGCAACGATATTTTTATACAGTTATAAACTGGAACTCTGTGTATATTATGCATGGAAGAGGACTTCCAAGATTTTAAAAAGTATATATGTATATATACTGAATATTTTGCGACTTCATCGCATTAAGATATCAAACTTGGTTCATTTCTTTTGACCAAGACTTTCATGAGTACTATGAGAAGGCTCATATATTATAAATCATTATACATATTATTTTGGTGGGCTTGCTGCTCACCCTTGCTTTCTTCTTTCATCACACAACAATAGATAGAAAAGATGAACAGGACCAAGCTCCCGATTCGCAAGCGGTTAGAAAACGTTCCGCAGTCTTCTGAAAGCGTTGATGCCGCCGTAGCTGAGGTAGGAGCTACCAATAGGCTAGGTTTTCAACTATTGATGAACCATACTTATGTATAATATGAATTGTAATAATGATAAGGAATATATAAATTTATTCAGAACCTTTTTAAGGTGTAACGGTTTATAATTGTGGAATATAAGGACTTGTGTTATTTTTGAGTGTTCATCTCTGAGACTATAACTTGTGGTGTGTGTGTTTATTGTGGGGTCACAGTACAGAGTAGTTGATTATTTATTAAGATTGGGTGTTATTAAGGGAAATGGAACTCGTGACAACCCGGATCCCCGACCCCGGATTTGGGGGTGTTACAGAAGTGGTATCAGAGCTAAGCGTTATAAACCTCAGAGATGATGTGACGTTAAGATAATAAGTTCACTAAGATAATAAGAACTTTTGCCAAGTTCATAGTCGGACTACCTAACGTAGTACTGACAGTTAAAACCCTTATGAACTTTTGCCAAGTTCATAGTCGGACTACCTAACGTAGTATTTCATTAAATCAGCATTACTCCAAACACTCTTTAAAGTGTTTTCGATTCTTCAAAATGATTTTTAAAAGTTAGAGCGGATCCCAAAACTCATTTTTATATTTAAGATCTTCCTTTTAAAGGGTATTTAAATACTCGTTCAAAACTTGAGGGATTCGGCTCAGTGGTGTATTTTACATTCGCAACGAGGTTGCTGTTTTGAGAAAACATCTTGATTACTTGCCCATCGTTCGGGAAGTAAGTTCATCTATTTGAGTCGGCATAAGCAACATAGGCTCAGTGGGCGTCCATGAAAGTGTAAGTGGCTCAGTGGGAGTCCATCAAATGCGTAAGTGGCTGAGTGGCAGTCCAGCATAAGGTCCTATTGCGGCCAGGGTGATGACCAGTGGGGAATTCGTCCATCTACTAGTAGAAAAGGTTACTTATTGGTATCTTTGCCTGATCAGCAAGATATCAGGTTTATGCCAAGGTTTTCTCCTTTCCAAATTCATTGGATATTGCAACTCTGTTTAAAATTTTCATAACAGAGGTTTTCAAGGAGTGTATGAAATGTATATATATATAAGTGTATATATATATCGGGACTTAATGAAGTACCTCGTAACTTTATTATTTATAATGATATTCAAAGATTGAATCTATTCAAATCTTGTCTTGTAGTCTCATCAGTATGATGAACTTTTGAAATTGATTATAACTTGAACGATGGTAGTTCAATTAGTATTTGGAAAAGATATAAGTATATTGGAGTATCTTGTAACTTCATCTTTTAAACTTATATACGGTTAATGATTATCTTATGCATGACAAAGATTTTCACAAAAACGTTGAGACAGGGTTAGATATATGAGATCACCTTGCAACGATATTTTTATACAGTTATAAACTGGAACTCTGTGTATATTAGGCATGGAAGAGGACTTCCAAGATTTTGAAAAGTATATAAGTATATATACTGAATATTTTGCGACTTCGTCGCATTAAGATATTAAACTTGGTTAATTTTTCTTGACCAAGACTTTCATGAGTACTATGAGAATGCTCATATATTGTTAATTATTATACATATTATTTCGGTGGGCTTGTTGCTCACCCTTGCTTTCTTCTTCATCACACAACAACAGATAGAAAAGATGAACAAGACCAAGCTCCCGATCCGCAAGCGGTTAGGAAACGTTCCGCAGTTTCCTGTAGGCGTTGATGCCGTTATAGCCGAGGTAGGATCTACCAATAGGCTAGGCTTTGAACTTTTGATGTACCAGACTTATGTATATTTATGAATTGTAATTAGGCAATGTAACACCCCCAAATCCGGGGTCGGGGATCCGGGTTGTCACGAGTTCCATTTCCCTTAATAACACCCAATCTTAATAAATAATCAACTACTCTGTACTGTGACCCCACAATAAACACACACACCACAAGTTATAGTCTCAGAGATGAACACTCAAAAATAACACAAGTCTTTATATTCCACAATTATAAACCGTTACACCTTAAAAAGGTTCTGAATAAATTTACATATTCCTTGCCATTATTACAATTCATATTATACATAAGTCTGGTTCATCAATAGTTGAAAACCTAGCCTATTGGTAGCTCCTACCTCAGCTACGGTGGCATCAACGCTTTCAGAAGACTGCAGAACGTTTTCTAACCGCTTGCGAATCGGGAGCTTGGTCCTGTTCATCTTTTCTATCTGTTGTTGTGTGATGAAAGAAGAAAGCAAGGGTAAGCAGCAAGCCCACCAAAATAATATGTATAATGATTAACAATATATGAGCCTTCTCATAGTACTCATGAAAGTCTTGGTCAAAAGAAATGAACCAAGTTTGATATGTTAATGCGATGAAGTCGCAAAATATTCAGTATCTATACATATATACTTTTCAAAATCTTGGAAGTCCTCTTTCATGCATAATATACACAGAGTTCCAGTATATAACTGTATAAAAATATCGTTTCAAGGTGATCTCATATATCTAACCTTGTCTCAACGTTTTTCTGAAAATCTTTGTCATGCATAAGATAATCATTTACTAGATATAAGTTTAAAAGATGAAGTTACAAGATACCCCAATATACTTATATCTTTTTCAAATATTACTTGAACTACCACCGTTCAAGTTATAATCAGTTCAAAAGTTCATCACATAGATGAGACTACAAGACAAGATTTGAATAGATTCAATCTTTGAATATCATTATAAATAATGAAGTTACGAGATACTTCATTAAATCCCGATATATATATACACCTATATATATACATTTCATACACTCCTTGAAAACCTCTGTTATGAAAATTATAAACAGAGTTGTAATATCCAATGAATTTGGAAAGGAGAAAACCTTGGCATAAACCTGATATCTTGCTGATCAGGCAAAGATACCAATAAGTAACCTTTTCTACTAGTAGATGGACGAATTCCCCACTGGTCATCACCCTGGTCGCAATAGGACCTTATGTTGGACTGCCACTCAGCCACTTACGCATTTGATGGACTCCCACTGAGCCACTTACACTTTCATGGACGCCCACTGAGCCCATGTTGCTTATGCCGACTCAAATAGATGAACTTACTTCCCGAACGATGGGCAAGTAATCAAGATGTTTTCTCAAAACAGCAACCTCGTTGCGAATGTAAAATACACCACTGAATCGGATCCCTCAAGTTTTGAACGAGTATTTAAATCCCCTTTAAAAGGAAGATCTTAAATATAAAAAAATGAGTTTTGGGATCCGCTCTAACTTTTAAAAATCATTTTGAAGACTCGAAAATACTTTAAAGAGTGTTTGGAGTAATGCTGATTTAATGAAATAAATCAGTCCCAATATATTAGAAAATATCTGAATATTATTATTTAAATAATATTCCCATAAAGAATAATCTTTATAAAAATAATTGAAGTAGAAGTTTTAAAACTTATACTTGAAATGAGTATTAAATAACCAAAGATATACTTATACGAAAGTACTATCTTTATTTGAATAATCAAAGATAAGTTTGATTATCGACACCTTATTCTTTAATAAAATAAAGAACATATCTCAGCAAATAATCGGAGTCATTAGATCCTCAAATGAATATTCAAATAATATTCATTAAATAATATAAACTGAGTCATAAGCCCTCGAATGAATATTCAAATAATATTCAGTAAATAATATAAAAGAGTCATAAGCCCTCGAATGAATATTCAAATAATATTCAAATAATAAAATAAAAGGAGTCATAAGTCCTCGAATGAATATTCAAAATAATATTCATTTAATAAAATAAAGAAGTCATAAGCCCTCGAATGAATATTCAAAATAATATTCATTTAATAAAATAAAGAAGTCATAAGCCCTCGAATGAATATTCAAAATAATATTCATTTAATAAAATAAAGAAGTCATAAGCCCTCGAATGAATATTCGTAATAATATTCATTAAATAAAATAAAGTTATCGAATAATCCTTATTCGATTAATAGTTTTAAAAACTATATCAATATATATATATAAATATATATTATACTCGGGAGCCTCGCCTCCCGGTTTTAGAAAAAGTTCACCTTTTGATCCCCTATACTAAGGGTATACGCAAATACCGCTTATCTCTAGCATAGGTATTATGCAACGAATAAGCATTTGAACCAACAGATATATAAATCAAGAATACGAAACAGACATGCATATATCATATCACATGCTACAATATATCGCAAGAATTTGCTAATAACAAATATGCATTTATCACAAGATCATGCATATACACATATACATCACAACAACAGTATAACGGGTAGAAAACTTGCCTGAGCGACTGGGGGTTACAAATGGCTCGGGACGAGTCTGGTAACCTATAAACAACAAGTAAGTTGGAATTAAACCAAAGTCACTTGTAAATCTATACTTTAACCAACTTAGACTTTAACGCTTGCTTTGCGCTTACTGATTCTCTTAAGTCACTCGAGTACCCTCGGCTCCACCATTTTTAATAATTTAACCATTACGAGTTTTAAGGCGATTCCTTCGCGAATGTCTTACCAACTGCCTAACACACTTAACATAATTGTTTCATACACTAATTAACCCTTTAAGGTCCTTAACTAAGGTTTCAAAGTAAGGCGAGGGGTAATGGTTCGGTCGCGAAACGCCGTTACTTAAAACGGTCGTTCCTCCTAAACCGTACATCGGAATCAAACGAACTACATATCAAAACGAAGCTCGTAACATGAAATATCTAAACATGGCAATGGTCAAAACCTAGCAGGTAGTTCTCGGGTCCTAATGTTATGAACAAAAGCAGTCTAAAGAAAATCGGACGTTACGACGGCTATGTTTACGCGATTACCAATGTTTAAACTACTCCAATTAACCACCAACCAACTCATAACCATCAATACAACAAAACTTCACCTAAACCATACCACATCAGTCCATAATCTCCAAGTTTTCAACTCAAACAACCACAATCAAGACCTATGAACTATAATCAAGCTTCAATTACCAAAACACTTCCAAATCAAACCAAACTACTAATAATCACAATCCATGCTTCTCATTTCACAACACCAACCATTAAACTTACTAAAAAATAAAGTAAAGGCTAGGGTTTGAAGTTTATACCTTCCTTGGGAGGTGTTAAGTTGCTAGGAAGCCTTAGGGAGCCTCCTACAAGCTTGATCTTTCCAAAGAAATCAAGAACACAAAGTTAAGCTTTGAAGTTTCTAAAAGTCCGATTTAAAGAACTGTAAAAATGAGGGTCTTACCATGATTATTTGGACGAGACTTGTGAACAAGAGTTGTAGGCCATCTCAATACCTTTCCAATGAGCTATAGAACACAATATTTGAGTGAGCAATGAAGGAGATACAGCAGTTTTAGTGTTCTGGTTCTGTTTTGGCCGAGAGCATGAAGAACAATGCCTTGGTTTCTTTTTGATTTTGATGAAAATGATTTTACTTGGCTTGGTTGCTTTGTTTTTGTGTTTGATTTAGTCAATTACCTTGTTGCCCTTGAATTTGTGTGGTTCTCATTCAACCACACCTCCTTCCTTCCCATGTCATGCTTGTGTCATCCACATGATGTCATCCTCCCCTCCTTGTTCTCTTTCTATCGGTTGGATGACATCATCCCCACTAATCCCCTTGACTAACTTCCTAATCGTTTGCCTAATGACCGCTGATCTGTTATACGGTTCGCTTAACTTTCGTTTTCGTTTATCGTTTGAGGGATCATACCCGGGATCTTATTACTTAGGTTCCCTTAACCTTTCTCAATATATTGTATTCCTTTTATGATCCTCTCTTATAATCCTTTAATTTAAATCCTTTTTATCCTGTTACCTTATACTCAATTCTTTCCGTATCTATTGGATTTCCGGGAAAAATCAAAGTGTTCGGATTTGGATTCTGACGATCTTTACATACACGTATATCCCATATAAAGTACTAATAAAATCTCAGAATATCCATATCAGAACCCCTACATAGTGTGGCATGAAAAGTTTTCTCATTCAGCAAAAACACTATTCATAAGGGTTTCAAAAATTTCCCAAAAATTGGGGTTATTACAGGCAAGGAAATGTAAATTTATTCAAAAACCCTTTTAAGGTGTAATGGCATATAATTGTGGAATAAAGTGACTTGTATTATTTATTTTTTTTGGTATTCATCTCTGAGACTATAACTTGTGGTGTGTGTGTATATTGTGGGGTCACAGTATGTAGTAGTTGGTTGTTTATTAAGATTAAGTGTTATTAAGGGAAATGGAACTCGTGACAACCCAGATCCCCGACCCCGGATTTGGGGGTGTTACAGAAATGGTATCAGAGCTAAGCGTTATAAACCTCAGAGATGATGTGACGTTAAGATAATAAGTTCACTAAGATAATAAGAACTCTTGCCAAGTTCATAGTCGGGCTACCTAATGTAGTACTGACAGTTAAAACCCTTATGGGAACCCTTATAAATATCGTGATAGAAGCGTAGTTTGTTATCGTATATGGTAGCGGGACTCCGAACCCTGAGGTTGAGGAGCAACAACGCAATGATGTTTTATTACTGATTGGGGATCGGATTGTGGATCCAATGGAACACCCTAATGAGGGACCGGATGATATTCATATTGAGGATGTAGCGGTTGAGGATGTTATCCCAGAAGGGATTGTTGTTGAGAAGGATCTCGTGAAGGATCCTAACAAGACTGAAGAGATGATCGCTGAGGAATTGATAACCATGGTTAGGGAAACTACCAGAGGTAGGATTGGTCGGTCACTACCGGAGGTTCGTTCAAGTTTGTAAAGATAGTAGCCCCTTTAACGCGGCTTACTCGTAAGACGGAGAAGTTTGAATGGACAGAGAAATGCGAGAAAAGCTTTTAAGAACTGAAGCAAAGGTTGGTGACGGCTCCTATGTTGGCATTGCCGGATGGAAAAAAGGAGATTTTGTGAATTGTAATGATGCTTCGCATAAAGAATTAGGGTGCTTCTTATACAGCACAGCAAGGTAATCGCGTATGCGTCAAGACAATTAAGGGAATATAAAATTCGATATCCCCACCCATGAGCTTGGGCTCGTGGCAATAGTTTTGCCCTAAAGATTTGAGGCACTACTTGTATGGAGAGAAGTGCGAGATTCACAAACCATAGGAGCTCTAGTACATTTTTACGTAGAAAGAGCTCAACATACGCCAGAGGAGGCGGTTAGAGCTAATCAATAATTATGATTGGGAGATTCTTTATCATTCGGGGAAAGCCAATGTGGTGGCTAATGCCCTTAGTAAAAAGGAGAGACTCAAGATGATAATGTCTTTTGGAGAGTTTATAAGAGATTTTGAGAAAATGGAAATAGAAGTGAAGGTAACCGGAGCCGGTACCGAAAAGCTGTTTGAGATTGCAATACAGTTCGAATTATCGGAAAAGAACATATTGTGCCAGAAAAAGTGATGAATGAAGGTAGAGAGCCAACAATTAGATAAAAGATTAATACCGAGAAAGATGATAAGGGAATAATGAGGTATTCCTACACAATTTGGGTTCCAAATGTTCAAGAGCTTAAAGATGAGATCTTAGATGAAAGCTAGTTTGAGGAATAAGATTTAGAGCAAACCCTGAACGTTATAGTCAGGGAAGTTGACATCAAGATAGAAGAACCCATAACATAATGAAATGGAAAACAAGGATTTTAACATATAAGATAACCCTGATTGTGGGAGAAGGATGAAACATTTCATACCGAGAAAACAGAAGTCGAGCAAGATAGGGAGAACCGAGATGGTACTCCTATGGGGCAATTCATGGACCTCCCTAAACAAAAATTATACTTTTATTCCCAAACACCACCCTGAGGAAACAATGCAGTGGGAAATTCTTTCAGGACCTTTAAGTCACTAAGCTCTCAGAGTTCCAAGGAACAAGCTGACCTTACCGAGGCAAGAGCCTGGACAAAGGAAATAGAGAAATGATTTTATATTCTAAATGATTGATGAAGCGCAAAAGACTGTTTTTGTCACTTACCCTCCTAAGAGAGAGACCACCCGTTGGTGAAAGACCAAGAAAGGCACGGAGCCAGAGGTTAGAATAAACTGATTAAAGTTCAATCAATTGTTTTCGGGAAAGTAATTCCCAAGGTTATGGAGATAGTGTAAAAGCTTTAGAGCCAGAACAAAGGCGGACGAGTATGATGAATTATGAAGCTAAGTTGTAAAAGTTGTCAAGATTCGTTCTGATGACAAGAATCCCAGAACGATGTGGTGTTTGAAGTCAATGATTAGTGGGTTCATGAAATAATGATAAGAGAAAGGAAAATAAAAAGAAACTGAAGTGGAAAGGAATATAAAGGCAATTGAGTTTGAGGAATGATAAGGGAGTTGGGTATGAGGAAACCCTAAAGACTCATAGTAATAGAAATAGAAAAGTATATGATCGTCAGGATGAGGATGATTTACCATGAGTTAAATTTGATGGTTGAAGGCATAAGAGATATATATGTTGTACCCCTTCAAGTTGGAAGGATTCGGGGAAACCTTGAGATAGTTCGAAGGATAAATAATGAGACCCGGATAGACTGAGGAGACAAGAAAGTAAGAAATTAGGAAAATTGGATTAAGGAAGTGACCTTCAAGAAAGTGAAGTGTAAGACCGGGGGCATGATACCCAGAAAGGGAGACGCCGGGTATGAAAGATATCCCAACATTGAGATGACTGTTGAGATAAACAACAAAAGAAAATAAGGATTTATTAAGAAAAAGTTCACGTTGAACACGACCAATATCTTCTAGAACATCCCTGTTATCATTACTAAATCAGGCAAGAAAAGTGGATAACCGTTGTTATCTTTTGGAGGCCATATTGGTTGACCTCATTTTGAATAAGGATATTATTGTGAAATTTGGTATAGACTATCGAGATGGGAATGATTAAATAAGATAATCTATCAAGGATATATGACTTGATTTATCCATGGAAGGATGCATGTACTTTTTCTAAAGGTGGAATTAAGGATAGAACATTGGTAACTTAAAATGAATCCTAGGGGAATACATAAAGGTTGGCATTTCACCCTTAATAGGGATAGTATAAGTTTGACAGTATGAATTAGAAAGGATTAAGGTAACAACAACCTTTAAGGATCAGTGGAGAAATTTTTCAGAAGTATATAGACAATGATTCTGATATTAGTAAATGGTATTTTGATATGCCATGTATCTAGGGAATACAGGAGGAACGATTCAAGAATAACCTAAGAGGTTTTACAAGGAAAAAAAGTAATATTCAAAGTTCCCAAGAATAGAAATTTTGATAAAGGAAATATGACATAATTATAATGATGCCAGGTGGGCACGTGTTGAACCATGAGAAAGTATAGATCGACCCAATGAAGGTCGAGATTGGTGAAAACATGTAGGACCCAAGATAAGAGATGCCCTAAGTATGATCGAGAGTCAGTTGTGACAATGTTAACCTCTAAAAGACCGAGGCAATAACTTATGGAAAAATGGTGATATATTTTTTCATCAAAGCGTAAGGAAGAGCATTTTCACGCAAGTAGTGATTGGAAATGAGGTAGAAAAATTTAGTTGAAGATCATTTAAAAGATATTGATTGTAAGGAAATTTTACTATCAGGAAAGGCCAAAGAGGTGGCCGACACTTTAAGTGTAAGAGGACAATTATAGGCACTCGTGCCAAAGGAATACAGCGATGATGGTTAAAGCCGTGAAGGTTGTATTATGGTATGAAGGATTGACATTCCTTCTGATGATTGTGCGATACTCAACCATAATAGTAGTTTGGTAAAGATTTAATTTATGCAACCGCCGTAAGAGGGCTATATATCTTAGAAGATCATATCTTGAGATAAGCCAGGGCCATATTATGAAAGAACTAAATGAACCCTAGAGTTTTCAGTCTCTTATTGAGGATATATGATTAGGAGTGGTATTAACCTGCTATCGTTGCTTTGATTGAAACTCTTCTGCAATTTTATCTGCTTCATGTCATGAAAGTACGTCAGGATCTGGAGTGTTCTTCATGAATTATGAATGGTGATTATGTTAACTCCTTAGAAGAATTTGATACGACAGGTATGGACTCCGTATGGTTAGCTATTAAGATCCAAGGAAAATGAATGACTACAGTGGGTCAGCGATGGACCATAGTAATGCAGCAATGATTCTACGAGTAATGAGTTGATTACAACCGTAAGAGTTGTATTAGAATGGATGTTGAGATTGAGTACCACTAATCGGGTCATGGTGATGTATAAGTTATCATTGATAGACTAATCAAGTCGATTATCTACCTATTGAATATTTATTCCTTCTTAGGATTAGAGAGTCGTATTATTATGAAGAAGGTTGCGGTGCAAGCATAGAATTCTACTAACGATGATGTCTTGAATGAAATCCCAGATTCGATTTTCGATGTCAAGGGAGTTTCAAAGGTGATTGTGTATAAGCTCGAGGAAGAGCATGGGTCCATAGAATGATGGACGGAATATCAAAAATAATTAGGCATGTAAAATACGATGCTATAATGATTAATGTTGATTTATATACATATATGTTTTGTTCTCCTATGATAAACCTCTATAGTTCAGAGGTCGATTTCAAGCCAGATATTTTGTGGCGGTATATATTTTAATATATATACAATTCTCTTCAATTCATTTTTTTCTCTCCTTTTCATTTCATGTAAGCTGAGAAGAACAACCCTTCCAGAAGGGGAGGTATTGCCGAATGACTATCTATCTGTGTGATAAAGGCCTAGTAGAATACCATCTATTGTTTAATTTCTTGTCAAATACTAAAGGCTGGCCACCTTCTGTACTAACTATGCGATATAACAAGTGTTCATGATCATAGTTGTTATGGATAAAAAACCAAGGTATTACTTGCTGTATTTAATACTAAGATTCGGGAGCTCAAGGCCTTTAATGGCTGCCCTCGTGTTTCGTGACTCAATCTGCCTTTACGAGATGCCTACGTATCTCTGTGAATTAGAGAATCAAGCCAAAAAACGTAGTTCTGATTGGTGGGGGTGAGACCCCTTATATAGATGTGGGAGTCCTTGAATTGGACTTGGTATAGGAGACTTGGTGGACAAGCCTCTGAATTAGGATAGACTTAAGAGTCCTAGGAAGTAGGAAGCTGATTCCTTATCCTTTTAGGTCCCCTTGAGGCTAATCTATAAGGATTTATATCCTTATCGGGACTCTTCTCAATAGCTGATTTTTCCCTTATTAATTAATTACGAAATTAATTAATAATTAGGGCTTTTGGGCCTTTTTTATTCCATCAGGCCTGATCTGGTCCATCAGGCTTAACCTTTCTGGTCTGAGTTTCATATATCTTTTTATTGGGCCTAGCAGCCCACAACTTGTACAATTAATGCAGTATTTAATTATACAATCATAATTTATTTATCCCTATCATTTGCCCCCCAACTTTTGGGAAACATTGAATAGGTTTCGCAGAAGTTAAGTCTATTTGTTCCCTTACAGGGTTTCGTTTTTCCGTAAAGTGTGGAGCGACCTACACGTTTACAACGAATTTTTCCTTTTATTTAGGAATTATTTTGATTTCCAGGAATTTTTCCCTTATTTCCGGGATTTTTCCCTAATTTCTGGATTTTTCCCTAATTTTTCTGGGATTTTCCCTAATTTTTCTGGGATTTTTCCTTATTTTTCTGGGATTTATCCTTAATTTCTGGATTTTTTCCTTAATTTCTGGATTTTTCCCTTAATTTCTGGGATTTATCCTTAATTTCTGGAATTTTCCCTTAATTTCTGGGATTTATCCTTAATTTCTGGATTTTTTCCTTAATTTCTGGATTTTTCCCTTAATTTCTGGGATTTATCCTTAATTTCTGGAATTTTCTCTTAATTTCTGGATTTTTCCCTTAATTTCTGGGATTTATCCTTAATTTCTGGAATTTTCCCTTAATTTCTGGGATTTATCCTTAATTTCTGGATTTATTCCTTAATTTCTGGATTTTTCCCTTAATTTCTGGGATTTATCCTTAATTTCTGGAATTTTCCCTTAATTTCTGGGATTTATCCTTAATTTCTGGATTTTTTCCTTAATTTCTGGATTTTTTCCTTAATTTCTGGATTTTTCCCTTAATTTCTGGGATTTATCCTTAATTTCTGGATTTTTCCCTTAATTTCTGGGATTTATCCTTAATTTCTGGATTTTTTCCTTAATTTTCTGGCTTAAAATCGATCAGAATGCATTCGAAATCGATCAGGATGCAGCCAAAATCGATCAGGATCCTGATCGAATTAGCTCAGGATCTTATACTCTGGTCGACAGGATTCCTGATCGATTTCGATCAGGATTCTGACCGAATTGGCCTTCAAAGTGACACCCTAGTCGATTGCTACACGGGCTTAATCGACCAGGATTCCTGATCGGTTTCGATCAGGACTCTGAACGAATTAAATGGCTCTCGACCATTCTGATCGAATGGAATATCGATCAGGATGCTGTTCTCCGTCGATCAGGACTCTGGTCGATCTTAGGGGATTTCTTCCCTCCTGTTCGAATAAGATATCGATCAAGGCTCTCTTCTGTGTCGATCAGGACTCTGATCGATCTTAGGGGATTTCTTCCCTCCTGTTCGAATAGCATATCGATCAGGACTCTCTTCTCTGTCGATCAGGACTCTGGTCGATCTTAGGGGATTTCTTCCCTTCTGTTCGAGTAAGATATCGATCAGGACTCTCTTCTCTGTCGATCAGGACTCTGGTCGATCTTAGGGGATTTCTTCCCGTCTGTTCGAGTAAGATATCGATCAGGACTCTCTTCTCTGTCGATCAGGACTCTGATCGATCTTATGAGATTTCTTCCCTTCTGTTCGAATAAGATATCGATCAGGACTCTCTTTTGCATCGATCAGGACTCTGATCGAACCATATTAAGGTTCTGGTCGATTTTTGACTTTTTAAATTCCACAGGAGCTTCTAGATTGTTCCTGATACTTCTTGTAGATGGGCCTTTAGGTTGGGCCTGGCTAAATGGGCCTAAAAACGCCTCATATTCCGAGCTTTTCGCCTATATAAGTGTAGTATGGAGTGAGAATCCTCACTTCACTTCCCACTTCTCATTTCATCTCACATTTTTCTCTAAAGTTCTCCCTTTTGAAGGCGATTTCCGGCGACCAAAGCCACCGCAGCTCCTCCATTCTCAAGTATTTCTGGGTTTCAAGCCTTCAACCGAAGCATATTAATGGCGGACCGTGACCTAGCTCGTTTGCAGAAGATGAATGTCTCTAAGAGAGGTACAAACATCCAAATTCAATCTCCATATACTTACCTCATTGATATGATTAACTCGAGAGGTGCTGAATATCCTTCTCTGTCTGAGTTAGATTCGTATAATCATGGTAACACTTTTCATGAGTTAGATGGTAGGATAGAGTCTATGAATACCCTGTACAGACTTCCACCCCACCTTAGGATCACTCCAGCCGCCCCTGGGGATAGGACTTGTAATTGGGAGGGGGATACCATGTTCATTTATCGAGGAGCCCTGACCGCAGGTCTTAGGTTCCCATTTCACGAATTTATTCCTCGTTTACTAGCCGATGTACGAATCAACCCTTGTCAACTCCCTCCTAACGCCTGGAGGAACATTATCTGTTTTATGGTCCTTTGTCTCAGGAATAGCTTTCCTCTTTCCGTAGCAGTCTTTAGGAAAGTTTTCCAATTCTATAATAGTTCCATGAGTCAGCCGGGCTGGGTTTTAATTCGCCAACGGCCCAAAATTCCCCATATCTTTGACAGTAACTCTATAGTTGAGAACAACCCTAAATGGAGGGATGAGTTTGTCAGGCTGACCTGGGCTGGGGGTGATTGGGCCACACTCTTCCGTAGGCCATTTTGCAAAGTATCAGATGGTAGTCCTGGTAGCATCAGATTAACTGATGAGGAGGAGGTGGCCTACCAAGCCTTAATTTCAGATGATGGGAAAACAGACACCTGGACCCTTTTAGAGGAATTTTCCTTGAAGAAAGTTGGTCTCTCCCAGGCCAGTGATAAGGGTAAATTTATACCTGCGTAATTATTTTTCCTTCTCTTTAATCGCACTTTTTCTTTTTTCTGGATTTTAATATTCCTTCTGCTTTTCCTTTCAGCTTGTGAGGCTATTAATAATGTCAATAGGCCCAAGGAGGGGGAATCTGGCCGCCAGAAGAGGGCCAAGTTAAACAGGGACCCCAGGAGCAAACCTGACGGTCCTACTTTCCTTAAGCCCCACGTCCCGGTGGTCGAGCTAGGGGACGATGTGGATCCTCCACTTAAGGCACATTCCTTCAGGCCTAACTGGGGCTTCAGGAGGAGCGATACGGTGGTTGGATCCACCAAACATGCCAAGGATTGGTCGTACCATTCCATCACTCCCCATGATTTCACTGACATTGTTACGGGGAGTGATGTCGAGACTATTGAGCTTCTGGGTTCTCAAGCCCAAGCTGCGGTAATTTTCTTTTTTCTTCTCTTCCTTTTGTGAATTTCAACTTTTTTTGTATCCCAATGAATTTGTGCCAACTCATACATATTTCTTTGCAGAGTAATACCTATTTCCAGGCGGCCCTACATCAGGCTAGATCTTGGAAGGGTAACTCTGATGTTTTTGAGAAGGAGATGAAGAAGTGGGAGGAGAGAGCCAAGGTCCTGGAGAAGAAGCTGGACACGAAGAAAGAGGAGCTGGCTAAGGCTCATTCCGAGCTGGTGAAACTTAGGAGCGATAAGGATAAGCTCATTGATGACTACATGGATTCTGACAAGTTTAAGAATCTCATGGAGATTCATGATGAGGGTCTTTACTCCCTACAGTTCACTCAAGGATGGGATGCGGCCGTGAAGGCTGTTTCTGAGAAGTACCAGGGCTTAGTCGACCCTAAGGACTTTATAAGTCCTGAGCAGGCTGAGTCAGAGGACAACATAGACGCCCTCTTCGACTCTCCTCAGCCAGATGATCGCATCTTGGATCCTAACACTGCTTCTCCTCCCGCTTCTCCTGCGAAGGACGCTGAAGGCGCTGATAAGGAGAAAGAGAATGAAGGCTCCCACATGGAGGAGTAGTTTTTCTATTTTGTAATTTTATCCTTAATTTATGTCTGGACTTTTGTTTGTATTAAAACTTATTACCCTGCGGGGCTATGCTACTTTCCTTATTTGCATTCTCTCCTTCATTTTTCCGATACTTTAATATTCAAACTTGGCTTAATGGGCCACACAAGTATTATCACAACTCAAACATCCATAGGTTGAAATAATTTCGAACTCTTCAATTTCAAGTCTGGTTTTCCAAAACCTTACATAATATGGGTTCGACCCTGATCTATAATAGCTAAAAAAGAAAAATACTATGCAAACAAAGCTTCAAGGTGCTTTTAAACCTACTTGTCATAATGACAAGTGAGAATCGTACTTCGACCATCTTACACGTAGTAAACCTTCAGGTTTTGTGCGTGCCAGGTTCTCGGGACTTCAAAACCATCCATAGTCTCCAGCTTGTAGGTTCCTCTACCCTGAACGCTCTTGACTCTATACGGCCCTTCCCAATTTGGGGCAAGCTTTCCTTTCTGTCCGACACCAGAAGCCTCTATTTTTCTCAAGACTAGGTCACCTTGTTTGAAAAACCTCTCTTTAACCCTTAGGTTGTAGTAGAATGAAGCCTTTTTCTGATATTCTACTATCTTTGCGTGTGCTTTATCTCGCACTTCATCAATTAAATCCAGGGCTAATCTCTGCCCTTCCTCATTTTCTTTCTCATCGAAGGCCTGAATCCTTGGAGAGGAATGTGATATCTCCACGGGAACTACTGCTTCCGCCCCATATGCCAACATGAAAGGAGTCGCATCTGTCGTGACTCTACAAGTAGTCCTGTAGGCCCATAATATTGGGAGTATCTCATCTACCCAATTATTTCTTGACTTCTCGATCCTCTTCTTTAGTCCATCCAGGATTATCCGATTTGCTACCTCCGCTTGCCCATTGGCTTGCGGGTGAGCCACAGAGGTGAACCGTAACTCAATTTCATTTTCTTCGCAATACTTCTTGAATTCCTCGTTGTTGAATTGTGTTCCATTGTCAGTGACGAGGATACGGGGAATTCCATATCGGCACATAATGTTTTCCCACAGGAATTGTGCAACCTGCTTAGTTGTGATTTTGGCCAAAGGTTTGGCTTCGATCCACTTGGTGAAATAATCAATGGCTACAATCAGAAACTTCCTTTGTGCTGTGGCCATAGGAAAAGGCCCTAGAATATCCATCCCCCACATAGCAAAGGGAATAGGTGAGTTGATAGAGGTCAGCATCTCGGGGGGTTGTCTGGCGACTGGTGCATGCTTCTGACAACGATCACACTTCTTTACATATTCTTTGGCATCAGCCATCATTTCTGGCCAATAGAAGCCTAAACGAGTTATCTTATGAGCCAAGGCCCTGCCCCCCAAGTGTTGCCCACAAATACCTCCATGCACTTCCTCAAGAGCTAAGCGTGCCTCATCGGGCCTGAGACACCTCAGGTAAGGAACCACGAAAGATCTTTTATATAGAATCCCCTCTATCAAAGAGTACCTTAGTGCTCGAACAGTTAACTTCCGTGCCTCAATTGCATCGCTTGGCAACCAACCGGTTTGAATGTGAGCCTTGATGGGATCAATCCATGACGTCCCCAAGCCTACGGGAGCCACAAGCTTAACATCTATGCTTCGTGTTTTCAAAACACGGAAGTACACACTTCCTGAACTTTCTTCAATCTCAGATGAAGCAAACTTTGATAGCGTATCTGCTTTAGCATTTTCTTCCCTTGGAATGTGTTCAACATGGCATTCATTAAATTGGGTCATCACAGCCCTTACTAGGCGAACATACTTAGCCATCGTATCATCCCTTGCCTCAAATTCTCCCTTTACCTGGGATATGATCAGCTTCGAGTCTCCACGGACCTTTAAGTTTTTGACTATAAGTGTCCCAGCTAGACCAAGGCCAGCAATCAGGGCTTCATACTCTGCCTCATTGTTTGTTGTTGGGAAGTCTAGCTTCATGGCATACTCAATTAAGAATCCATCAGGGCTTTGCAAAACCAACCCTGCTCCACTGGAATTTGTTTTTGATGCTCCATCAAAATAGAGAACCCAATATTCTTTCTCCTCGTCCCCATTGTCGACTCCCTTGTCTTGAGGTATGGTATCTTTCTGCCCCCCGACTTCTTGGTTGGGTATGGTACATTCCACCACGAAGTCAGCTAGTGCCTGGGCTTTTATGGTCGTACGTGGCTTATACTTGAGATCGAACTCTCCCAACTCTATTGCCCACTTAATCAGTCTCCCACTTGCCTTGGGACTGTGAATGATATTTCTCAGTGGCTGATTTGTTAGCACTTCAATTTGGTGAGCTTGAAAATAAGGACGCAGCTTTCTTGAAGCCATTACCAAGGCTAAAGCGAATTTCTCAATGGCTGAATAATTCAACTCAGCACCATGCAAAATTTTGCTGACATAGTATACGGGTTTCTGAACTTTCAGTTCCTCCTTAACCAACATCGCGCTCAAGGCGTTTTCTGAAACAGCCAAGTACAAGAATAAAACTTCACCCAGAACTGGCTTGGCCAACAACGGGGCCTGGCCCATATACTTCTTTAACTCTTCAAATGCCTTCTGATTTTCCTCACTCCATACAAAGTCTTTAATGTTCTTTAATGACTTGAAGAATGACAAGCACTTGTCTCCTGACTTGGAGATGAATCGTCCTAGCGCAGCAACCCTTCCTGTGAGTTTCTGAACATCCTTGACAGTTTTTGGGGGTTCCATGTCCAGGATTGCCTTTATTTTATCGGGGTTAGCCTCAATTCCCCTCTTTGAGACCATTAATCCCAAGAATTTTCCAGATCCTACTCCGAAAGCACACTTCGTGGGATTCAACATCATCTTGTGGTACCTCAGGACCTCAAAAGCTTCCCTCAAATGGGTTATATGATCAGTCTTTACTAGACTCTTGACTAGCATGTCATCAACATAGACTTCCATAGTATTCCCAATAAGATCCTTAAAAATTCTATTCACCAACCTTTGATAGGTGGCTCCTGCATTCTTGAGACCAAACGCCATAACAAGATAACAATAAACACCAAAGTCAGTGATAAATGATACCTTTGGAATGTCATCCTTATGCATTTTGATCTGGTTGTATCCGCTAAACCCATCCATGAAACTCAGCATCTCATGTCCAGCGGTAGCATCAATCAAAGTATCAATTCTAGGCAGCGGAAAACAGTCTTTGGGGCATGCATCATTCAGATCGGTGAAGTCTATACACATCCTCCACTTTCCATTAGCCTTCTTCACCATTACAGGGTTTGCTAACCACTCCGAAAATTGAATCTCCTCAATGAATCCAGCCTCTAAGAGCTTTTCCACTTCCTGCTTTATAGCCTCTTGTCTTTCCGGGGCAAAATTTCTTTTCTTTTGTTTCACTGTCTTCCGGCTTGGATCTACATTTAGCTTGTGAGTAATTAACTCCGGGTCTATGCCTGGCATATCAGCTGCTGACCATGCAAACACATCACTATTTTCTTGCAAAAATTTCACTAACTTCCCTTTAAGGGGCTCCTCTAATGTGGCTCCAATGAAAGTCGTCCTCTCAGGATTCTCGGGGTATAAAGGAACCGAGACCAATTCTTCTGCTGGCCTTCCTCTATTCTCATCATTTTCTCGAACATCCATATCTTCAATAGGAAGAACCTGCCCCCCGACTCCATCTGCCCTCAAAGAGGCCACATAACAGCTTCTAGCCATTTTTTGATCTCCTCTCTCTTCTCCAATCCCGTTTCGGGTGGGAAATTTCATGACTGAATGGTAGGAAGAGGGGACTGCCTTGAAGGCATGTATCCCTGTTCTCCCCATGATAGCATTATAAGTTGAACTAGCCTTTACCACTACGAAATCCAGCATCTGCGTTACTTGCCTTGGCTCCGTACCTATGGTGGTTGGCAACTTGATTATCCCTTCCACAGGACATTCTACTCCAGCAAATCCATATATCGGCATGTCGGTTGGTGTTAACTGGGAGTCGTTATACCCCATCCTTAGAAAGGTGTCGTGGAGCAAGATATCCACAGAAGCACCATTATCCACAAGGACCCTCTTAACCGGGCTATTTCCTATTATTGGTGTTATGACCAGCGGGTCGTCATGAGGAAACTTCACACCCTCTAGGTCGGAATCATCAAAAGCCAATGTTACTTCTGTCCTGGCCCTCTTCGGGGCTTCTCCGACAATATGCATAACCTCTCTAGTATATGCCTTTCTGGAATTTTTGGACAATCCAGCAGCAGTTGGACCTCCAAAGATCGTGTTTATCACAGGCCCTCGAGGTCTCGGCCCTCCATAAATGGTGTTTATAACTGGTCCTCTAGGTTGGGGATTCCGCCCCTGATCATCTTGGTCCCTCCTACGATCTTCAAAGTTCTTCCTTCCATTATTATTTCTGTCCCCTCCATCTCCAGTATACTTGTTCAATCTTCCTTTTCGAATCAAAAACTCAATTTCATCTTTCAACTGCCTACACTCATCGGTGTCATGGCCAACATCTTTGTGAAACCTGCAATACTTGCCCTTATCTAGCTTGGCGGGATCAGCCTTCAAGGGCTTAGGCCAGCGAATATCTCTATCTTTCTCAATCTCCATCAAAATCTGACTTCTGGGAGCATTCAGCTTAGCGTATTCAGTGAACTTTTGCCCAGGTCCTCCCTTCTTGGGGGTTGAATCAGGGTTTTGTTCGGTTCTAGGATATTTGTCCTTAGCGATATACTCCAAATCAGTTTTTCGTTTCTTGCCTCCAGTGGGCTCATTACTTACTACGGTCTTCCTCATGCTTTCTTCAACCTTGATATACTTCCCTGCCCTCTCTTGGAGCTGCAACATGCTCTCAGGGGGTCGTTTGGCCAAAGACATCTTAAAAAACTCATCCCTAGTTCCTTGTTGCAGTGCTATCATGGCTACCTTATCATCAAGGTCTGGGACTTTTAAAGCCTCCTTTGTAAAACGATTCAGGTAATCTCTTAAGGATTCCTTAGCTCCCTGCACAAGACTCATAAGAGATGCTGAACTTTTCTCATGGACTCTTCCACTGATGAATTGCTTAATAAAAGCCTGACTTAATTCTCTGAATGATCCAATAGAATTCGGGGGTAGGCGACTGTACCATCTTTGAGCCATACCCGACAGGGTTTGAGGAAAGGCCCGACATTTTATAGCATCATTCACGGGTTGCAGCAGCAGTGCATTAGAGAATGTCCTAACATGATTAGCGGGGTCTCCCGTGCCATCATAGGCTTTGATAGTGGGCATCTTGAATTTCCTTGAGATATGGGCATTCATTATCTCTTCTGTGAAGGGTGGAGTTGGATCATCAGGATCTCCAAGGGGAAGGAGATTGCTTGGATCAGTTCTTGGGACAGCAGCCCTTCTTCTTACCGGACCATCCAGGTCTATGATAGGAGGAGGATTTCTCCCCCTAGGTGGTATGTGGGTTCTGGTGGCTTGGTGAGCCTCCAAGTCACGCCTCAGCCTTTGGATTTCAGCCTCATGAGCCCTGATCTTTTCCTGCACTTCTTGGGGATTCGCCCCTGGGGTGCTTTGGGGGCGTTGCCTTCCATCGGCCATTGGCTCTTTTCCAGGACGCCTCCTTCTCGGGGCCACTTCATCATCCGAAGATTCGGAGTCTCTCTCAGTGTATGGACCAGAAAATTCCCGATCCTCAGGGATAGGATCCAAACCTCGTATATAGGGGGGCGACCGCCCTCGTGCTTCGCTTCGCCCAGCATATCCACTTCCTCCAACCTCAGGGTGAAGGGGCATCCCATAAGGGGGGTTAGTAGTAACAATAGTTGAATATTCATACCCGACGGGTCGAGAATTCACAGGTATATGTATTTGTTGAACTTGAGGATTCGTACCTTGAATAGTCGGGGGAGTTGTCCCTTGTGGCTGAGGATGAGTTGCCCCTGTCTGGGCTTCCCCCTGAGTAGATGCATAAGTTGAATGGGGAGGAACCTCCACGGTTGATGAAATCACCTGGGTTGTCCCTGATGGTGTTCCCTCCTCCAGAGTGCTGGTTGTTCTCCGTGTTCTCGCCATGGTTGTTGTTCCGTTTGTCCCACAGACGGCGCCAAATGTTATGGATAAAAAACCAAGGTATTACTTGCTGTATTTAATACTAAGATTCGGGAGCTCAAGGCCTTTAATGGCTGCCCTCGTGTTTCGTGACTCAATCTGCCTTTACGAGATGCCTACGTATCTCTGTGAATTAGAGAATCAAGCCAAAAAACGTAGTTCTGATTGGTGGGGGTGAGACCCCTTATATAGATGTGGGAGTCCTTGAATTGGACTTGGTATAGGAGACTTGGTGGACAAGCCTCTGAATTAGGATAGACTTAGGAGTCCTAGGAAGTAGGAAGCTGATTCCTTATCCTTTTAGGTCCCCTTGAGGCTAATCTATAAGGATTTATATCCTTATCGGGACTCTTCTCAATAGCTGATTTTTCCCTTATTAATTAATTACGAAATTAATTAATAATTAGGGCTTTTGGGCCTTTTTTATTCCATCAGGCCTGATCTGGTCCATCAGGCTTAACCTTTCTGGTCTGAGTTTCATATATCTTTTTATTGGGCCTAGCAGCCCACAACTTGTACAATTAATGCAGTATTTAATTATACAATCATAATTTATTTATCCCTATCAATAGTGATCTCTCAACAAATTCCTTTACTTCTATATGATGGATCAAGCTTTCAAAGATAGAAGCAGCTAGAAAGGAAGTAGTATCAGTACGGTGGTATTCTGATTCTAACACGTTCATGATACTAAGGTTGACGTGGTTATTAAAAGGTTATAGAACGCTAACGAGCAAAAGTGTAACCAGTATAGTATTATGTACGGAAGATAGTAATGACTACGAACTGGAAAAGAATGGGTATTGAGAAGCAAAAGCTATAATGCTAGAAGCTATGATGAGAGTCGGTGCAATAGACTTGAAAGAATTTGGAATGATCACTTAACGCGGATTAAGTTTTCTCACGATAATCGATCGTATGTCAGTATCGAGGTATCGCCTTATAAGATCCTTGAGGGAAGACAATGTCGATCTCCCTTATGATAAGATGAAGTTGGAGATCGCAAGATGCTCGGACCAGCAGTGGTCCAAAGGACCAAGGATATAATAGATTTAATCAGAGGACGGCTGGTAGTAGCCCAAGATGGGCACACGAAGTATGTTGATTTGACACAAAAGGACAAAGAATAGGAAGTAGGGGATCTAGTGCTGTTATAGGTATTCCCTTAGAAACGATGGATAAGGTTCGGAAAGAAAGGAAAGCTAAGCCCACGAATTATTGGACCCTTGGATATATTAAGACGTATTGGGAAATTAGCGTATGAGCTAGCCCTACCCCCGAACATGTAGCAAGTTCATAAGGTGTTCCACATATCAATGTTAAGGAAGTGTAATTCGGATGCCAGATAAATAGGGGCATATGAGCGCATAGACATGCAACCAGGCGTAACCTATATGGAGCAACCAGGAAGGGTTATAGATTGAAAAGGAACAAGTGCTTAGGAGAAGGGTTATCAAACTAGTCAGAGTTTGATGGTAGAACCACAATGTTGGAAAATTTACTTGAGAGTTAGAAAGTGCAATGCTAAGAGAGCATCCCTATTCATTTTCTATCCGATTCCGGGACGAAATCCTTTTAAGAAGGGGAGATTGTAATAACCCCAATTTTTGGAATTTTTGAAGCACGGATGAATAGTAACTTTTCCTGATGATGCTGATTAAAGAAAATTATCAGACTACGCTATATAGGAGTACTGTTATTAAAATTCTAAGATCGTATTAGTATTCCATAAAGTAAATAAGTGTATGTAAAGATCGTCAGAATCCAAATCCGAACACTTTGATTTTTCCCGAAAATCCACCAGATACCGAAAGAATTGAGTATAAGGTAACATGATAAAAAGGATTTAAGTTCAAGGATTTTTAGAGAGGATCATAAAAGGAATATAAAATATTGAGAAAGGTTTAGGGGAACCTAAGTAATAAGTTCCCAGGTATGATCCCTCAAACGATAAACGAAAACAAAAGATAAGCGAACCGTATAACAGATTAGCGGTCATTAGCCAAGTAATTAAGGGATTAATCAAAAAGGTAGTGGATGATGTTGTCATCACATGACACAAGCTTGCTTGCATAAGCATGACAAAGGAGTTTTGTTTGTTGGGTGATTTTGGGCCATACAAAATTAACCATGGTAAAAAGGTTAAAACAAATTTCAAGACAAAAAGAAGAATCAACCAAGTAAATAACATAAATCAAAAAGAGAAGAGTTGACTTTGCAAGAAGAAGCTCTCGGCCAAAATAAACACAGAAACTTCAAACTGCCATATCTCCTTCAATACTCACTCAAATGTTGTCTTCTATAGCTCGTTAGAAAGGTATTGAGATGGCCTACAACTCTTGTTCACAAGTCTCGTCCAAATAAGTACGGTAAGACCCTCATTTTTACAGTTCTTTAAATCGGACTTTTAGAAACTTCAAAGCCTAACTTTGTGTTCTTGATTTCTTTGGAAAGATCAAGCTTGTAGGAGGCTTCCTAAGGCTTCCTAGCAACTTAACACCTCCCAAGGAAGGTTTAAACATCAAACGCTAGCCTTTACTTTATTTTTTAGTAAGTTTAATTGTTGGTTTTGTGAAATGAGAAGCATAGATTGTGATTATTAGTAGTTTGGTTTGATTTGGAAGTGTTTTGGTTATTAAAGCTTGATTATAGTTCATAGGTCTTGATTGTGGTTGTTTGAGTTGAAAAACTTGGAGGTTATGGACTGATGTGATATGGTTTAGGTGAAGTTTTGTTGTATTGATGGTTATGAGTTTGTTGGTAGTTGATTGGAGTAGTTTAAACTTTGGTAATCGCGTAAACATAGCCGTCGTAATGCCCGATTTACCTTAGACTATTTTTGTTATTAACTTCAGGACCCATGAACTCACTGTAAGATTCTTACCATTGTCATGTTTATATAGTTCATGTTACGAGCTTCATTTTGATATGTGGTTCGTTTGAATCCGATGTACGGTTTAGGAGAAACGACCGTTTTAAGTAACGGCGTTTCGCGAACGAACCATTACCCCTCGCCTTACTTTGAAACCTTGGTTAAGGACTTTAAATGACTAATTGGGATATGTAACAATTATGTTAAGTGGATTAGGCAGTTGGTAAGCTACTCGCGAAAGAATCGCCTTAAAACTCTTAATGGTTAATTTATTAAAAATGGTGGAGCCGAGGAAACTCGAACGACTTAGGTGATTCGTTAAGCGTAGGAGTGACCATAAGCGAACGTTAGGGTTCAATTGGTTAAAGTCTAGTTTTTTAAGAGACCGGGGTTTAATTCCAACTTATGTTGTTGTTCATAGGTTATCGGACCCACTCTAAGCTTAAGTCTATCCGGGAGCACTCATGCAAGTTTTCTACCTATTATACTGTTGTGGTGATGTATATATGTATATGCATTATCTTGTGATAGATGCATGTTGGTTAATTAGCAAATTTTGCGATATATTGAAGCATGCTGAGATGGTATATATATGCATATCTGTTTCGTAATCTGGTTATTTATCTGTTGATTTCAATGCTTATAGTTGCATAATACCTATGCTAGAGATAAGCAGTAGTTGCGTATACCCTTAGTATAGGGGACCCAAAGGTGAACATTTTTTCTAAACCGGGAGTCGATGTTCCCGAGTATAATATATATATATATATATTGATATAGTTTTCAAAACTATTAATCGAATAAGGTTTATTCGATAACTTTATTTTATTTATTTAATGAATATTATTTTGAATATTCATTCGAGGGCTTATGACTCCCTTTATTTTATTAATGAATATTATTTTGAATATTCATTTGAGGGCTTATGACTCCCTTTATTTTATTAATGAATATTATTTTGAATATTCATTCGAGGGCTTATGACTCCCTTTATTTTATTAATGAATATTATTTGGAATATTCATTCGAGGGCTTATGACTCCCTTTATTTTATTAATGAATATTATTTTGAATATTCATTCGAGGGCTTATGACTCCGTTTATTTTATTAATGAATCTTATTTTGAATATTCATTCGAGGGCTTATGACTCCACTTATTTTATTAAATAATATTCTTTATTTTGTTAAAGAATAATGTTTCGATAATCAAACTTACTTTTGATTATTCAAATAAAGATAGTACTTTCGTATAAGTATATCTTTGGTTATTTAATATTCATTTCAAGTATGAGTTTTAACACTTCTACTTCGATTATTTTTATAGAAATTATCCTTTTTGGAAATATTATTTAAATAATAATATTCAGATATTTTCTAATATATTGGGACTGATTTATTTTAATAAATCAGCAGTACTCCAAACATTCTTAAAAATGTTTCGAGTCTTCGAAATGATTTTAAAAGTTAGAGCGGATCCCAAAACTCATTTTTATATTTAAGATCTTCCTTTCGAAGGGGATTTAAATATTCGCTCAAAACCTGAGGGATTCGGCTCTGTGGTGTATTTTATATTCGCAACGAGGTTGCTGTTTTGATAAATGAATTGATTACTTACCCAAAGTTCGGGAAGTAAGTCCATCTATTGAGTCGGCATAAGCAACATGGGCTCAGTGGGCGTCCATGAAAGTGTAAGTGGCTCAGTGGGAGTTCATCAAATGCGTAAGTGGCTGAGTGGCAGTCCAGCATAAGGTCCTATTACGGCCAGGGTGATGCCCAGTGGGGAATTCGTCCATCTACTAGTAGAAAAGGTTACTTATTGGTATCTTTGCCTGATCAGCAAGATATCAGGTTTATGCCAAGGTTTTCTCCTTTCCAAATTCATTGGATATTGCAACTCTGTTTAAAATTTTCATAACAGAGGTTTTCAAGGAGTGTATGAAATGTATATATATATAAGTGTATATATATATCGGGACTTAATGAAGTACCTCGTAACTTCATTATTTATAATGATATTCAAAGATTGAATCTATTCAAATCTTGTCTTGTAGTCTCATCAGTGTGATGAACTTTTGAAACTGATTATAACTTGAATGGTGGTAGTTCAAGTAGTATTTGGAAAAGATATAAGTATATTGGAGTATCTTGTAACTTCATCTTTTAAACTTATATATGGTTAATGATTATCTTATGCATGACAAAGATTTTCACAAAAACGTTGAGACAGGGTTATATATACGAGATCACCTTGCAACGATATTTTTATACAGTTATAAACTGGAACTCTGTGTATATTAGGCATGGAAGAGGACTTCCAAGATTTTGAAAAGTATATAAGTATATATACTGAATATTTTGCGACTTCGTCGCATTAAGATATCAAATTTGGTTCATTTCTTCTTGACCAAGACTTTCATGAGTACTATGAGAATGCTCATATATTGTTAATTATTATACATATTATTTCGGTGGGCTTGTTGCTCACCCTTGCTTTCTTCTTCATCACACAACAACAGATAGAAAAGATGAACATGACCAAGCTCCCGATTCACAAGCGGTTAGGAAACGTTCCGCAGTTTCCTGTAGGCGTTGATGCCGTTATAGCCGAGATAGGATCTACCAATAGGCTAGGCTTTCAACTTTTGATGTACCAGACTTATGTATATTTATGAATTATAATAATGGCAAGGAAATGTAAATTTATTCAAAAACCCTTTTAAGGTGTAATGGCATATAATTATGGAATAAAGTGACTTGTATTATTTATTTTTTTTGGTATTCATCTCTAAGACTATAACTTGTGGTGTGTGTGTATATTATGGGGTCACATTATGTAGTAGTTGGTTGTTTATTAAGATTAAGTGTTATTAAGGGAAATGGAACTCGTGACAACCCGGATCCCCGACCCCGGATTCGGGGGTGTTACAAGAAGCATATGCAGTTACATTACCGTACTGCATTAATACGCATCCTAGTCCTCGATATGAAGCATCGCTGTAAATGACAAAATCTCCTTGCTCATCTGGTAGCACAAGTACCGGTGCGGTCACCAATCGATTCTTCAGTTCTTGAAAACTCTCTTCATATTTTTCACTCCATACGAAATTTTCATTCTTTCGGGTCAACTTGGTTAGTGGCGTAGCTATTTTCGCAAAATCCTTGACAAATCTTCTGTAATAACCTGCCAATCCCAAGAAACTTCTGGCTTCTATTGGTGTCTTTGGTCTTTCCCAATAAAATACAGCTTCAATCTTCGCTGGATCAACTTTAATTCCTTTAGTGCTAATAGTATGGCCCAGAAATTGTACTTTTTTTAACCAAAATTCGCATTTCGAGAACTTCGCATAAAGCTTTTCTTTTCTTAAATTTTCCAAAGCAATCCTCAAATGCTCGGCATGTTCTTCTTCGGTCTTCGAGTAAATCAAGATGTCATCAATAAATATAATCATAAATTTATCCAAGTACCTCTTGAATACCCTGTTCATTAAATCCATGAACGCTGCTGGTGCATTAGTCAAACCGAATGCCAATACGAGAAATTCATAAGGTCCATATCTGGAACGAAAAGCAGTGTTGGGAATATCTTCAGCATTGATCTTCAACTGATGGTATCCCGACCTTACGTCTATCTTAGAAAACCATGCGGCTCATTTCAATTTATCAAACAAATGTCAAATCTGATAAGTTGGCTTATTGACTTATAAGCCCGCAACAGCTTATTGACGAGTGTTTGTCGATCCAACTTATAAGTTGAATTTACAACTTATAAGCTGATAAGTTGAATGTTAGTAATGACGTACTTTTTCTCAACTTATTTTTTATTTTTCATTTTTTGTATCAATTTTAGTTTTGAAATATATTTTTTAAATGTTAATATAACTTAAAATATAAGAATTAAGATAAAACATGTAAAAATTATATTTTTTTAGTTCATTTAAAAAAAATATGACTTATAAGTTAAATTATCCAAACACTTATATAATTTATAAACATTTGTCAACTTATCACTTATCAGTCACTTATTTAGTTTAAGTTATAAGTTACTTATTTTAAGATTTCTCAAACAGACACTTATTCTTAATAGTCAGCTTATTAAGCTCACGATAATCGATACATAGTCGCATAATGTCGTCTTTCTTCTTAACAAACAATACCGGTGCACCTCATGGGAATACACTGGGTCTTATAATTCATATGTCCAAAAGATCTTGTAATTGCGTTGACAATTCTTTTATTTCAACTGGTGTCATCCGATATGGAGCTTTCGAAACTGAATCTGTACATGGTGCTAAATCGATTGTAAAATCAATTTCTCGGTTCGGCGGTAATTCTGGGAGTTCATCTGGAAAAAGATCTAAAAATTCACATACAACTAGAATGTCTTCTATCTTTGGACTTTCCTTTTCAGTATCCAACACATAAGCTATATATACTTCACATCCCTGTCGTGGCAATCGTTTAGTCTGTATCATTGTCAGGAATTTTTTCCGCTGTTTTTTGCCCCTAAACATTACCGTTGCATTTTCCGCAGTTTGTAACTTCACTTTCTTATTCGCACAATCGATCTGAGCATTATGATAAGCTAAACAGTCCATTCTTAAAATAACATCAAACTCTCCTTACTTGAAAGGTATCAAGTCAACTGAGAAATGATGTCCGGCTATAACAATATCGCATTCGGGACATACTCAGTCTACAGGAACTTGGTCGTCATTCTCTAATTTTATAATTAACGTCTCGCCCAACCGTAGAATTTCACAATATATCTTATCGATGAATTCTTCAGAAATAAAAGATCATGTGGCTCTAGAATCAATCAATACTTTTGCATCTACTGAATACACAGAAAGCGTACCTGCAATCACACTAGGACTTTGTACAGCTTCTTTTATCATCATATTAAAAGTTCTCACCCTAGCCTGACTCTGCTGTGGTGGTGGAGGTAGTGTCAACTTTTTCGGAACACTAGCTGTCATAGCTGGTCATCTGCAATCCCTAGCAATATGTCATTTCCGCCCACATTGGAAACAAGTAACTTTCATTCTTCATGTTGGACATTCATTGGAGTAATGCCCTCTCTGCTTGCACTTGAAGCAAGTCATATTCGCCTTATTACAGACGCCCGTATATTTCTAACCACATATTTATAGTACGGTAATGGGGGTCTGATGATTCCCTGATGGTCAGGAGCTTGGAAACGATTACCTCCTCTCTTGTTGCCTTGTCCTGTCCTTTTAAAATTCATAGTTATCCGGGATTGAAATCCCGGCTTCCGGTTGGAACGGTTCTGAACATTTTTGTGTCCTTTTTCCTTTTGGGACATCTCACTTTCACCTTCAATAATTATGGCTTTCTAAACCACGGCGGTATAAGTCGTCAATTCAAATACTGCTACTGTGCTACGAATCCATGGTTGTAATCCCTGTTGAAATCTCTTAGCCCGTTTATGTTAGATATATTTGTGATGCCATGTCTAATAATGATTTGTGTTTAGTTTTCAGATCTTGACTAACAGGACAAATCAGGACTTAATTGGAAATAAGTACTTATACTGAAGTCAGAACTTAAGATATCAGAACTTAAGTTATCAGAAGATATTCATCAGAAGATAATATAAGGACTTAAGAAGACATTCAGATAAGGAAGGCGGCTGATTGAAAGGAACGTAGATCAAGACTAAAACAAGAAGAGATATGCATAGAGAAGAATTCTATGAAGAATAGAAGACTTGGAGGAAAAGATAACTAATTGATATATTTTAGGATACAGAATCATATTCAATATCAATTAGAGATTATCTTGTAACTGTGTGGTAAATAAACACAGACATAGGGTTTACACTATAAGTGTTATCATTATCGAGAATATTATTCATTGTAACCCTAGCAGCTCTTAGTGATATTGTTCATCACTGAGAGAGAATAGTTTCTTTGTAACACTGTTTTATTAATAAGATTATTCTTTCTTACATACTTGTGTTCTTAATTTGATTTGATTGTATTATACATTGTATTCAACCCCCTTCTATAGTGTGTGTGACCTAACAAGTGGTATCAGAGCCTATCTGTTAACACATATACAGTAAAGATCCAAAACAATCATGTCTGAAGAAGAACAAACTCCAACCAAGCCCACCAAAACTGAAGAAACTCCAAAGACTCAAATCCACAGTCGATATGAGACTATTAGGGTTCCCATGCTGAGACCTTCTGAGTATCCCATATGGAAAGTGAGGATGACTATGTTTCTGGAATCTACAGATCCAGAATACCTTGACAGAATTAAAGAAGGACCACACAAGCCAACCAAGCTCTCTGTTATAGCTGCAGATCAGCCAGCAAAGATCGTACCAAAGGAGAAAAGTGAATATACAGCTGAAGATATCTCATCTATTGCTAAGGATGCAAAGGTAACGCATTTGCTGCATAGTGCCATTAATAATGTCATGTCAAACAGGGTAATTAACTGCAAGACTGCAAAGGAGATATGGGATGCCTTAGAGACAAGATGACAGGGAACTGATGCAATTAAGAAGAATAGGAGGACTATACTCACTCAAGAGTAAGAGCACTTTGACTCAAAACCTGATGAGTCATTAACTGGTTTATATGACAGATTTGTCAAACTCTTGAATGATCTGTCACTGGTGGATAAGGAATATGATCTTGAAGACTCTAATCTTAAATTCCTTTTAGCTCTTCCTGAAAGTTGGGATTTGAAGGCAACTACTATAAGAGACAACTATGCTCTTGATGAAACTACTCTTGATGAAATTTATGGTATGCTCAAAACTCATGAACTTGAGATGGATCAAAGAAGCAAGAGACATGGGAGAAAGTCAAGGACAGTTGCTCTTAGGGCTGAGGAGGAATCTCCCAAAGTGGTTGTCTCAAAGAAAGGCAAAGGAAAGGCTCTCATCATAAAGTCTGATACTGAGTCATCAAGTTCTGATAATGATGAGGATTTAGAAACTGAAAGTCTATCTGAGATGGATGTTGATGAAGAGATGATGAAACTGTGTGCTCTTATGGTGAAGGGTATAAAAAAGATAGCCTACAGGAAATTCAGAAAGCGAAAGAAGTTTTCGAGGAAAAGTGGAAGTTCTGATAAGAAGGGATTCAGAAAATCTGAAAGCAAAGCAGGAAAGTCTGACAGAGGAGATTACTCAAATGTTAAATGCTACAATTGTGGTGAGAAAGGCCACATATCTCCTGATTGCAAGAAAGGAAAAGGTGATAAAGGCAAGGAACTTGTCATAAACAAGAAAAGCTAGACAGACACTTCAGATTCTGAAGATGAGGTGAACTATGCCTTGATGGCAAATGCTGATAGCAGTTCTGATGCTGCTGAGTTAAAGGTACCTTAAACAACTTATGCTTTTCATACTGATGATATTACTGAGTTGAGATCTTATCTTAAAACCATATTCATTAGCTATAGAGATCAGACTTTAATATGTGATAGGTTAACTTCTGAAAATCTGGCTTTTAAGAAAAGGAATGACTATTTAGAAAAGGAGTTAGTTATGTTCCATCAAACTCAGAAAGAAAGAGATGATGCTTTTTATGTTAGAGATGAAGTGTTAAAATTGAATCAATCTTTAAAAACTGAGTTAGACTAGGAAAGAGAAATTATCAGAACTTGGACTAACTCTGGCAGAACAACTCAGAATTTGCTAAGTAGTGGAAACTGGAAAGAGGGCTTAGATTATGGAGATGATAAAAGTGAAAAAGGAACTGAACAAATTAAGCCAATTGTTGTTAAACAAACTCTTAAGCCAATGGTAAATCCTGTTAAGTTTGTAGCTAAAACTGTAAAGTCTGATTCTGAAAAGATGAAAGATATTGAGACAGAAGTTAAGGTAGAGTCAACTTCTGACAAATTAAAACAGGATAAACCAGCTGAAGTTAACATAGGCTTAATGACAAAGAAGCAGCTTAAGTATAAGCTAAAAGAGATTAAGAATGTAAACAAGGTAAATCCACCTAGGAAAAATAGGATTGGAAAGGAAGGTGTGAATAAAAGCAATAATTATATGCCTGTTCCTAATGCTCCTAGAAAGAAATACTATAACTGTGGAATTTCTAACCATCTGGCTTCTTTTTGCAGGAAGAATAAGAATATAAACTCCTTACCTTCTAAGTCAGGAGTTAAGAGTCAGTTTGTTAGGTTTAAGCCACAAAATCCTTGTTTTCATTATGGTAGTGTATGGCATTCCATTTATTCTTGTAAGGAATATCATAGTTTGTACTATGATTATTATCAAATAAAACTTTCTTTGAAGAAAGTTGTTTTAATTCCTTCTAGTGTAAGTTCTGATGCAAAGTCTGATACTGTAAATTCTGATAAACAGGATATTATCATAAACTCTGAAATTAAATCCGCTGCAAATGCTGACAAACTTAATAAGGCCAAAGGATCCAAGCAATTCTGGGTCCTTAAAACTAATCATTAGTGGTTTTTGTGTGATTGCAGGGCAACAGGAAAAACATCCTAGTTCTTAATAGTGGATGTTCAGGACATATGACTGGAAATAAAGCCCTGTTATCAGACTTTATGGAGAAAGCTGGCCCAGGAGTTTCTTATGGAGATGGCAACATTGGAAAAACTCTGGGATATGGCAATATCAATCTTGGAAATGTCATCATTAAGAAAGTAGCTCTAGTCTCAGGACTTAAACACAATCTGCTGAGTGTTAGTCAAATCTGTGACAGAGGTTATCATGTGGATTTCTTTGAAGAACACTGTGAAGTTGTAAGCAAATCTACAGGAAAAGTTGTTCTTAAGGGATACAGGCATGGTAACATTTATGAAGCCAAGCTTTCAACAAGTTCTGATGGTTCTGCAATCTGTCTGTTAAGTAGAGCATCAATTGAAGAAAGCTGGGATTGGCACAAGAAACTCTCTCATTTAAATTTTAACAATATAAATGAACTAGTCAAGAAAGATCTTGTGAGAGGACTGCCAAAAATAGTATTTGCTCCTGATGGCCTTTGTGATTCATGTCAAAAGGAAAAACAAAGAAAATCTTCATTCAAGAGCAAGACTGAATCTTCAATTCTTGAGCCTTATCACCTACTACATGTTGATCTATTTGGTCCAGTGAATGTCATGTCTATTGCAAAGAAGAAATATGTTATGGTCATAGTAGATGAGTTTACCAGATACATATGGGTGTATTTCTTGCACACAAAAAGTGAAACTGCATCTATCTTGATTGATCATGTCAAAAAACTGGATAAATTGGTCAAAGACTCTGTGAAAATCATAAGAAGTGATGATGGCACTGAGCTCAAGAATTTGATTATGGAAGAGTTCTGCAAATACCATGGAATAAAGCAGGAATTCTCTGCTCCTGGAACTCCACAGCAAAATAGAGTTGTTGAAAGAAAGAATAGAACTCTTATTGAAGTTGCACGAACTATGCTTGATGAAGCAAAGTTACCAACCTACTTTTGGGCTGAAGCTGTGCAGACTGCTTGTTTTACTCAGAATGCAACACTTATCAACAAGCACGGAAGGACACCATATGAGATGGTGAAGAAAAATAAGCCAAATCTGAAGTACTTTCATGTATTTGGATGCAAGTGTTTTGTTCTTAAGACTCATCCTTAACAACTATCCAAATTTGATCTAAAAGCTGATTAAGGAATTTTTGTTGGATATCCACTTTCCACAAAAGCCTTCAGAGTCTACAATTTAAGAACAAGGGTTGTCATGGAATCTATCAATGTCTCTTTTGATGATAAGAAGATTACTGGACTTGAAGATTTCAATGATCATGATCAGCCGAGATTTGAGAACGAAGTTTTAAATTCTGATTCTGTAAATTCTGATAGTCTAAATCCTGATACTGCAAACTCTGATGGGTTAAACTCTAATGTTATTGAAATTGTGGTGACTACGCCAAAGGAAAATGCACCTGTGCAGGGGGGCATATTAAAGATCCAACCACATCTCAAGAAGCATCAAAACCTAGAACAGGCTCTTCATGTTCTGATCATCAAGTTCTGATGGGCTAAGTTCTGATAATTCTGGAAACTCAAATTCTGAAGGATCTAACTCAGAGAGCATAATTTCAGGGGGAGCATCAGAAAATGTTGATGGAGACAGCATGGATCATGGGGGAGCATCCAGTTCTTGAGATCACCTTCCATCTGCAAGGAAGTGGACTAAATCACATACACCTGACTTGATTATTGGAGATCCTGTAGCAGGTGTTAGAACTAGAACAGCAACATCAAATGAATGTCTCTATCATTCTTTTATTTCTCAGACTGAACCAAAGAAAGTGGAAGAAGCTCTTCAAGATACTGATTGGGTGCAAGCAATGCAGGAAGAGTTGAATGAATTTGAAATAAATAAAGTCTGGACCCTAGTACCAAGACCAAAGAATACATCTGTTGTTGGTACAAAGTGAGTGTTCAGAAATAAAACTGATAGTGATGGCATAATTACAAGAAATAAAGCAAGGCTGGTTGCAAAAAGATATTCTCAATAGGAGGGAATTGATTATGATGAGACATTTGCACCAGTTGCTAGATTGGAAGCCATAAGGATATTTTTGGCTTATGCTGCTGACAAAAAGTTTAAAGTCTTTCAAATGGATGTAAAAAGTGCTTTTCTTAATGGAGAATTGGAAGAAGAAGTATATGTTGAACAACCTCCAGGTTTTGTAGATTCAAAATTTCCTAATCATGTCTACAGACTTGATAAAGCACTTTATGGCCTTAAGCAAGCTCCAAGAGCTTGGTATGAGACATTAGCTCAGTTTCTTCTGGAAAGTGGATTTAACAGAGGAACTATTGAAAAAACTTTATTTTATCTCAACCATGGAAAGGACTTACTTTTGGTACAGATATATGTTGATGATATCATTTTTGGTTCTACAAATGACATACTTTGTAAAAGCTTTACCAAGCTAATGCAGTCAAGATATCAAATGAGTATGATGGGAGAACTTAGTTATTTTCCGGGCCTTCAAGTCAAGCAGAATGAAGAAAGAACTTTTATTTGCCAATCTAAGTACACCAGAAATTTGTTGAAAAAATTTGGAATGCAAGACTGTTCAAGTGCATCCACTCCCATGGCCACTGTAACAAAATTGGATAAGGATACTGGTACATCAGTAGATATTACTGATTACAGAGGTATGATTGGCTCATTACTCTATCTAATTGCAAGTAGACCTGATATCATGTATGCTACATGTCTTTGTGCAAGATTTCAAGCAGATCCAAGAGAACCTCACTTAACAGCTGTGAAAAGAATTTTCAAGTATCTTAAGGGTACAACTGATGTAGGATTATGGTATCCTAGGGAATCAGACTTTAAGCTAATAGGTTACTCAGATGTAGATTTCAAAATTGACAGGAAAAGCACAAGTGGAAGCTGCCAATTTCTTGGAGGCAGATTAGTTTCTTGGTTTAGCAAGAAACAAAAGTCAATTTCCACATCAACTGCAGAGGCAGAGTACATTGCTACAGGAAGCTGTTGTGCACAAATTCTTTGGAAGAAGAATCAATTACTGGATTATGGGATAACAAATTCTAAAATACCCATTTACTGTGATAATCAAAGTGCTATTGCTATGACAGGTAATCCAGTGCAGCACTCAATGACAAAGCACATCAGCATTAGGCACCACTTCATAAGGGAACATGTGATGGAAGGTACAATAGAATTGCATTTTGTTCCAACAGATCAACAACTAGCAGATATCTTCACAAAACCACTGTGTGAAGCTACTTTTACAAGATTGGTAAATGAACTTGGAATGGTTTAAGGTTCTCTCTCTAAATCTGTTTAGCTTATGTTCTGATACATCAGACTTTATGATCAGTATTTACATATATTACTATCTTTATGTAATTTGTGCTTAAATTGAAATTTTCCTAAGTGCTGATTGTTATCTGAGGTGAATTGTTATTCCTAGTGGACTAACAATGAGATTTACAGAAGGGGGGTTGAATGTAAATCTCAAAACTTTTTCAAGTTTTGAGCAGTTTTAAAGGCTTTGTGTTCAAGATAAACAAGTGTGTGAATTGCTTTAAGCTAATACAGACAGATATATATTCAAGCACTAAAGTAAAGAACACAACAGACCTTAAAAACTTTTATGGTGGATTGTTATTCCACCAGAGATGGTATTTCAGAAAATCTGTGATTCAAGATGTTGATCATAGCTGCATCCTAGTACAAACTAGATAATTTTTCTCTCAAGATTTTTCTAAACAGCACTGGAAAAATTCTTATCTAATTACTAGCTGCTACTTGGTTTATATATTACCAAGTGTACAAGTGAAGACAAAGATAAAAATACAATAATAAAATAGGTTCTCCACTTGTTTCTTCTCCATATCACTCAAGTACTTTGTTGACTATTGCCTCTTTGTACTAGAGTAGAACGGCTGCTTTTTCTGATGTTCCTGAAATTAGGCTTCCACATTTCAGTTATCTCTGACAACCCATGTGCCTCTGTCTGTTGTTATAACTACCACTTATCAACTGCTATTTAACAGAACATCCGTTGAAGCCTTCATCCGTTGATGGCTTTATCCGTTGATGTGTTAGCAGTTGAAGCTCTATCCGTTGAAGCTTTAGAGACATCTGTTGAAGCTTTGTTTCTCATCCGTTGAAGGTCTTTAAGATATCCGTTGATACCACTTCATTTATACAAAATTACAAGGCATGAAATATTTATAATTGGCCTTCCTATTTGCATATCTTCTATTAGTCAACATGACTTATATTTTCTCTCAACTTCTAAGAATTATATCTCAAATACAGAGACTGAAATGTGCTACAACACTAGACTTATTTCTAAGTAAAGCTGCACCATCAACGGATAGCCAAAGTGGTCTTATCCGTTGAGGCTGCAAACACTAAACTTCTACTTAAGTGTTTTGTTAAACATATCATCAAACTAATGCACATATATTCCTAACAATCTCCCCCTATTTATGTCTATAAGAATTGTAGACATAAATTCAGGGTTAACTTGATGATAACAAAACACTTCACAAATATATGAATTGAAACTAAGTAGAAATTTAAAAGTGCTTCAAAAGTGTATGTACTAGGAGGTAATTGAAGATTTACAGAATTTCCAAGGGTGCTCCTTTAGTCTGAGCAAATCATCTTTTTCTTCTTTGTTCCCTTGTTTTCTTTCCTAGCCCTTTGTCATTTTCCTCAATTTGGAGTTGGAGTTGTCTGTAGAATTCAGCTTCATCTTCATCACTGATATCCAACTTAGATTGCATTTCCTTGAGAGTTTCATTGCTGGCAATCTTGAGTTGGTCTTCAAGTCTGAAAAATCTTCTAACTCCTTTATCATCTCTGAATTCCATCAACCAATGAGGTGATTTGTGAATTGTAGTTCCCCTCTCTTGAATGAGTAAGGTTCTGGGCAAAGCATTGGGCTCCCTCCAAGTTTTCCTTATGTTGGCAATCTTGTTGAGAATTTCATTCTTGGCAGTCCTGGTAAAGCCGAATCCTTTTGTATGGCTAAAAAGACTCTGATCAAGGTAGAGTAGCCTTCATTCAGAATCCTATAGAGAGGCCATGTTCTTTCCCCAGCTCCTTTGTATCTGAACACCAATCTCTCTGGTAGCTGTCTGTAGGCAGCTATTCCCCTTACATCCTCCAGCTCATCCAGATAGAGGTCAATGTCTGAAATTTCTTTTATGTCACAGATGTGAACATAATCATCTTTAGAAATGGGTGGCTTAGGCTTAGGTTTTTGTTTTTGAGTGAATTTCTTAGAGGTTAGGGGAGGTGTAGATTTGGATTTTCTTTTCTGTTTCTTTGGTAGTGGAAGAGTGGTTAAAAAGGTAGGCAATTTGATGGTGTCCCAATCAATAGGTTCCTCTTTTGGGATGATTAGTTCACCATGGATGTTTATAGTGGGATCAGCAACACAAGGTTCAGGTATGGAAGGTAGTGGTTTAGATATTGATTTAGTTTCTTCAGTGTTATCTTCACTCCTTCTATGTGCCTTGGCCTTTCTTCTGTTTCCCTTCTGCCATTCCTCTCTTTCCTCCATACTCTCACCAAATATACTCCCAAAAACCTCATCTAGGTTTGCAATCTTGTTTTCACCCCTGACTTCAATTCCTTTCTCTCCTTTTGCTTGACTTGACTTTAGCTGTTGTTCAAGCTTTGCTTGTGCTCTTTTGTCAGCCTTGAGTTTTTCAGCTTCTTTCTTCAACCTTTTGGTTTCTTCCCTCTTGGCCTTTGGAAATTTGGGATGTCCTTGCATCACATAGATACTCTTTCCCTCTCTAAAGATAATGGCCATTTTCATTCTTTCAACTATGTCCTTGGTCTCCTTAAGCTTTTTGATGTTAGCACCCAAAACTTTGTCTTCATCAGGCTTTGGAAGAGGAAAGTCCACTTCTTTCATCAGAGCAAAGTCTAGGGGGTTCTTTATGGAGTCCTTGCTGGATCTAGTGTTGGGCTTGAGAACTATAGGTTTTAGATTCTTGAAAGAAGTTTCTCCAACCTTATTCCTCCTTTCTGGCTTGTGCTCCATAATGATTGGTTCAACCTTTGTGCTATGTTTCACAGATATTGATTTATCTTGTTTTGAGCCAAACACTTGTTGCACCCTTTCATCAATTCTCCTCCTTTGCTCTTTCACTTGAATTTCAGCTGCTGCTAGCTGTATTAGGTCAATTCCATCAGGCTTTCCTTTGATTTGCATAATTGGAGAAGTAGTGATGGCAGGAACTAGCACTTTAGATATCTGGATTTTTGTAGATGGCTCTCCTTCCCCTTCCCTTTTTCTCTCCCCCTTTTTGTTATCATCAAGGAGAGGGGTCAAGCCTTGTGCCTTTGCCAGCTGCATAAGTAGACTTGTTTGAGATTGTTGGTTGTGAAGAATGTTGGCCACAGAATTTTCAATAACTTGGACTCTGTCTTCTAACTTAGCCAGCCTCTTTTCAGTATTTGAATCCTTTTTAATCTCAACAATAAGTCCTTCATTGTACCATAGGGCATGACTGAATCCAATTTTTCAGAATTGTAGGATTTCAAGTCAGCAATATCCTTCTTGAGTTCATCCACACTCTGATTCTGACTTACTTGCTGCAACTTCATGAGATGCAATGAGTCCAGGTGAGCTGTAAGGATTGCCTTGGTACCAGCATGTGAAGTTTTCTGAATGGCCTGTTGGATAGTACTGATTTGTTTGACTAAGGAGACATTGAATTGCCCTGGTGTAGACTCCTTTGTCAAGGCCCATTCAGGTAAATTTGGAATAGAACTAGGGCTTTCATCTCCCCCTAAGTTCATGCTTCCATCAAAAGAAACAGAGTCATCATCATCAGAATTTACTCCAAATTCCTCAGATGACTCACCAGCTGTAGAAGGCATCTTGTTAATAGCAGCTTTATCCCTTTGAAGAGATTCTGTTGTATGTACTAGATGTAGTGTCTTTTCTGCCTCCTCATTGCCCTGAGCAGCCAACAACTGATAGGCTGACACAGGATGAGTAAAAGTGTCAGCATCCAAGGAAATGTTATCAATTACAGCTTTGTAATGTTGCCGAAATTGTCTTTCCTTTTCAGCATCATCCACAATCATTGACTCATTAGCAATGGCTGGATCCACCCTTATATCTGCTGTACCTGCCTTTCTCTCTTTTTCTCTATATTCTTGCATCAGGGGCTCCCCCTGGCTCACACTCCTCACACCCTCACCTTCACCTACTAAGGTGGTACTCCTCTCACTTACTTTTGCCATACTGGAAGAAATAGCATGCTTATTTGAGCTCTCAATCTCTCCTTTTGCCTGGGAGCAACCCAGCCTCTCACTCAAATTGTCACTCCCTTCCCTCAGTCCTAAAAGTGATTGTACAGTAATCATGTCTTCTACACTTGGAATTGTTTCAGTTGTGTGTGTAGAGACTATCAACGGATATGGAATAGCCGTTGAAGGTGACACTGATGGTATCAACGGATAACTGTTGTTAAGCTTATCCGTTGAAGAACAACCACTTGTCAACGGATGAGTAATATCCGTTGAAGAAGGAAAAGAAGTAGAAATTGAAAGTGATATAACTGTTGAATCTGTGTGGATTGATTTGAGTTTTGGTGACACAGATCCTTCAATTACATCTGAAAGAATTTGCGGGTGATCCAACAAATCATCTAAAAGATGATGATCACCTGTTTTTGAGTGGGGCTCCTCCCTGAGTTGTAAAGAGGGAGAATCAGGAATTGATGGGAATAACATATCCACATCCAGAGATGGTGATGAAGTGTGTGTTGATTGATGTGTGTTAATTATGAGAGAATGGGGCTGTGACTCCACATTTGTTGGAGCCACATCAAACCGAGTTTGAGAAGGCATAGATACAGATGGATGTATCTGTGCAGTGTGTGCACCCTGTGTAGAAGATTGGGTTCTAGCCCTCTTTCTTCTAATAAAAGCTTTTGTTGGTGAGTGTTTGGCTTCTGTGTCCCTCCCTCGTTTGTTCTGTGTTCCTGGTTGGGAACTATTTTCAATAGTTACATCCTTTTGGGAGAATGCAGCTAGGGATGTGCTAGTAACCTTTTCAACCACCACAGCTTTTTGAGAAACTGTGGCTTGGCTAGCTTGGGAAACACTTATCTCTCCTTCCTTATCCTGGGGGTTTCTTTGATGTTCACCCCTCCCCTCACCACTCACACCCTGTTCACTCCCCTCAGGGTTAAGGGTAAGTGTTACAACTATTGTCTTTTGAGAAACAACAGAGGTGGTTTTCTTTGTCTTTGATTTTGAAAGTTTAGTTTTGGTGACCTTGGTAGGAATCTGTTGGGGCATTGTCACAGATTCCATGGGCACACTAGAAGATAAAGAAATAGAGGGGTTGGAAGAAGTAGGAGTTGTAGAGACAATTACCTCACTTACCTGAGGTGCATCCATGATTGGTAAATATACCAATGGTACACTGCTGTTGAGATCCATTCTCAATAAATCTGCAAGAACTCTTTTCTCTTGTGCCCAGCACTTGAGTTTGTTATTCTCATTGGTTATGACCAAACCTTCAGCAACATGGTTAGCCAATAACATAAAGAATCTAGCATAATAGATGTTATTAGGTCTATTAGCTTTGTTACCTAATCTAGTACCCAATTCTAGCATAACATAATTGCTAAAGTTAAAATACCTATCAGAAACAAGCATATAGAGCATATTAACAAGAGATGAAGTTATGGCATCAAAATTACTAATTTTCCCAGAGAAAACCTTGATAAAGGCATCCCCAAGAAAACTCCATTCTTTCCTAAGGCCTTTTCTTTTAATACTCCCTAAACTAGCAGAGTTAAGAGAATAACCTATGGAATCTAACATGCTGGATACATCATTATCAGTGTGTGGTGTCATGGCATTGTTCTCAGGAAATTTAAAACATGCTAGTAAATCATCACAGTTAACACAGTGATTTTTACCTTTGAGAGTGAAGGAGATGGTCATATCTATGGAGTTGAACTCAGCAGTTGTCCAAATCTCCTCAACTACTTCACAGTAAATCGTTGGGGCTTCCAGCATTGCATAGCTAAGTTTACAGTTTTTGATGAAGTCCATCATTTTGTGATAATCTGAGTGGGCTTCATTCTTTGCTACCAAAGCTATGAAATTGTTCTTCTCATAGATGAACCCAGATTGAGACATAATTTTTACTACTGGTGCCATTGTTGTAAGTAGAAGTTGCAGAGAATAACTTGAAGGATTTGCAGAGAGAAAATGGTAAAAGCTTTGAAATTTCAAGAAAGCGTAAAGTAAAAATGAAAAATCAGAAGGGCTTTTATACTTTCTCAAATTAAAAAGCATAAATAAAAGATTAAACAATAAATATATGTAAGTGAGTTTCAGCCGTTTAAGAATAAACTGTAAGTATTCTAAACACTACCTTTAAAACAAATACATACAGCTGTATGTATGAGTATCAACGGTTAAGAAAATAGAATCAACGGCTGTAAGACACCTGAATCGACTGATGTGACATTTCAACGGATAAAGTAAATTGTCATCCGTTGAAAAGTACTACAGTTTTATCCGTTGACGGATAAAAATTCCAGAAATGTATATGTCTTTCAACGGATAATGAACATCCGTTGATGGAACAATTTTGACTTTCAACGGATAGGAAATACCCGTTGATGGAATAATCTGTGTTAAAAGGTCAAATTTGTTTTAGCAACTAATACATTTCAGGCTTCAATTCAAATTGCAATTAGGACATAAATTTTATGAGTAATTAAGCATACCTAGCTCACTTACCAATCTTGTGAATGTTGATTCATCAAGTGACTTGGTAAATATGTCTGCAATTTGTTGTTCACTTGGAACAAAATGTAGTTCCACTGTACCATTCATGACATGCTCTCTGATGAAGTGGTACTTGATATCAATGTGCTTGGTCCTTGAGTGCTGCACAGGATTCTCTGTTATGGCTATGGCACTTGTGTTGTCACAAAAGATAGGAATTCTATCAACATGAAGTCCATAATCAAGGAGTTGATTCCTAATCCATAACACTTGAGAGCAGCAACTTCCAGCAGCAATGTATTCAGCCTCAGCTGTAGAAGTAGAGACTGAATTTTGCTTTTTGCTAAACCATGATACAAGCTTATTTCCCAGGAATTGGCAGGAGCCTGTTGTACTTTTCCTGTCTATTTTGCAACCTGCATAGTCTGCATCTGAATAACCAATTAGATCAAAGCCAGATTCTCTAGGATACCAAATACCTAAATTTGGTGTACCCTTGAGATATCTGAAAATCCTCTTGATAGCAATTAAGTGAGACTCCCTAGGATCAGCTTGAAATCTAGCACACAGACATGTAGCAAACATTATATCTGGTCTACTGGCAGTTAAATATAAAAGTGAACCAACCATGCCTCTATAACTTGTAATGTCCACAGACCTTTCAGTCTTATTTAATTCAAGTTTGGTGACAGTGGCCATGGGAGTTTTTGCAGATGAACATTCCATTAAGTCAAACTTCTTTAAAAGATCATGAATATATTTAGTTTGACTAATGAAAATTCCATCACTAACTTGTTTAACTTGTAAACCAAGAAAATAGGTTAGTTCTCCCATCAGGCTCATTTCATAATTACTTTGCATTAGCTTAGCAAACTTTTTGCAAAGATTATTATCTTTAGAACCAAATATTATGTCATCTACATAAATTTGAACAAGTATACTAGAGCCATTAACATTCCTAAAGAAGAGAGTTTTATCAACAGTACCTCTAGTGAAGTGACTCTCCAAAAGGAATTTTGATAGGGTTTCATACCAGGCTCTAGGTGCTTGTTTCAGTCCATAGAGTGCTTTCAACAGATAATACACATAGTCTGAAAAATTTGGATCTTCAAACCCTGGAGGTTGACTTACATAGACTTCTTCCTCCAATTTCCCATTTAGAAATGCAATCTTGGCATCCATTTGATAGACTTTGAAATTGGCATGGGCTGCATAGGCTAGAAAAATTCTGATGGCTTCTAGTCTTGCAACAGGAGCATATGTTTCATCAAAATCTATTCCCTCTTGTTGAGAATAGCCTTTAGCAACCAATCTGGCTTTATTCCTTATGACGATGCCATTTTCATCCATCTTGTTTCTGAATACCCATTTTGTGTCAATAGGACTCTTGTTCTTTGGTTTGGGTATCAGCTTCCAAACTTTGTTTCTCTCAAATTGGTTCAGCTCTTCCTGCATAGCTAATATCCAATCTGGATCCAATAAAGCTTCTTCCACTTTCTTAGGTTCCTCCTGAGATAGAAAACTACTATACAGACATTCATCTTGAGTAGCTTTTCTTGTTTGCACTTTAGATGATGCATCACCAATGATCAGTTCAAAGGGATGATTCTTGGTCCATTTCCTTTGAGGTGGAAGATGTGCTCTAGATGAGGTGGCCTCAGTATTGTCATGATGTGAGAAAGAGTGTTGATTAGTTGAAACTCCCCCTGAGTTGTTGGTTCTTTGCAGGGAATTTGGAGTTCTATCAACTGATGATGTAAATCGATTATCCGTTGATGAACTATGATCAATGGATGCTTCATTTTGTACTTCAACGGATGATGCACTATGTCTTTCAACGGATACTGCATTGCCTCTATCAACGGGTGCAGAATTTTGTGCATTATCCAAGGGCATATTTTGAATCCCTTTTGAAGTGTCATCTCCATCAATCTCCTCTTCACTATCATCACAATATATCTCAATGTTGTCAAATTTGAGTCTCTCATTGTGTTCCTCATCTGTTAGTCCATCAATCTTTTTATCATCAAACACAACATGCACAGATTCCATAACAATGTTGGTTCTTAGATTGTAGACCCTATAAGATTTTCCAGCTGAGTAACCAACAAATATCCCTTCATCAGCCTTTACATCAAACTTCCCTTTATGGTCAGATTGATTCCTCAATATAAAGCATTTACATCCAAAGACATGAAGAAAGTTTAGAGTTGGTTTTCTTCTCTTGAACAACTGATAAGGAGTCATGCCTTTAGCTTGATTGATCAAAGAAATATTCTGAGTGTAGCAGGCACAATTAACAGCTTCAGCCCAGAAATATGTGGGTAACTTTGATTCTTCAAGCATTGTTCTGGCAGCCTCAATCAAAGATCTGTTCTTTCTTTCAACTACCCCATTTTGCTGAGGTGTTCTTGGAGCTGAGAACTCATGCATGATTCCATTTTCTTCACAGAACAGCCTTATTGACAAATTCTTGAACTCAGTTCCATTGTCACTCCTGATATTCCTAACCTTCAAGTCAGGATGATTATTGACTTGCCTGATGTGATTGATAATGATTTCACTTGCTTCATCCTTTGATCCAAGAAAATAGACCCATGAAAACTTTGAGAAATCATCTACAATCACTAAGCAATATCTTTTTCTTGCAATTGACAATACATTGACTGGTCCAAACAAATCCATATGCAGCAGCTATAATGGTTCATCAATTGTTATTTCAAGCTTCTTTTTGAATGATGCTTTCCTTTGTTTGCCTTTCTGACAAGCATCACACAAACCATCTCTTGAGAATTCAACAAGAGGAATTCCTCTGATTAAGTCCTTTTTGACTAGATCATTCATTGTCTTGAAATTCAAATGGGATAGCTTCTTGTGCCATAGCCAACTTTCAACTGGACTCGCTTTGCTGAAGAGACAAGTAATAGATTCTGCATCTGTAGAGTTGAAGTCAGCTAAGTACACATTCCCTTTTCTAACTCCAGTTAGAACTACTTTGTTGTCTTTCTTGCTGGTGACAACACAGGCTTCTGAATTGAAGGAAATTGTATTCCCTCTATCACATAGTTGACTGATACTCAGTAAGTTGTGCTTGAGACCATCAACTAATGCAACTTCATCAATGATGACATTCCTTGTTGAAATCAAGCCATATCCCATAGTAAACCCTTTGCTGTCATCTCCAAAGGTTATGCTAGGGCCAGCTCTCTCCTTAAACTCAGTGAGCAGGGAGAAATCTCCTGTCATGTGTCTTGAACAGCCACTGTCCAAGTACCATAGATTTCTTCTTTTTCCCTGCACACCATAAAATCAATTAAGTTGATTTTGGTACCCAAGTTTCCTTGGGTCCATTCTTGTTAGCCTTTCTCCTAGACTTCATTCCTCCTGCATCTTTAGACTTAGGTAACTTTGAGTCAACCTTGATCTTAGATGTAGTTGGTTGAGGTGTAGGGTTAGTCACAGAATCATTTAGCATATTTGGAATTTGATAAGACATGGATTGTGCAAGCATGTTATTCCATATTGGCATATTGTATGGCATTTGAGGCATACTAAATGCAGCAAGATAAGGATTGTTAAAATATGGCATGTTTGCAAAATGTGCATAAGGATTCTGTTGAGACATAACAGGCATAGCATGCAGAGGTGATGCAGACATATTAGGCATGGAAGAGGGTACGGGTATGGGAGTTTTCTTAATAGATTTGCAATTAGCAGATAGATGATTAACACTACTACAATGCACACAGCTTTTTCTAGGAGCATACTTATCAGGTGTGTAATTGTTATGTTTGTTAACCCCTACCTTCCCATTTCTATTAGATTTCCTTTTAGTTTCCTTTTTATCCTCAACCACTTTGAGCCTATTCTTTAACTGTTCTAAGGTCATGTGTCCTATATTCACCTTACTGAAATCTTTGGATGTGCTTGCTTCTCCTTTGACAAAGTTCTTGGAAGTTGAACCAAACTTTTTGTTGAGTTTCTTTAGATTTTCACTTTTAGAAACATCTGCCTGTTTTAATTGAGGAACCTTCAACGGATGCTCCTTTTCTTCCTTCAACGGATAACTTTCATCATCCATTGATTCCACATCCATTGACAGCCCATCAATTAATTCCAGTTTCTTTTTGTTTTTATCCCAGGCAGTCTCACAGAATGATTCAATTCCTTGGACCTTGGAAATTTGAGCACTAACATTCCTAGATGTCTTCCAGGCTTTAATCACCTCTTGCTCTCTCTCTAATTGATTGGAAAGTATTTCTACTTTCTTAACAGATTCAGCTAGTTCATTTTCAACAGATATACAATGTAGCTTAGTTTTCTCTAGGTCAATCAACTTATCTTCTAACACAACATTTCTATTACTTAAAAACAGATTGTTCTCTTTAATTCTACTATTTTCTTTAGCAAGAGATTTAAGAGACACACGCAAATGATACAATTCAGTAGACATGTCATTAAAAGCATCATTGCACTCTTCTTTAGTAAGCTGTGTTAAATCAGTAGTGATTACCTGGTTGCTTGATGAACTAACTTCATTTTCCTCAGAATCAGCCATGAGAGCCAAGTTGACATATTCCACATCTTCATCCTCTTCTTCTCCATCAGCTGCCCAGTCTTTTTCTTGAGTAATGAAAGCCCTCTCCTTTTGCTTGAGCAGATCAAAATATTTCTTTTTGTAATCTACTTGGTCAAATTTCTTCTTTTCAGAAGTTGGCTTTCTGCACTCACTTGCAAAGTGTCCACTTATACCACAATTGAAACACTTGAACTTGGATTTGTCCACCATGTTCTTATGAGGTTTAGTGGCTCTAGTGTTTTTCCTAAATTTCATCTTTGCAAATCTCCTGGACAGAAATGCAAGATGCTCATCAATACCATCAGAGTCATCTTGGCTGGAGTTGTCTTCATTCTCAGCAACTTGCTCCTTACCCTTGCTTGATTCTGATTTGCTTGTGCCATATTTGGAGTTTGATGTTGATCTCACAGTTTCTTGTCTGCATTCTTTCTCATTTTCAGCTACCAAGGCAACTGAACCTCCTTTCTTTCTTCCCTTCTCCAATACCTCATCCTGTTCCAGCTCTAGTTCATAAGTCTTCAAGATTCCATATAATCTTTCAAGAGTGAAGTCCTTATAATCTTGAGAGTTTCTCAAGGAGACAGTCATGGGTTTCCATTCCTTTGGCAAGGATCTTAAAAATTTAAGATTTGAATCCTTCACCTGGTACACTCTACCATACAGCTTCAGTCCATTCAACAGCTTTTGGAATCTATTGAATGTGTCATTTAAAGATTCATTTTCTTCAAAATGAAAATACTCATACTGTTGAATGAGAAGCTGCATTTTGTTTTCTTTTACTTGTTCTGTACCTTCACACAGTAGCTGAACTGTGTCCCAAACCTCTTTGGCAGTTGTGCAATTTATCACATTATCAAACATATCCTTGTCAAGACCATTAACCAAAATGTTCATAGTCTTCTTATCCTTGTGGACTTCTTCTGTGTCTTCCATTGTCCATTCTGCTCTAGGTTTTGGAATGGATTGACCAACAGCAATTGTGGCCGTAGCAACTGTGGCTACTTTGTGGGGAATGTGAGGACCATTCTCAATGCAGTTTACATAACCTTCATCTTGGGAGAGTAGATGAAGGTGCATTTTCACCTTCCAATGGTGATAACTGTCTTTGTCAAGAACTGGGATTTTTACTCCAATATCCTTCTTACTCATCTTTGTTAGTTTCCAAGATCTTTAAACTCTTTGTGTGTCAAGAGCTTGCTCTGATACCAATTGTTATTCCTAGTGGACTAACAATGAGATTTACAGAAGGGGGGTTGAATGTAAATCTCAAAACTTTTTCAAGTTTTGAGCAGTTTTAAAGGCTTTGTGTTCAAGATAAACAAGTGTGTGAATTACTTTAAGCTAATACAGACAGATATATATTCAAGCACTAAAGTAAAGAACACAACAGACCTTAAAAACTTTTCTGGTGGATTGTTGTTCCACCAGAGATGGTATTTCAGAAAATCTGTGATTCAAGATGTTGATCACAGCTGCATCCTAGTACAAACTAGATAGTTTTTCTCTCAAGATTTTTCTAAACAGCACTGGAAAAATTCTTATCTAATTACTAGCTGCTACTTGGTTTATATATTACCAAGTGTACAAGTGAAGACAAAGATAAAAATACAATAATAAAATAGGTTCTCCACTTGTTTCTTCTCCATATCACTCAAGTACTTTGTTGACTATTGCCTCTTTGTACTAGAGTAGAACGGCTACTTTTTCTGATGTTCCTGAAATTAGGCTTCCACATTTCAGTTATCTCTGACAACCCATGTGCCTCTGTCTGTTGTTACAACTACCACTTATCAACTGCTATTTAACAGAACATCCGTTGAAGCCTTCATCCGTTGATGGCTTTATCCGTTGATGTGTTAGCAGTTGAAGCTCTATCCGTTGAAGCTTTAGAGACATCCGTTGAAGCTTTGTTTTTCATCCGTTGAAGGTCTTTAAGATATCCGTTGATACCACTTCATTTATACAAAATTACAAGGCATGAAATATTTACAATTGGCCTTCCTATTTGCATATCTTCTAGTAGTCAACATGACTTATATTTTCTCTCAACTTCTAAGAATTATATCTCAAATACAGAGACTGAAATGTGCTACAACACTAGACTTATTTCTAAGTAAAGCTGCACCATCAACGGATAGCCAAAGTGGTCTTATCCGTTGAGGCTGCAAACAATAAACTTCTACTTAAGTGTTTTGTTAAACATATCATCAAACTAATGCACATATATTCCTAACATGAATTTCTAAACTCTGATAGTGATATGAATGTTTCTGTGACTATTCAATCCAATGAGGATAACTGTGCTAGATACTGACCTAGTAGTCTCTAATATACTAGAGATCCCATGTTTGAAGTAATAGTTTATGTGGAAATCTTTTAACACAAGCAAATTCTGATATTGAGCTTGGTTACGTTTACTTTGTGTATCTTATTACTAAGTCAAAAACTAGAATAGTGTTTTTTATCTGTTAAGTTCTGATTTTGGTAAATCTTATGGATGTACTAAGTGCTGATAAGCCTCACTTATCAAAAGAAAATGTAGAGAAAAGAAATAAATATCAGGTACTCCTTTGAGATCTAGAGAAAAATATATGTGAAAGGGAAGACCCAAGTGCATTGCTGGTATTAAGTTGTATGCATTAGAAAAGCAAAATAAAATTTTCTTGGTGACTTTTCACATTCTCTGATTACTGGAGAAATACTCTGATAATAGCATAAATTCTGATAAGCAGTTGTGACTCACTTACACTGAGGAGCTCCTGTGATAAAGAATATCAAAAGATGTATAAAATGAGCACAAAACAGTTGAGGTGGACTCATGCATGAACTCATTCTATAGTAGACTTCAGACTAATGACAGATTTTGAGCAAAATTCTTAGTTATGCCTTATTTCTAAGATGTACAGAAGTGAATCAGACTTTACTCTTTGTATGATATTTAGCTTAAGGCACACACTTACACTCCATATGAATGATGAAAATTACTGTGGTGATTAATGTTGTTTTAGATGAACAGTTTAAGTATTAGTTGCATAAATTCTGAGGACAAGTTCTGATGGAAGTTCTGATGATTAAGTTCTGAGGAAACCATATCAGTATTTGTGTGAAGAATTACAAAAATAAACATTCACTTTTTGTGTATAGAAGCCATATTCTGATGACCTTTAAATTCTGATAATAATCAAGTTCTGATGCTTATGTGGCAGTATTTATTTACTTGATTTATTTTTGGTCAATACTTGAACGGTTCTATTTTATCAGAATATTGGTTTAAGTGAGATAAAGACAGTCATAATTACTTGTTTAGTGGGAACAGTTTTTTTAAAAAAACTGCATGTGCATAGTAATCATTACTTATTTCCCATGCCCATTAACTGTTGCCTTAATCACTGCATGGCTGACAGGTGTAAAAACTGTTTAACTTCGTAATAACTGCTGTCAAGTGGAGTGTATAAGTAAAAGGGATAAAAGATTTTAAAATCTTTTAATTACATTTCTTTCTATCCTCTCTCTCTTTTCTCTTAATCTCTCTATATTCTCTGACAGTTTTCTATACAGACATTTTATCAAACACCTTTCAGGCACTCTTATTTCTCACTTCTTTTTCAATGGCACCCAAGGATTTAATCATCAATGGAGCTAAGTTTGTACCAAAAAACTACGCTGCCATTCTCACTAAGAGTGAAGCTCCTTCGGAACTTCATTTTATTCAGGATTTCTTATCCCATAGTGAAACTGGGTTTGCTTTGACGCATCCAGCAACTTTTTCTGGAACTCAAGTTCTGACGTTCTGGAGAACTGGTTTGTATGATGATGGTGGTAAAGCTGGGTCACCAAGCATTGTGTTTACAGCATGGGATGTTGAGTACGTTGTTACTCCATCGACAGTTCGAAAAGCGTTACATCTACCTAAAAACTGCGAGTTTGTTCTGCTGTTGAAGAGCCCCTGCTACAGCAAATGATGGCTAATCTAGGGTATGAAAAGAGTTTGGCTAAGATGGGTCAACTCAAACGCCCATATATTCGAAGGGAATGGAGCATCTTCTTCGATTGCATCATGAAGACGTTTGCCAACAAGTGCTCAAATTTTGATGCCATTCCTATTCTAACACAACAAATTGGGTATGCACTCCTAAACCAGTCTCATTTTGATTATGCAAAGACTGTGTTATGTTTTATAGGAGATAGGATGAAAGAGGACAGGAATGTAGTTTACTTTGCTAGGTTCTGTCAGTTAATTTATAGTTACTGTACATCAGATGAACCACAACTAGCAAGTGACCACATAGAACCTTTTAGGTTAGCAAAGAGGGCTTTTATTGATCTCTTAACTACTGACAACAAGAAGGAAGTTCTGAGACCCCTTAGAATTCCTTTATTAGTAAAACAAGCTCTGGTAAATGCTGATTCTGATACCTATTCCTTATTATATCCTGATGTCCATCCCACCAACACACAACAGCCAACAGAACCTACCACTACCCAAACACAGCAACCACAGCCATCAGCACATATCAATCAACCATCAGCACCTACAGTGCAGCCTTCTTCTTCTAGAGCAAAGAGGACAAAGACTGTACCTCAGACACAACAAAAGAGAAGGAAGATGATTCTGAGAGATGAATCAGAAGATGAGGCACAGGTTCAACCATCAGAACCTATTGCTGAAGCAGCTGAGGAAGTCTCTCCTCAGGAAACAAAGAAAACTGGGAGTTCTAGGCCTCTCAAAAGGCTTAGAAAGAAAAATTCTGATGACAAAGCTCCCAAAGTCTCTCCACCAGCAAAGAGACTAAAGAAGCAAAGAGCAAGGAGGGCTGTAGAAGAGTCTTTCTCTGAAGGAGTGAAAGCAGAAGCTGAGGAAGGGGGTCAGGAATCTCTGATCCCAAAAGAACCAGTTGTGATTGAATCTCTTCCCAGTGCTAAACCAAAATTTACTGAAGCTCCACAATCTCCAATTCAAGAGCCAGAGACTGCTATATCACCAATGCCTACACCTCTTGTGTCTCCAATTCACTCTCCAGTATATGTTGAAAACCCAGGAATAAGTGCTGAAATTGATATCAACAACTTGGTTGTGCCTATGGTTTTGTATCTGGAAGCTCCACCTACTCCACAAGTTCCTCACCAAACACCACCAACAACTCATCTTCTTGATGCTGATGACCATGCAGATGAATCTTCTATTGCTTCACATACAATCATTCTATCCAAAGATGTTGATGCTGAAGACTCTGCAAGTTCTGTTGAAGCAAATGCTGAAAATACTTGTGAAACTGCTACAAATATAAATGTTGATGCAGCTGGTCCTTCAGGACATGCACCTCCATAAACAGTTGGTAAAGCTGAATTAATCAAAAAATTTATTACAAAGGATGCACCAGTACCTTGGGAGGAAACTCCAAGAGGAGAGAAGTGGACCAAGAAGTGGAATGACTCAGAATTCACACCAAATTCCTACATTCTTTCTGAGCACATTTCAAAGGCTGATGAGTTACTAACAAGTGCTGATTTTCAAAACTCAACTTCGAGTTACAGCACTCAGTACAAGGAACCTTCAAGGTCACCATTCACATACTCAAGCGAAATTTGACAAGCTTCAAGACTCAATTACTCAACAGGATATGAACTTTAAACTGGATAAGAAAAGATTCTTCAAGCCTGCCTTTAACAGAGTTGAGGCTATTGAGAAAGCTCAGAAGAAACAGCAAGCTCAGATTGCTGAAGTACTAAAGAATCAAGCTTCTCAACAAGTTCAACTAAATGAAATCCAATCTTTAGTGGAACTACTTCTCTCTCTCCTACTACCTGATGATGCCAAAAAGGGGGAGAAGGTGGTTAAGTCCAAATGCTCTACTGATTTAGCACTGAAGAAAAAGGATGATGGAAATGATGACCAGGGAAACTCTGAAAAGGGTAGAAGTCATGGTCAAGGCAAAGACTCTTCATCTAGGAAATTAAGAACTTCTACATAGAGATCAAGCTCTGATGCTGATAAAAGAATAAGTTCTGATAAACAAGTTCTGACTAAGCCTGATGTTCTGATACAGGGTGAAAGTCAAGAATTACAGAAGTTTATGCAGACACTGAAGCTCAAGGCGAAGGAAACAACAGTCTACTATCAAGACCCCAAGATACAGAAGCTGGATGAAGAAATTTCAAAAAGACTATTTCTCAAAGACAATCCAGGAATGGACTTTGAAAGTCTGAAGGAAGAAGAAGCCAGACTTAAAGCAGAAAATGTCAAATCCAAGTCTAAAGCTTCTATTACTGCAAAGAAACCTCCAAAGCCTAAGGGCATTGTGATTAAAGAGAAGACAAACTCTGAGGCAACCAAATCTACATCCAAAGCCAAATCATAAGTGGAGGTAGATCCAAGGTTCAAGGGCAAAGCTAAAGTTGATGATTCTATAAAAATCTATCTGCCAATCATGGATGAACAAGTAAATGCTGATGAAGATACTAGTCTGGTTTTGAAGAAGAAGAAGAATATTCAAACAACCTCTGACAGAGCTCATGTTCTTCAAGATCAGGACTTAGTAAATTCTGATATTATAATGAAGCAAGCAACCTCTGACAGAGCTCAAGTTGTCTTGACATCAGAAGAAAAGGAAACCTCTGACATTGCTCATGTTAAACCTTCAACAGTTCTACTACCTGGGTTCACTAAAGCTCAACAATCTACTCAACCTTTGAAGACTACATCAAGTGGTTTTGAAGCAAGAGTTGTTCTGGGAAAGGAAGCTAGAGACAAATCAGGATTGGGTAGTTCTGATGAAAGAAGAATACACAACACTACCAATGATCCAACTTCCTTAAGTGTACCAGGAGTAGGAACAACTCTTGAAAGATTGAATCAATTGGAGTCTGTACAAATGGTCTACCACTCTGTGCTAAAAAAAGATATCATGCCATACTTCATGACAGATGGGAAGGTATTCTAGATAAGAAAGGATGTTATTCGTTTGAAGTACTTTAAAGAATTGTAACATGTATTATTTCTACTTCAAGTGAAGAACAGATCAACAGATGGTGCTACCAGATACATAAGGTCTGATATTGAAAGACAGAAGAAATTATACTCTGTAAAGTCTGACAGGCCATACTATCCAAAGTACAAAGATCACAATGGAGAACTAGTTGAAATGAAGCCTAATACTGCCAAAATCACTACATTTTTTGGTATTAAGGGTGTTGAATTCAATCAGGAGTCTGAAAAAGCTAATCTAATCAGATTGGATCAGCAGATAAGGAAAGTAAAGATTAATGATCTCAGGGCTGCTATCTTTCAGACAGGAGAAGATACAGCTAAACTTAAAGATGCTAAAAGGAGAATGATAAATGAACTTAAATATACTGAGAGAACTCTTTTAAAGAACTATCTCAGAACAACTCCTGATATTCAAGAGATCACACACTGAAGCCAAGTCAAGGACTACAACTGTTAAACTTTGAAGGATATACAGGCTAAAGCTGATATCAGACTTTAGGGATGGTAAAAGCTACAAGGACTGTGAGTTGTAGTTATCTAGTCAAATTCTCATATGCATTTGTACTTAATGTTTTTGACATCATCAAATATCTATTGAACTTGTATATTATGCTAATTTACAAGTTGGGGGAGATTGTTAGATATATTTGTGATGTCATGTCTAATAATGATTTATGTGTAGTTTTCAGATCTTGACTAATTGGATAAATTAGGACTTAACTGGAAATCAGTACTTATGCTGAAGTCAGAACTTAAGATATCAGAACTTAAGATAACAGAACTTAAGTTATCAGAACTTAAGTTATCAGAAGATATTCATCAGAAGATAATAACAGGACTTAAGAAGACATTCAGATAAGGAAGGCGGCTGATTGAAAGGAAAGAAGATCAAGACTAAAACAAGAAGAGATATGCATGGAGAAGAATTCTATGAAAAATAGAAGACTTGGAGGAAAAGATAACTAATTGATATATTTTAGGATACAGAATCATATTCAATATCAATTCGAGATTATCTTGTAACTGTGTGGTAAATAAATACAGGCATAGAGTTTACACTATAAGTGTTATCATTATTGAGAATATTATTCATTGTAACCCTAGCAGCTCTTAGTGATATTGTTCATCACTGAGAGAGAACAGTTTCATTATAACACTATTTTATTAATAAGATTATTCTTTGTTACATACTTGTGTTCTTAATTCGATTTGATTGTATTATACACTGTATTAAACCACCTTCTACAGTGTGTGTGACCTAACAGTTTATCTTCAGTATCAACCTGTTCCGGAACAAACCTAGCCAATTCAATAAACTTGGCTTCATATTCAGTCACTGACATATTCCCTTGCTTCAGTTCCAAGAACTTAATTTCCATCTGATTCTTCATATAGCGAGGAAAATACTTTTCCAGAAATAACTTAGTAAAACTATCCCAAGTTACAATACATTCCCCTTCTAAAGCTTTCTTGGATTCCCACCAATAATTCGCTTCTCCTTTCAGGAAATAGCTAGCAAAATCAGTTTTCTGGTCCTCTTCAACTTTCACAAGCGCAAATGCTTTCTCCATTTCTTTCAACCAAGCCCTAGACTTAGTAGGATCCGCTGTACCCTCAAATTCTGGAGGATTAACTGACTGAAACTGCTTAAAAGTAACAACATGCACAACTAGTGGTAACTGAGGTTCAAGACGAGGTGACTGTTGTAACATCTATTGATGAATCTGTTGTTGTTGCTGCTGCATCTGTTGTTGCATTAAATGGAACATTTGGTTCATGGTATCATTATTCTGTCCCTCAGAATTGTTGTTGGAAGTTTCAGTTCTGGTCTCTCTTTTTGGTACCATTTTTCTGATAATAAAACAAATAGTTCTTTTAATAATTTATTAAACAGTTGATAATAAAAAGAAAATCATTTTGACTAATATCAAAACAAGAAATTTGAAACAGTTTGAAATTTAAACAAATCCTTTGAATTAATTCTAAAATTTTAAATAAATAAGTTGTACAACATTACTTTAAATAAAACAGAATTTGAGATATGGAAAACTGTAAAGCAGTAAAGTAAATGTAAATGTTGTAAAGACTAAAATTTAAATAAATAAAAAGAAAAAGTTGAAAAAGGTTTATTTTATATATATGAAGGCAGCCTCAGGTGTTAGTGCTTGATACAAAAGGTCTAACATCAGGTCCGTCATAACTACTGCTGATACATTTCAAAACTGAGTACTACACACACAATATCTGATCTCTCTATACTATGCTGCCTCTATCTATATATGTCACATATAATACAACAACTAACTCCAACTGTCAAACATTAAAACTCTGGCGGAATGCGTCTCAGCTCCTCACGAAGCATCTCGATAACTGACTGTACGAGACGGGTGGCTCTATGAAACTCTGCGTAAGTATGCTTCCCATCATGCATCAAGGCATCTAACTCAAGAGTAGCACTATACACTATCTGCTGTAGTCACTACCTCATCATGTAATCTAACTGAAGTGCAGCTAACGGTCCTCTATCTCTCTGGTCAAACAACTTCATGATCTCTCTGCACTGAGATCTCCAATACTAAACATCCTCTCTCAAAATATTGTACTCATGATATGGTACCATGCGTGGCTCTACAACCTGTCCAACAGACTTCTAGGATGGAACCCTAGGTATCCCTGCAATACCCTGATGTGGCAAACCGAGCTGTAATCCCACGTCATGCTCATATATCCCCTCGATCGGGGCCATCTGGAATATCTCTAGCTCGGGAGCATATACTGGTATAGGAGGTAGCACTGCAGCTGGTGGAAACTCTGCCTCTATCTCCAGTATAAACTGATACTCTACAAGTAAGGGAGGTGGAAGCAACGGATCAAAGAACTCTAAAGGATCAAACATCTCCATGGGATCTAGTATCTGCTCAGGAGCTGGTGGTGCTGGCTCCTGGGGTAACTGTGGTGGAGGTGGTGGTGGTATCTGTACTGGTATCTCAGATGACTTTGGCGGTATAACTTGTGCAACCGGCCCGGTAACAGTCCTCTCGGAAGACGCTGATGATGTCATCTGATAATACAACAAGGAAAGAAGAGGCTCACTTAGCATTCCTAGAACTTATACACTCCTAATCTAAAATTATCTAAACCCTAACACTCCTATTCTTATCTTATGTGATCTTCATATCTTATCTTAATCCTAATGTTCTTGTTTTCAGGGACCAAACCTACAGCTCTGATGCCAAACCTGTAATGCCCTCCAAACCCGGAGTATAGGTCTGGGGGTTACTATCTAATTACCAAACTTGTACAAACCTGTATATTAATTAAGCAGATATATATCTAACCCCTTCTATACTAACCAGGAACTTTTTAGGTTAAAGTATGAAAATAAGAAACAACACTCTACCTTTACTACAATCCAAATTCAAAATCTCGCAAAATTCTCTTTATTACAAGCCATTGTCTAACAAGTTTTAAACTACATTCCTTTTATTTCAAACAGACATATTATCTATCTACATTACACCTGCTCAGGTATCTCAAATCTTTTTTCTTGGATCGGGATCAGCACTTTTGGTATGAGAGGGTCTCGCAGCTTAACTCGTTTCTTTACCGCGCGAGTCCTGATAGGTTTCATTTTCCTTCTTAACTGAAAGCAATAAGGTGAACAACAACAAAAAGAGGTGAGCCATAAGTTGCTCAACAAGTCCACTATATATAAACAGTGTTATAATAAGATAAATGAAAATCGGTAATTTGGTTACATCTGCAAAGATATAACCTCGCCACAAAAGAACAAAGGCCATTATTGGCGAGTATCAATAAACTAAACTGGACACAAGTTCGTGCCTATATCCTGCTGATCAATCAGGATACAGTGCAGATCTATACCTCAATATATAAATCCCTTCGGGTACCCAGACTCTATGGCCCAACACAAGGATCCGGTTAATTCCCGGTCATTAGGATCAAGTGTATGCCTGATCCTAATCGTCACCATCCAGTCCACAGATGAGCAACCGGAACAATCGGTATGCTTTGATGTACCCCAACATCGGGATATATCAGGATATATGTAGATATATATATATAACTATTGGAATATGAATAGAGGATTTAACGAATTAGGAGAAATAATGAATCGAAATGAAATATAAACTAAGGAATAGTAATTGTGTATCAGTGTTTGTGATCACGAGTTATCAATATGTAACTGCGATAAGAATCTGAAAGTAATTCATTATTCTGAAATTAGAATAGGGGAAAAACTTGTCTTTTACGTGATCTACTCCAAGTGTATCACCTTCCTCTATCACCGGCCCGATTTGCCTTGTTGGCTACGTCTCTATCAAAGAAAGAGGCTTATTTAGTCATCTCGCATTTCAATCACGTCTCAAACCGACTTCACATAGCCCTTATCGTCTACCCGTACGCGTATTATTTACTCGTATACTAATTAAAAACAATTAGGACTCGATTAGCCACATAATTCACATAGCACATAAGTCACATAGTCATTCTAGGTTTAAAATAATTTTTAGAATCGAATTCGACTCGCTATTCGCTTTACTGAACAATATCTGTCTCGTTTCCTATTTTTTCAAAATTTATTGGACTCATCTCTATACGTAATAAGGCTTATAAGTTTATATATATCGAAATTCAACTCGCTTCTAAATGAAATTAGGAATTGAAACTATTTTTAATAAAAAGAGGTCATTTTTCTGAGTCGAAGGGCTTTCGTTTCGCTCAAATCGGGTAAACGGTTCAATTATTATTCAATAAATAAGAATAAATTAATTTATTATTCAATATAATTAATTATTCCTAATTATTGAACCCTAAAAATATTTTTAAATAATTATTTGGGAAAAATCAGAATTAAAATTGATTTTTTCATAATTTTTGGAATTAAAATGAATTTATTATGATTTATTGAAAATAATTTGATTAATTATAAAAATAAATAATCATTTTTAAATAATTAATAAATAATTAATAATTAATAATTAATTAAAGAAATAAATAATTCTGATTTTTAGAAAATATTTCAGAATTATTTATAATATAAATCAATTAATTAAATAATTAATTAATCAATTTATAAAATAAATAAAACTGATTATTATAAATAATAAAAATAAAAATAAATTGCCAGGAACATTTGTCAGAACCAAAATCTCTGACAAAACAGATTAAACACGGGTCAACTAATCGGGTCAAACGGGTCAAAATCCGGGTCCTGAAGAACACGCCGGATTTTGCCCAGAATCAGGCTACCAGAGCAGATTCCGGCAGGCCTAATTCAGCCAAAAACAACACCGTTTGGTGTGTTTTTCACAGGGTTTTAATTCTAATCAATTACAACAGTCTATCTTCGGCCAAAACGAACCACAAACATCCTATAATCTCCATCTCCGGCGAAATCGATCAAAACTCCGTCCAAACATCAATCTAACTATTCTATACATGAAACTTCACGTTCTATAGTTCAAATCAAAACTTATGAACTCTACAATCAAACCCCTAACATCTCAGGAACCAAATATTCATCAAAATCAAAAACGTATAAATCAAAAATTGGGTATAAACCCTAATAATCGAATTCGATCATACAGGAATCTTTTGTTCAATTAACTACCATGAATCGATTGTAAACATCACAGAGAAGCTATCTCAATCATCAAATCATCCTAATAACCCTAGAATCAAAAAGACCTAATTCGAACATAAACCCTAAAAATCGAAAATCAAAATGTACAAATTAAAACATGAAATTGATATTAAAAACAGAAAGAACAGATCAAAACTTTTGATTTGAGTACTTGAATCACTTGATTTGATGCAGAAATCAGATCAAAATCACAGTTTGATTCTTCAACCCGAATCTGAAAACCCTGACCCGAATTACAGAGAATTTTTATATTTTTCTGATTTTTGATAATTAATTAATAAAAATTAAACTATTTATAGTAAGTAAAATAATACTCATAATTAAAATTAAGGCCTTAATTATACATCTATCAAAATTAATTGGCCCCTAATTTTATAATTTTTGAGTATTAATTTTAAATTTTTAAATATTTAATATATACAATATATATGCCAAAAGTTCCCAAAAATTGTGAATAATTCAAAAGTACAAAGAAATGGTATAATTAAAAGTCCTACAATTTTATAAAAATAAAAATGTGATTTTTGTGGGGGTTTTAACACCCAATGGGGCCCGAAAAAGACATTTTTCGCGAAACAAGAAAATTTATAAGATATCTAGATGTTCAGAATAATGTGATGGTACAAGTCGTTCTAAGAAAAATAAGGCCAATTATTTTGTTTGAAATATCAGCTATTAAAACATATTTCGGCTCGCATAACTTTTGATACAAAAGCTTTTAATATAAAATAAAATATCTGATAAATACCCGAGAAATACCCTGACAATACGGAATACACGTAGCACATAGCAGTTAGGGTTTTATACTTAATAACACATTAATGACATAATAAAACACATAATTTATCTTTTATTACGATATAATACAAGCAAAATTTCTAATCGTTACACCTCAGCCACAATTTTATTGTGCAATCAATTGATTTATGTGGTTCAAATTCAGCCACATATTTTAATTGATATAAGTTTCCACTCAAGCAGCAGATCTAGATAGTTCTATTTATCTTCTTCTCCAACAAAGAGAGCTGATAAAACAAGAAGCAGAGATTTTCAGAGAAGCTCTGGCACCTTGAATATCCGAGTCAGTGAACTTTAACGACCACTGATGTCAAGCACAAAAACTAAATTTAACACTGATGTCCCCGACAGCGGTGCCAAAAACTTGTTCGCTGTAATTAAAATGCGAAAATACACGCAAGCGTACGCGATCACAAGTAGTATAAGATTTAAGTCAAGTTCGTTCCCACAAAGACTGGTTTAGGTTAACCTCAGATTATGCACTTATGTAACAATGTATGATTATCATTCACAGCTAAGTAAGTAACAAATTTGAGTTGATTAACTACTTAAGAGATTATACTAGCATTTATTAACTAAGAGATTAAAAGTGATTTACTTATATGAGAATAAAACATGGGATTCTAACTTCATTAAATACTTTATTCAAAGTTTATGTCTTTAACCTTAGCATGTGATGGTGATGACAACTAATCAGATAATACAAAATTAGTATACGCCAACTTTCATTATACGTATACCCTACTATCAAACAACAATAATTAAGATAGAAGTTGAATGGACACCAATTATGCTTAGTCCCTAATTTCTATAAAGATTGAAAGCATAATGGTTTAAGAACAAGTTATCTATCGTGATTACATAGGGTGAATAAGATGGTTAAAATTACCCATGAATTATGCATGCCAATTCATACATAAACCTATGCTAGCATGGCAAGTTCTAAACCTCTATATTCATTGTCGCTTCAATAGAGATTAACAAACAATCTTAGATGTTAGCTACGCATCAAAGACGAATAAAGCACAACCAAACTAGGAAATCATAAATCACCACACACTAAAGATTATAAAATATTTAACTATTGAAATCCATAGATAAATCCGTTAGAACCCCATGACAATGATTAGTTCATAATCGAACTCATCGTCACCATGGGTTCCAATAAAAACATGATAATAAACAATATAAGAGTACTAGGGTTTAAAGACAAATCGAAAACAAGCATTTGAAGTATCAACTATATTAAAGAATACAAAAGTCTTCTTCTCCGTAGTCGTCTTGTGCTCTCTAGGTTTTCGTATTGCTCTCCCTTGGCTCTTTTTTTGTTAAAAACGTCTTATTATTGGTTTATATATGCCTCTGATGGATTAGGAATCTCGAAATCTTCAAATCAGACTAAAAACAGGATTCTGCTACAGGAGTTGGGCCGGGGCGCGCGAGACACGGCACGGGTACACGGGTTTGCTTTCTCTGCGGCGCGGGGGTGCGGGGCTTGGGTGCGGTCGCGCGGGGTTTCTGCTCCTTGACTGCAATTTCTTCTTTTTGCCATAACTTGAGCTCTGTTCATCAGAATTTGATGATTCAACAGTCCACGCGAAGCTATCGAGATTCCATTCAACTTTAAAATGGCCTAAGCTTCCAATTCTGATCTCTTTTCAGCATATTTCATTGAAAAGCTCCTTTCTTCATCCAATTAATGCCTACAATGCAATTCAACAAAAACACATCAAAAACACCAGATACTTGAGTCCAAAACACCAACTTAAGCCTAAAATGAAGCATTCTAATTAGATATAAAATCCACTTATCAAAAGTGATGTTGTTTAGATTTTCAAAAATGGACCTTTCTTTCTTATGGAATGGGTTCCAGAAGCCACAGATGGAGACATGGTCATACCAGTACATTATGTACCCAAAGATCCCTTAACCTACACAAAGCCTGAAAATGAAAAGGCTGTAATGGATAGCAGTTTATAACTCATATTAATTGACTCTCTTGATACTGTAATGTACAATAACATTATCAGCTGTGATTCTGCTAAACAGATCTGAGAGAAAATTGAGATAATGTGTGAGGGAACGGAAGAAGTTAGATCTAACCAAAAGAGGATCTTGGTGTCACATTATGAGGGTTTTATGTCTAAACCTAAGGAAATTATAAATGATGCTTTTGAGAGCTTCAATAAGATGATAAATAACTTGCAGCTTCATGATAAATACTATAAAGCTGAAGAGGTCAACCTAAAATTCTTGCTCACTTTTCCTGACCATTTGGAACAAAAAAATTCTGTTATTACAGAAGAAAGAGATTTAAGCAGAATGACACTAGAAGTCTTGTATGGAATCTTGAAGACTTATGAGCTGGAAATGTTACAAAGAAAGTCATTGAGAGCTGGTCAAGGACACGTTGTTGATGGAACTAGTGCCTTGGTTTCCCATGACTGTAAGTCATCTGATGATGAACTAGAAGCTCAAACTCCAGTTGTTCAAACTGTTGAGCGGAAACATAAAGAGCCACAGAAGAAAGTTATATAGGAAATAGAAGAGGATGAATTCTACACCCTTGATGAACTGAATGAGATGGACCAGTCAATGGCTTACCTTGTAAGAAAATTCTCCAAAATAAAAGTTAAGAAGCCAAAGTTTTTCAAGAATAAGGGTCATACATCCAACAAAAACAACAATTGGAAAGGAAAAATATAGTACAACCCAGCTAGCAAAGGTGGCTACAAAACATGATATATTGGCAGATCAAAGATAAGATGTTATAACTGTGATGAGTTAGGTCACTTTGCTTTTGAGTATAGAAAGCCAAAGAAGGTGAAGAAAGATAAAGCTTATCTGGAATTAGAAGCAAAGTATGAATCTCTCTTGAAAAAGCAACAGGGAAAGGCTTATATTGCAGAAGGAAAGAGTTGGAATGATACAGATGAAGATGATGACAATGAAGAATTTGGGAATTATGCTTTCATGGCTCTAGAGAAAAGAGAATCATCGGTATTTAAATCAAAGGTACCAACTCTAACCACAATTGATTTAAATGCAAGTCAATATAAAGAAATTGTTAAAATGATGAGTGTAGAGAGGTTTCATATCAACACAAGCATGATGGCAGCTATTGAGAAAGTGAGTTGGCTGTCAAAGATTAATGAGAAGCTTGAGATGGAAAGATAGGAATTGGAGCTACAGCTTGTTGGGCTTGAGCCAGTCAATCAAGAAAATTAATAATTTAAGAACAAGCTTAAGTGTGCTAGTGAAGTGGAGGCAGTGTTGAGAGAAAAATTGGAGAAGAATGATTTGAAGCTCAAATCATATAAAAATGCTCTCAGTTGGTTGGACAATATTATGAGAAAAATAAACCATGTGCTAACATAGCTATTGGTTTAGACTATAAGGCATTGAATTCTCATAAGAAAGGTGAAGCTGACAGAGGAAAAGAAGCAGTGAACCATGATGTTCCTGTGATACTAAAGAAAGTTAATGCACCACTGTTTAAAGCTTGTGAGGTTGATTTCAGTGAAGTTGAGTTCGTCATCAAGAAAGAAATTTCAGATGAAGATAATGAAAAAATAATGTAAAAACCACTCATATTGCTGAAAATGAAAAGAAACCTATAGTAAACCAAACTGCAAAGACACCAACCAAGGAATTCAAAACTGAAATTGTTGGGAAAAAGAAAAAGAACATAAATGGAAAAATAGGTATAAACAAAAGCAGCAACTATGCCTATATTGCAGATGCTCCAAGGAAGCAGTGTAAAAAATGTGGCTCAACAAATCATCTAACTCACCTTTGTGGAACAGATGTTAGTGAGCCAAAAGTGGGAGCATGCAAATATAATGAGGTATTGGCTGGAGATCCCTATTCATTCTGTGATAGGTTTAATTGCATTCCTTGTAATATGAAGGTTATGACAAGCTGTCATAAACTGAGAAAGGATCTCAAGGAGTAAATCTTAGATCTACAGTTAAAAAGGATAATGCTAATCAAACAACGAGTGATGTTCTTTTTTAAAGCTCAAACTCAACTTCTATAAAAAAGAAAAAAGTACCCAACACTGCTTGGGTAACTAAACACACTTAATTCTCATTATGTGCAGGGCAAGAAGAATAAGGTCATATGGATCATTGACAGTGGATGTTCCAGACATATGACAGGTGATATAGCCCTATTATCACAATTTGAGGAGATGGTTGACCCATTGGTGACTTTTGGAGACAACAACAATGGATTCACAATGGGACATGCAAGTTAATTTCTGGGAATATTGTCATCGAAGATGTAGCACTAGTTGCTGGTCTTGAAGTAAATTTTGTAAGTGTCAACCAATTTACAGACAAAGGGTTCAAGGTGCTATTTGACAAAGAAGACTGTTCAATCACTAGCAAGAAAACTGGTGAAGTTGCTCTGAAAACAGCAAGGAAAGGAAGCATGTTTGTTGCAGACCTAAATTCAGCAAACAAGGATAGAATATGTTGCTTCTATACCAAGGCATCTATTGAGCAAAGCAAGTTGTGGCACAAGAAACTCTCTCACCTGAATTACAAAATAATTAATACCTTGGTGAAAAAGGAATTAGTGAGAGACATGCCAAATCTGGAATTTGCTCAAGATAAGTTTGTGAGGCTTGTCGAAAAGGCAAAATGAAGAGGTCCAGTCACAAGTGCAAGACTGTAAATTCAATAAGTGCACCATTGTAGCTTATTCACATGGACATGTTTGGACCAGTTAATGTCTTGTCTATTTCAAGAAATAAATATGCACTGGTGTACATGCAAAATGTGATGTGACCTTTGATGATGACAAGTGTACAGGCTTGAAATGCCTTGATGAAAATAAAGTTGAAGCCCTAAAATTTGAAATCTGAACATTGATAGTGATTCCAAAGATGAAGCTGAGATTAACACAGTCAACAAAATGGAGGAAGAAATAAATGAATCGGTGAACCTTGGAAAAGAGGATTCTTCTCAAACAAGAACCTCACCTGAATTTTATGGCACAAACTCAGAGGGAGAAAGAGATGATAGTTCTGCAAGTCATGCCTACAATGAAGAAAATACAAACAATTCTAGTCAACAAGATCACACCAAGAAATGGGACAGGAATCACACAATGGATGCTATAATTGGTGATCCAAATGCTGGTTAGAGGACTAGGAGTGCAACTGCAAATGAATGCTTACATGCATGTTTTCTTTCACAAATTGAGCGTAAGAAAACTGAGGAAGCTCTACTTGATTCTAATTCGATAACTGCCATGCTGGAAGAGCTAAATCAATTTGCAAGAAATAAAGTTTGGGAATTGGTTCCTGCGCCAAAGAACAAAAGTATCATCGAAATAAAGTGGGTGTACAGGAACAAGATGGATGAAAATGGAATTGTGACAAGGAACAAAGCAAGACTGGTTGCCAAAGGCTACTCACAAGAAAAATGAATTTATTATGATGAAACTTTTGCTCCAGTTGCAAGACTTGAAACAATAAGAATCTTTCTTGCATTTGCTGCACATTCAAATTTCAAGTTGTATCAAAATGGATGCGAAGAGTGCATTCCTTAATGGTGAGTTAGAAGAAGATGTATATGTGTAACAGCCACCTGGCTTTGAAGATCCAGAATTTCCAGGCTTTGTTTACAAACTGTTAAAGGCCCTTTATGGATTGAAGCAAGAACCTAGAGCATGGTATGACAAACTGTCAAAATTCTTACTTAAACTTGGATTCACAAGAGGCACAATTGACAAGACTCTATTCTATAAGTAGCATGGTGATGATATTATCCTAGTTCAAATTTATGTGGATGATATCATTTTTGGTTCTACTAATGAAAAGCTATGTCAAAGATTTTTAAGACTCATGCAGAGTGAATATGTGATGAGCATGATGGGAGAATTAAGTTACTTCCTTGGTCTTCAAGTTAGTCAAAGAAGTTATGGAATCTTCATTAGTCAAACCAAGTATGTCAAAGATTTATTGAAAAAATTTGGAATGGTTGACTGCTCACCTGCATCAACACATATGTCTACAACTACCAAGTTGGATGAAAATAAGAAAGGAAAAAGTGTAGACATTTCAGGTTATAGAGGAATGATTGGATCTTTGTTGTACTTAACTTCTAGTAGACCAGACATCATCTGTGCAATCTGTCTGTGTGCTAGATTTCAAGGAAATCCTAAAGAATTAAACTTGATGGCTATCAAGAGGACTTTCAGATATTTGAAGGGGACATCAAACTTGGGATTGTGGTATCCTAAGGGAACTGGTTTTGAAGCTGTTGGATACACAGATTCGGACTTTGTTGGATGCAGGGTAGATAGGAAGAGTACAAGTGGAAGCTATCAATTCCTTGGTCAAAGACTTGTATCTTGGTATAGTAAGAAACATCAATCTGTGTCAACTTCCACAACCGAGGCTGAATACATAGTTGCTGGAAGTTGTTGTGCTCAAATGCTTTGGATTAAAAATCAATTAATGGACTATGGCCTAGTGTTACACAAAATTCCAATCATGTATGACAATACTAGTGCCATATCTATTGTTTCTAATCCAGTTAATCATTCTAGAACTATGTACATTGATATAAGGTACCAATTCATTAGAGAACATACTGCAAATGATACCACCGAGCTTATTTTTGTTCCAACAGGAAAACAATTAGCTGACATTTTTACTAAACCTTTGGATGAAGCAACTTTCACTAGACTTGTAGGTGAAATTGGAATGCTTAATTCTTCATCCTAAGGCAAGAACTCAGCTAATGTGTTGTAGTAGATTAATTTTAGACTTCTCGATACTTAGAACTAAAATACTTTAATTCAATAAATTATTTCAGTAAAATACTCTTGATAAAAAATCATTCTAATTTTATATTGGTTTATTCAATATAAAATGGAATAATTCAGTCCAATTAGGATAAACTGGGTATTTATTCTACATCTCGATAAGTCACTATCTAGTTTTCGATAAGAGTCAGGATAATGACATCTCGATATGATTTTCTAATTCACGTGACTTCTCGATAAGCAAATATCAACCGTTTATTCCTACTTCTTAACAAGTCACATCTCTAGCCTATAAATACTCGGACACCTCGACATAACCCCTTTTTACACTTTCGAGATCTCAATTGACCTAGATTTTACAAATCTTCACCGTTCTCTCTCATTTCAAACTCTTTCTTTCTCAAATCTCTTACCCATTCAAACATATAAACTATCAATGGTTGCAAACATTGTTAGAGTTGTTATCCCAAAGGATGGTACCAACTACTTAGCTTTTACAGATGCAAATCAAGCTCCTGACAGTTTCAAATGCTTTGTCAAGTTTCTGTCTGAATTTTATCTTGCAGGAGCTTTAACTTCCAACCCTGTTCCCTACCTGGACGTGCTCAATGAGTTTTAGAACTCATCTGTGGTGAACACTATTGTGCATGAAAACCAGGCAGTTTCCTTGGTTGTCAATTGCTCAATTCAGGAAAGACAAGGGAGTTTGATGCCAATAATGTCAACAAAGATTTGGGCATTCCTACAGATGGCATGATGGAGGTACCAACAACACAAGAATTGGATGAGTTTATGAATTTCATAAACTACAGTGAGAAGATCAACCTTGTCAGCCTGAACAAGAAGCACCTAAGGTGGGGATGGTCTTTTCAGTTTAATTCTATTGTGAGAGCTTTCACTTACAGGAAGACTGGGTATGACAACATATCCAGCGTAGTTCAGAAGCTGGTGTTCCCATGTCCTACAACAGGCACATCAATATTGGCATATTGATCCTGGAAGAACTAAGCACCAGGCTCACAATGCCATTGATAAGCAGAGGTAAGGAAATTTCCTTCCCTAGGTTCATAATGTCTAATCTAAATTATAAAGTTGCAGACATTCATTTACTTGAAGGTATAGATAGAAGTAAAATAGGCAATTGTAAACAGGTGTCCAAAATATTATTTGGGTCACTCATTACAAAGAACCAGGTGAAGGTAGCCTTAAATGTCACTAACTTTATGTTGGAGAGATTTAAGAGCTACCCTTATCCTGTGCTTGACATGAGATCTAATGTAGGTTCTAGTTTAGTTATGGCTCTTGCACCTGTAGTAGTACAAAAACATGATAACCAACAGGAGCCTTCCCAAACTGAGACCCTTCTTTCAATACCACTAAAAGCTAGGGAACCAACTACTTCAGCCTCCCAACAGGTTGGAGTTAGTAAAAAAAAGAGAAAACAAACACCTATGGTTACTATTTCTAAGAGTGGTGAGGACCAAACAAATATTGAGTCAAACCTGGTTAGAAAGCCAAAAAAGTGTAAGAAGGTTGAGTTGACCACTCAAATTTCCACATCTGCATCTTCTCAAAAAGATGCAGTTGTAACAAAGGGGTTTGAACAGACTCTAAGGGCACCTTCTCAACAAGGTGCCAAAAATAAATTCTGAATCTCTAATCTTATTTCCCAAATTTCTTCTTCTTTAATAAAAGGATTGAATCTACTTCTCAAGCCTTGCCAAAATCAAGTGACACAGTTCAAGAAACTGTGATCACCACTTAGACACAACATTTAGATGGTGAGAGGCAACATGCTGAGGTAAACCTTGATGACCCTGTGCATGTTACTCTAGCACCTTCATATGCACCAGAGTCTTTACAGACTTCTAGGTTCGAGGGTATTCCTCTTGAGGGGGAGCTACTCAAATCCTCTTCAATTTAATTGAAGGTTTCTCAAGTAGGAACAACTTTCCTCAAAACCCTGGCTGAAATTGCTTCTTCAATTAAAGCTAGGAGTCCAATTGCCAATGATCCAGTCATTGAGGAGGCAAGCATAACACATTCAACTGCCAGTTCCTTGCAAGAAGAACAAGGGTTTGAGGCCATGGTACATGATAGTAACGTGATCAAATCCCCTCCATTTCAAATAGAGGTTCCCACCAGTGGTGAAAAACACACTATCACAACCACAGTTCAAGTTGTGAGTTCAAATATGACTCATATTACAAGTACAGTTCCAACCTCCATCCCAAACCCCTCAAACACAACAGACCAACCCTCTACCTCAAACAATACTCATCAAGCCTCTCACCTCATATCTTAATGGCTGCAAGATGCTCAAGCCCAACCTACAACACTTAATGATCTTTTGGTTAAGGAACTCAGGCCTAGCTAATATCACCCAACAACTCCTTACTACAGATATGTCAAACCAAGACTATCAAGCTATTCTACTTTCTTATTAGGAGGATTTTGAGGAACAACATGAGAAGATTGCTGATGAAGCATATGGTAATATGGATGCATGGCTTTCAAGGATTTCACAACAATAAGGGAGGAGGCCTTAACAAAATTTAGAGAAGAATATGTGATACTTTTGGGAAGCAATGCTAAGATCCTCACTCCCCAGGAGGTCTATGATGATGTGACAGAGGTTGATAAAGCACAATTAAAGGCCTTTCATCATATTGGAAGAGCCATGGAACACACCCTGGACAAGCATCAATTTGTTGTGAAAAAACTAATCAATGACAAAATTGATGAACTGATGCCCACACTTACATATATCAAATCCAAGTTCAACAAATTTTCTGACATACTTCAAGCTCTCTCTCTCATACCAGTGGAAGATAATGTATCTAAGTTGAGAGAGTCTTTCATAGCCTTGCATGAGGTGATCCAGAAGTAGATAACTCAAAACAATGACTCAGAGGTCAAGCTGGATCAGTTGTACTAGCTTGGTTTGAACCTTCAGCTTTTGTCATGGAGGAGATCAAAAATGTTGTGCAAAATTCTTTTGGTACTTTGGCTGTCTCCAGTTCACAACCTATGTCTACATCCACAAACCTTCAAATCCAAAACTTACAAGCTCAAGTCTCCACTCTACAGTCTTCCAATGACTCTTTCTCAGCTCAAGTCTCTCAGTTGACCTCACTGGTGCAAAGTCAGCAACAAGACATTAAGTCCCTAGTAGACTCCCACAAACATCTACAGATGCAGAATTTAGTATCTCTGGGGGCTATTATGGGAGCTTTAAACAAACCTCTTCCAGAATCACCACAAACAGTTAGGAATACACTCCCTCTACCTTCAATCTCTATGCCTGCTACCAAGACTAAGGGGGAGATGGAGTCACAGCTACAACTACAATCATCAAGCCAAGCCACAACTCAGATTCAAAAGAAGGATGATGTTGGAATGGACAGACTCTTGAAAGCAGCTGAAGGACCTTGTCTCGACAAGGAATTTGATGAACTCCTTAAAGCTCTCAGGATCTCTCTTAACAACAATCACTTCACCTACAAAAAGGCTTTGGACAGGAACATAACCTTTCTGAGAGTGGTGATGGTGATAAATGGAAATTACAGAGAAAAGAGGATTATTGCAAACATCAATGACTCATGAGTGAACATGTGTATACAGGTGTCTCTTTCTTATCTCCAATCTAGAAGAGAATCTGAGCTGGACATCCTAATCAACAAAGTCAACGGGATGATTTTAGAGGACACTCTTTTGCTCAATAAACACAATAAAGGTCAAGTAGCTACATTTTCAAATGCTTACCTTCAGCCCAGCAAGGGAGTGGCGTACATCTATCCATCTACCAAAAGGTGCAAACACTTCATGATCAATAAGTACTATGTCATAGGAAACTTGAGATTGATCATGACTTTGGAAACTGACTTGAAGACCAAGAAGAGCAAGAGCATTGAAGATGAAGAGATGATTAGGATTTTGGGTAGATACTTGAAGAACGCTGAAACCATGTTTCCTAGAACTCAAATCAATACTAAAGATGACTTGGATGATGATGAGCAGAAGAAAGGTGAGCAAAAATCTTATGGTTCCAATCCAAGTCAATCTAGCAAAATAACTGGCAGCTAGGGTGATGCCAAGAAGAAGGAGAAAGAATAAAATAAGGGAAGGGATGATAGTAAGAGAAGAAGGAAGGATGGAGAAGGGGTAACAATACAACAAGATGTCCAAGGAACCCAAATATCACAAACTCACAAAACTCAAACTCCCAAACCTAGCCAAACAAACACTCAATCAATCCAACCTCAAAAGACCAAGTACCTACACAAGCCAACTACAAACTCTATACTGAAGATACCTATCACAGCCATCCAAGTGTCATTAAAGAAAATATCAAAGCAACCTTCATTCAAGCCTCCAACCAAGAATCACTTCAAAACTGCAGGAAGAAAACCAAAGAAAATTCAAGCTAATGCTGGTGTCATCTGGAACTGTTTCAATCAGGATGACTTTCTACCAGTTTCAAGGAGCATAACAGATGATGATTATCACCAACAACTAGCTGAAAAGATAGTCAAAGTTTGGGTTATTTCTTTCAGAGAAGTCACGATCTATGACGAGGGTGACTCCTTCATTTTGCTGAATAAAGAAGTAATGGATATATTTTCCACTGTAGAGTTGAAGAGGGTGATCAGTTTGATGAAGGTTAAGGATTCCAGCACAAAAATGTGGAAGGCTGTGTCGGCTGAAAGATTGAGAGAAAGGGAAATTAGGCTTGCAAGGGAAAACATTGAGAGGGAGGAAAGAGAAAGGAAATATACCGAAGAAATTGAGATGTTTGAAAGAAGATCAAATGAATTAAAGGCAAGGAGATTGAGTAGAGTTTCAAAGAATGGACATTTTCTAAACATCAAGGTTAGCAGATTCTCAAAACTTAGAATTCATCTTCTCAATAATTAATCACTAGAAGAATGGCTCAAGCTAGTAGAAGCTCTAAAAGGGACTAAAATCATTGAAGAACTTAAAGTGCTAGTTAAAATCAACAACCTCATTAGAAAAGAACCTGGTTGTAATAACCCCAATTTTTGGAAATTTTTGAAACCCTTATGAATAGTGATTTTGCAGATTATGCTGAATGAGAAAACTTTTCATGCCACACTATGTAGAGGTTCTGTTATTGATATTCTGAGATTTTATTAGTACTCTATATGGTATATAAGTGTATGTAAAGATCGTCAGAAACCAATTCCGAACACTTTGATTTTTCCCGGAAATCCACTAGATACGGAAAGAATTAAGTATAAGGTAACAGTATAAAAAGGATTTAAATTAAAGGATTATAAGAGAGGATCATAAAAGGAATATAATGTATTGAGAAAGGTTAAGGAAACCCAAGTAATAAGATCCCGGGTATGATCCCTCAAACGAGAAATGAGAACGAAAGTTAAGCGAACCGTATAACAGATCAGCGGTCATTAGGCAAACAATTAGGAGTTAATCAAGGAGATTAGGATGATGAGGTCATCCAACCAATAAGAAGAGGGCAAGTAAGGGAGGATGACATCACAAAGTGACATAAGCATGACATAAGGGGAAGGAGGTGTGGTTGATTTAGAACCACACAAAGTTCAAGGTTAAAAAGGTAATTAACCAAAAACAAATCAAAAACAACCAAGCTAGGCAAAACAAATCACAAACACAAAAAATCATTTCATTTCTTCAAGGAAGCTCTCGGCTTTCTCTTCATTTTCAAGAAGAAGAATTTCAAAATTCAAGTTCCAAGCTTCCTTAATTGGTAAGATAATTATCTAGAACTCCTTATGGATAGATATGGCTATCCTATAAGTTTAAGCCTCCAATTCATTCTCAATCTCTTCCAAGAAATCAATGAAGAAGATAATGAATAGTGATTTCAAGATTTTTAACTTGATTTTTCTTGTTTTTCCTTTAAGATCCAAGCATCCCTAAGACATTTCAAGGCTTCTTAAGGCTTCCTAGCTACTCACAGCACTTCAAGGAAGGTATAACATCTCCAAACCCTAGCTTTACTTTGTATATTAGGATGATTTTGATATTTGTGGTAAAAGAGTAGCTTGATGCTTGTAGGTTTAGAGTTTGGGTTGGAGTTGTAGTGAATTGAATGTTGAAATCTTATTGATTGGTTAAAGGACTTAAGTATAGTTTAAATTCAAGTTTAAGAATAAGTATAAATTTTTAATTTTGAGTTGATTGGGGCTGTTATGATGTAGTATGGATGGAGTTTTGATTTGGTTGTGAATTGGGATTGATTGGTGGTTGATTTGGAATGGTTTAAATTTGGGAAATCGCGTAAACATAGTCATCGTAATGTCCGATTTACATTAGACTGCTTTTGTTCATAACATTAGGACCCTAGAACTCCCTGCAAGGTTTTGACCATTGCCATGTTTAGATATTTCATGTTACGAGCTTCGTTTTGATATGTGGTTCGTTTGATTCCGATGTACGGTTTAGGAGAAACGGCCGTTTTAAGTAACGACGTTTCGGGAACGAACCATTACCCCTCGCCTTACTTTGAAACATAGGTTAAAGACCTTAAAGGACTAATTGGAGTATGAAACATTTATTTACAGTGTGTTAGGCAGTTGGTAAGACACTCGCGAAAGAATTGCCTTAAAACTCGTAATGGTTAATTTATCAAAAATGGTGGAGCCGAGGGTACTCGAGCGACTTAAGAGAATCATTATGCGCAAAGCGAGCGTTAGAGTCTAAATTGGTTAAAGTATAGATTTACAAGTTACTTTGGTTTAATTCCAACTTATATGTTGTTTATAGGTTACCAGACTCGTCCCAAGCCATTTATAACCCCCAGTCGCTCAGGCAAGTTTTCTACCCATATAACTATTGTTGTGATGTATATGTGTATATGCATGATCTTGTGATAAATGCATATTTGTTATTAGCAAATTCTTGCGATATATTGTAGCATGTGATATGGTATATATGCATGCCTGTTTCGTATTCTTGATTTATATATATCTGTTGGTTCAAATGCTTATTCGTTGCATAATACCTATGCTAGAGATAAGCGGTATTTGCGTATACCCTTATTAAAGGGGACCCCAAGGTGAACATATTTCTAAACCGGGAGTCGATGTTCCCGAGTATATTATATATATATATATATATATATGGATATAGTTTTCAAAACTATTGATCGAATAAGGTTTATTCGATAACTTTATTTTATTTAATGAATATTATTTGAATATTCATTCGAGGACTTATGACTCTGTTTATTCTATTTAATGATTCTTATTTGAATATTCATTTGAGGATGTATGACTCCGTTTATTTTATTTAATGAATATTATTTGTAATATTCATTCGAGGTATTATGACTCCGTTTATTATTTAATAATATTCTTTATTTTATTAAAGAATAATGTTTCGATAATCAAACTTATTTTCAATTATTCAAATAAAGATAGTACTTTCGTATAAGTATATCTTTGGTTATTTAATATTCATTTCAAGTATGAGTTTTAAAACTTCTACTTCGATTATTTTTATAAGGATTATCTTTATGAGAATATTATTTAAATAATAATATTCAGATATTTTCTAATATATTGGGACTGATTTATTTCATTAAATCAGCATTACTCCAAACATTCTTAAAAATATTTTCGAGTCTTCAAAATGATTTTAAAAGTTAGAGCGGATCCCAAAACTCATTTTTATATTTAAGATCTTCCCTTTTAAAGGGGATTTAAATACTCGCTCAAAACCTGAGGTATCCGGCTCTGTGGTGTATTTTATATTCGCAACGAGGTTGCTGTTTTGATAAATGAATTGATTACTTGCCCAACGTTCGGGAAGTAAGTCCCTCTAATTGAGTCGGCATAAGCGACAGGCCGGGGTACGGTCTATTAAAGTGTAAGTGGCTGGGTGGCAGTCCATCAACGCGTAAGAGGCCGGGTGGCGGTCCAGCACAAGGTCCTTATGTGGCCAGGGTGATGACCGGTGGGGGATTCATCCATCTACTAGTAGAAAAGGTTACGTATTGGTATCTTTGCGTGATCAGCAAGATATCGGGTTTATGCCAAAATTCTTTCATTTCCAAATTTATTGGATATTGCAACTCTGTTCATACTTTACAAGACAGAGGTTTTCAGAAAATGTATGGGAGATATATATGAATATATTTATATATCGGGACTTAATGAAGCATCTCGTAACTTCATTATTTATAATGATATTTCAAGGATTGAATCTATTCAAGTCTTATCTTATAGTCTCATCTGGGTGATGAACTTTTGAAACTGATTATAACTTGAACAGTGGTAGTTCAAGTAGTATTCGGATATAAGTATATTGGAGTATCTTGTAACTTCATCTTTTAAACTTATATCTAGTAAATGATTATCTTGTGCCTGTCAAAGATTTTCAGAAAAACGTTGAGATAAGGTTAGATATATGAGATCACCTTGCAACGATAGTTTTATACAGTTATAAACTGGAACTCTGTGTATATTATGCATGGAAGAGGACTTCCAAGATTTTGAAAAGTATATATGTATATATACTGAATATTTTACGACTTCATCGCATTAAGATATCAAACTTGGTTCATTTCTTCTTGACCAAGACTTTCATGAGTACTATGAGAATGCTCATATATTGTAAATCATTATACATATTAATTTGGTGGGCTTGCTGCTCACCCTTGCTTTCTTCTTTCATCACACAACAACAGATAGAAAAGATGAACAGGACCAAGCTCCCAATTCGCGAGCGGATAGGAAACGTTCCGCAGTTTCCTATAGGCGTTGATGTCGCTGTAGCTGAGGTAGGAACTACCAATAGGCTAGGCTTCAACTTTTGATGTACCAGATTTATGTATATTTATGAATTGTAATAATGGCAAAGAAATGTAAATTTATTCAGAAACCCTTTTAAGGTGTATTGGCAGATAATTGTGGAATAAAATGACTTGTGATTATTTTTGGATATTCATCTCTGAGACTATAACTTGTGGTGTGTGTGTTTATTGTGGGGTCACAGTACAGAGTAGTTGATTATTTATTAATATTGGGTGTTATTAAGGGAAATGGAACTCGTGACAACCCGGATCCCCGACCCCAGATTTGGGGGTGTTACAGAAATAGTATCAAAGCTAAGCGTTATAAACCTCAGAGATGATGTGACGTTAAGATAATAAGTTCACTAAGATAATAAGTAACTCTTGCCAAGTTCATAGTCGGGCTACCTAACGTAGTACTGACAGTTAGAACCCTTACGGGAACCCTTATAAATATCGTGATAGTAACATAGTTCATTCTCGTATAGGGCAGCAGGGCACCGAACCCTGAGATTCCGGTGCATCAGCATGAGGATGTTTTATTACAAGTTGGAGATCAAATTGTGAATCCGATAGAGTAACCTAATGAGGGACCGGATGAGATTCATATTGAGAATGTTGCGGTTGAGGATGTTATTCCGGAAAGGATTGTGGCTGAGGAGGATCTCATGGAGGATCCTGATGAGAATGAAGAAAGGACCGCTGAGGAATTAATGACCGTAGTCAGGGCGACTACCAGAGCAAGAATGGCCGCGACGGTGGCACTAGAGGATGAAGAGTTACCAAGGGCACAAAGGTTAATGAGGGCAGAAGGAGTGGGGCCTTCCACGACACCAATTATACCAGTATCAGACCCTCTTTCAGAGGTTCCTGTAGACATCCATGAGGTTCCACCAATTCATGTTCCATCCCCGGTACAGAGCCCAGCACCTACTGAGGAAATGCCACCTTTATCTCCTGCACCATTGTCATATGATACCGTGCTTGGTTATCCGTTTGGATCTCCTGGGTCTGCGCCACCTGCACCCCATGGACTGCTAGATGCTACCACTCAGGCTTCTCTTATCGCAAATTATCATATGACGTTGGGTGGCCTGTCTGAGGCCCGTAATGTTAGGAGTGATCTGTTGGATCGACTTACTGCACCAAGAATTGAGGGCGGGGTACTTCCGGCAGGATTAGCTCACAGTATGGACAGGATTGAGGCTACCACCCGTGTTACAGCTAGAGGCCATCTTGAGGGTCAGATTGATCCAGCTCTACTTGCAACTATCTTGGACCTCATGACCGCTTTAATGGAGCAGGTTAGGGATGTTGTGTGTGCCCGCATTTCTTGATCCATAATAGTGTGCAGAGTCTGAGCAATCTGACAAGAATTTCATGCAGCACCGCTTTTGGAGGATTAGCCTAAGTTATGGATGATTAGTTTTAATGACTAGATGATTATCTATGGTAGTACTTTTGGGATAGAAGTGATCAGATCAAATGATGTAATTCTCTTTAATGTGTTCAGTTGTTGTACCCTCGAACAAATGGTTATGTATATATTCGTTAATTCCAGTTCAGATCAGTTTGTTTGTGATAAGATCACATTGTTAATTGCTCTATTAACACTTAAGAGAGTGTCATGAAGTTTATCGAACTTGAGAATTCATAATTTGCAAACATGCAAGGACAGAACGAGGGGAAGACTTAAGCAAAGTAAGTAAGACAAATACCTAATTCTCAAAATTTTTCCAAGCATATGCCCCCATGAGGAATAAGATTAGGGGCAAACCTTGAATGTGATAATCAGGGAGGTCGTAATTAAGATATAAGGAACCCAGAATATAATGAAGTGGAAAATGAGGATTTTAAATTAAAAGATGACCCCAATTATGGGGAGTAGGAAGAAATATTTCGACTGAGAAAACAGAAGTCGAGCAAGATAAGGAGACCCGGGACTGTACTCCTATACGGTACTCCTATACGGAAATTCATGGACCTGTCTAAACAGAACTTATACTTTTATTCCCAACCAACACCTTGAGGAAACAATGTAGTGGGAAATTCTTTCAGGACTTTGAAGTAGCTAAGCTCTCAGAGTTCCAAGGAACAAGCTGACCCAGTCGAGGCAAAAGCCTGGCTAAAGGAAATAGAGGAATCATTTGAGATTCTAAATGATTGACGAATCATAAAAGACTGTTTCTGTCACTTACCCTCCTAAGAGAGAGACCACCCGCCGGTGAAAGGCCAAGGAAGGCACGGAGCAAGAGATTATAATAAACTGATTTAAGTTCAGTCAATTGTTTTCAGGAAAGTACTTCCCAAGGTTATGGAGATAGTGTAAAAGCTTTAGAGCCAGAACAAAGGCAGACGAGTATGATGAATTATGAATCTAAGTTGTAAAAGTTATCAAGATTCGTTCTGAGGACACGAATCCAGAATGACGGGATGTTTGAAATCAATGTTTATGTTGTGTTGGTTCATGAAATAATGATAAGAGAAAGGAAAATAAAAAGAAACTGAAGTGGAAAGGAATATAAAGGCAATAGAGTTTGAGGTATGATAAGGGAGTTGGGTATGAGGAAACCCTAAAGACTCGTAGCAATAGAAATAGAAAAGTATGCATTCGTCAGGATGAGGGTGATTCACCATGAATTAAAATTGATGGTTGAAGGCATAAGAGATACATATATTTTATCCCCTGTAAGTTGGGAGGATTCGAGGAAACCTTGAGATAGTTTGAAGGATAAATAATGAGACGCGGATAGACTGAGGAGACAAGGAAGTAAGAAATTAGGAAAATTGGATGAAGGAAGCGACCTTCAAGAATATGAAGTGTAAGACCGGTGGCTTGATACCCAGAAAGGGAGACGCCAGGTATGAAAGATATCCCAACATTGAGATGACTGTTGAGATAAACAACAAAAGTAAATAAGGAATTATTAAGAAGAAGTTCGCGTTGAACATGACCAATATCTTCCAGAACATCCTCGTTATCGTTACCAAATTAGGCAAGAAAAGCGGATAACCGTTGTTATCTTTTGGAGACCATATTGATTGACCTCATTTTGAATACAGGTGTTATTGTGAAAATTAGGCATATACTATCGAGGTGGGAATAATTGAATAAGATAATCTATCAAGGATATATGACTTGATCTATCCATGGAAGGATGCATGTACCTTTTTAAAGGTAGAATTAAGGATAGAACCTCGATAACTTGAGATGAATCCTAGGGGAATGCATAAAGGTTGGCATTTCACCCTTAATAGGGACATCATGAGTTTTGACAGTATGAATTGGAAAGGATTAAAGTAATAACAACCTTTAAGGATCAGTGGAGAAATTTTTCAGAAGTATATAGACAATGATTCCGGTATTAATAAATGGTATCTTGATATGCCCTGTATCTAGGGAATACATGAGGAACGATTCAAGGATAACCTTAGAGGTTTTACAAGGAGAAAGGTAATATTCAAAATTTTCAAGAATAGAAATGTTGATAAAGGAAATATGACGTAATTATAATGATGTCAAGTGGGGCACGTGTTAAACCACGAGAAAGTATGGATCGAACCAGTAAGGGTCGAAATTGTTCAGGGCAATTAGGACTTAAGATAAAAGATGTTCTAAGTATGGATCGAACCAGTAAGGGTCGAAAGCTATGAAGGTTGTATTATGGTTTGGAAGATTGACATTCCTTCTGATGACTGTGCAATACCCAACCGTAATAGTAGTTGGTAAAGGTTTAATTCGTGTAATCGCCATGAGCGGGCTATCTATCTCAGAAGATACTATCTTGAGATAAGCCAGGACCATGTTTCAAAAAGGACTAGACGAACCCTTGAGTTAAGTCTTCTATTTAAGGCATACGATTAAGAATGGTATTAACCTGCTATCATTGCTTTGATTGAAACTCTTCTGCAATTTTATCTGCTTCATGTCATGTATGTATGTCAGGATCAGGAGTGTTCTTCATGAATCATGAATGGTGATTATGTTACCTCCTTAGAAGAATTTGATACGACATGTATGGACTCTGTATGGTTAGATATTAAGATTTCATGGAACGTGAATGACGACAGTAGGTCAGTAGTGGACCATAGTAATACAGCAATGAGTCTGCGAGTAATGAGCTGATTACAACCGTGAGAGTTGTATTGGAATGGATGTTGAGATTGAGTACCACTAATCGGGTCGTGGTAGTGTATAAGTTATCATTGATAGACTAATTAAGTAGAGTATCTACCTATTGAATATTTATTCCCTCTTATGAAAAGAGAGTCGTATTACTATATGAGGAAGGTTGCGGTGCAAGCATAGAATTCTAGTAACGATGATGTCTAGAATGAGATCCCAGATTCGATTTTCGATATCAAGGGAGTTTCAAAGGTGATTGTGTATAAGCTCGAGGAAGAGCAAGGGTCCATAAAATGATGGACAGAATAGCAAAAATATTTAGGCATGTGAAATATGATGCTATAATACTTGATGTTGATATAAATACATATATGTTTTGTTCTCCTATGACAAACCTCTATAGTTCAGAGGTAGGTTCCAAGCCAGATATTTTGTGGCAGTATATTTTTTTTATATATATACAATTCTCTTCAATTCGTTCTTTTCTCTCATTTTCATTTCATGTAAGTTGAGAAGAAAAACCCTTCCAGAAGGGGAGGTATTGCCGAATGACTATCTATCTGTGTGATAGAAGCCTAGTAGGATACCACATGTTGTTTAATTGCTTGTCAAGTACTAAAGGCTGGCCACCTTCTGTACTAACTATGCAATGTAACAAGTGTTCATGATCATAGTGATCTCTCAATAAATTCTTTTACTTCTATACGATGGATCAAGCTTTCAAAGATAGAAGCAGCTAGAAAGAAGTAGTATCAGTGCGGTGGTATTCCGAAACTAACGCGTTCGTGATACTAAGGTTTACATGGTTATTATAAGGTTATAGAACGTAACGAGCAAAAGTATAACCAGTATAATATTAGGAACTGAAGATAGTAACGATTACGAACTGGAAAAGAGTGGGTATTGAGGAGCAAAAGCTATAGTGCTAGGAGCTATGATAAGAGTTTGTGCAATAGACTTGAAAGAAATCGGAATGATCACTTAACGCGGATTGAGTTTTCTTACGACAATAGATCATATGTCAGTATTGAGATATCGCCTTATGAGATCCTTGAGGGAAGACAATATCGATCTCCCTTATGTTAGGATGAAGTTGTAGAGCGCAAAATGCTCGGACCCGCAATAGTCCAAAGGACCAGGGATATAATAGATCTAATCAGAGGACGGCTGGTAGTAACCCAAGATGGACATAAGAGGTATGCTGATTTGACTCGAAAGGACAAAGAGTATGAAATAGGGGACCTAGTAATGTTATAGGTATCCCTTGGAAAGGATTGATGAGATTCGGAAAGAAAGGAAAGCTAAGTCCACAATTTGTCGGACCCTTGGATATACTAAAACATATTGGGAAGTTAGCATACGAGCTAGCCCTACCCCCGAACCTGTAGCAAGTTCATAACGTGTTCCACGTATCAATGTTAAGGAAGTGTAATTCGGATGCCAGATAAATAGGGGCATATGAGCGCATAGACATGCAACCCGACGTAACCTATATGGAGCAACCAGGAAGGGTTATAGAGTGAAAAGGAACAAGTGCTTAGGAGAAGGGTTATCAAACTAGGCAGAGTTTGGTGGTAGGACCACAATGTGGGAAAATTTACTCGAGAGTTAGAAAGTGCAATACTAAGAGAGTATCCCTATTCATTTTCTATCTGATTCCGGGACGGAATCCGTTTAAGGAGGGGAGACTGTAATAACCCCAATTTTTGGAAATTTTTGAAACCCTTATGAATAGTGATTTTGCAGATTATGCTGAATGAGAAAACTTTTTATGCCACACTATGTAGAGGTTCTGTTATTGATATTCTGAGATTTTACTAGTACTCTATATGGTATATAAGTGTATGTAAAGATCGTCAGAATCCAATTCCGGACACTTTGATTTTTCCCGGAAATCCACTAGATACGGAAAGAATTGAGTATAAGGTAACAGGATAAAAAGGATTTAAATTAAAGGATTATAAGAGAGGATCATAAAAGGAATATAATGTATTGAGAAAGGTTAAGGAAACCCAAGTAATAAGATCCCGGGTATGATCCCTCAAACGAGAAATGAGAACAAAAGTTAAGCGAACCGTATACCAGATCAGTGGTCATTAGGCAAACAATTAGGAGTTAATCAAGGAGGTTAGGGATGATGAGGTCATCCAACCAATAAGAAGAGGGCAAGTGAGGGAGGATGACATCACAAAGTGACATAAGCATGACATAAGGGGAAGGAGGTGTGGTTGATTTAAAACCACACAAAGTTCAAGGTTAAAAAGGTAATTAACCAAAAACAAATCAAAAACAACCAAGTTAGGCAAAAAAAATCACAAACACAAAAAAATCATTTCATTTCTTCAAGGAAGCTCTCGGCTTTCTCTTTATTTTCAAGAAGAAGAATTTCAAAATTCAAGTTCCAAGCTTCCTTAATTGGTAAGATAATTATCTAGTATTCCTTATGCATAGATATGGCTATCCTATAAGTTTAAGCCTCCAATTCATTCTCAATCTCTTCCAAGAAATCAATGAAGAAGATAATGAATAGTGATTTCAAGATTTTTAACTTGATTTTTCTTGTTTTTCCTTTAAGATCCAAGCATCCCTAAGACATTTCAAGGCTTCTTAAGGCTTCCTAGCTACTCACATCACTTCAAGGAAGGTATAAAATCTCCAAACCCTAGCTTTACTTTCTATATTAGGATGATTTTGATAGTTGTGGTAAAAGAGTAGCTTGATGCTTGTAGGTTTAGAGTTTGGGTTGGAGTTGTAGTTGTAGTGAATTGAATGTTGAAATCTTATTGATTGGTTAAAGGACTTAAGTATAGTTTAAATTCAAGTTTAAGAATAAGTATAAATTGTTAATGTTGAGTTGATTGGGTCTGTTATGATGTAGTATGTATGGAGTTTTGATTTGGTTGTGAATTGGGATTGATTGGTGGTTGATTTGGAATGGTTTAAATTTGGGAAATCGCGTAAACATAGTCGTCGTAATGTCCGATTTACTTTAGACTGGTTTTGTTCATAACATTAGGATCCGAGAACTCCCTGCTAGGTTTTGACCATTGCCATATTTAGATATTTCATGTTACGAGCTTCGTTTTGATATGTGGTTCGTTTGATTCCGATGTACGGTTTAGGAGAAACGGCCGTTTAAAGTAACGACGTTTCGCGAACGAACCATTACCCCTTGCCTTACTTTGAAACATAGGTTAAAGACCTTAAAGGAATAATTGGAGTATGAAACATTTATGTAAAGTGTGTTAGGTAGTTGGTAAGACACTCGCGAAAGAATCGCCTTAAAACTCGTAATGGTTAATTTATCAAAAATGGTGGAGCCGAGGGTACTCGAGCGACTTAAGAGAATCATTATGCGCAAAGCGAGCGTTAGAGTCTAAATTGGTTAAAGTATAGATTTACAAGTGACTTTGGTTTAATTCCAACTTATATGTTGTTTATAGGTTGCCAGACTCGTCCCAAGCCATTTATAACCCCCAGTCTCTCAGGCAAGTTTTCTACCCGTATAACTGTTGTTGTGATGTATATGTGTATATGCATGATCTTGTGATAAATGCATATTTGTTATTAGCAAATTCTTGCGATATATTGTAGCATGTGATATGGTATATATGCATGCCTGTTTCGTATTCTTGATTTATATATATCTGTTGGTTCAAATGCTTATTCGTTGCATAATACCTATGCTAGAGATAAGCGGTATTTGCGTATACCCTTAGTAAAGGGGACCCCAAGGTGAACATATTTCTAAAACGGGAGTCGATGTTCCCGAGTATATTATATATATATATATATATATATTTATATATATATGGATATAGTTTTCAAAACTATTGATCGAATAAGGTTTATTCGAAAACTTTATTTTATTTAATGAATATTATTTGAATATTCATTCGAGGACTTATGACTCTGTTTATTCTATTTAATGATTATTATTTGAATATTCATTTGAGGATGTATGACTCCGTTTATTTTATTTAATGAATATTATTTGTAATATTCATTCGAGGTATTATGACTCCGTTTATTATTTAATAATATTCTTTATTTTATTAAAGAATAATGTTTCGATAATCAAACTTATTTTCGATTATTCAAATAGAGATAGTACTTTCGTATAAGTATATCTTTGGTTATTTAATATTCATTTCAAGTATGAGTTTTAAAACTTCTACTTTGATTATTTTTATAAGGATTATCTTTATGAGAATATTATTTAAATAATATTATTCAGATATTTTCAAATATATTGGGACTGATTTATTTCATTAAATCAGCATTACTCCAAACATTCTTAAAAATGTTTGCGAGTCTTCAAAATGATTTTAAAAGTTAGAGCGGATCCCAAAACTCATTTTTATATTTAAGATCTTCCCTTTTAAAGGGGATTTAAATACTCGCTCAAAACCTGAGGGATCCGGCTCTGTGGTGTATTTTATATTCGCAACGAGGTTGCTGTTTTAATAAATGAATTGATTACTTGCCCAACGTTCGGGAAGTAAGTCCCTCTAATTGAGTCGGCATAAGCGACAGGCCGGGGTACGATCTATCAAAGTGTAAGTGGCTGGGTGGCAGTCCATCAACGCGTAAGAGGCCGAGTGGCGGTCCAGCACAAGGTCCTTATGTGGCCAGGGTGATGACCGGTGGGGGATTCATCCATCTACTAGTAGAAAAGGTTACGTATTGGTATCTTTGCCTGATCAGCAAGATATCGGGTTTATGCCAAAATTCTTTCATTTCCAAATTTATTGGATATTGCAACTCTGTTCATACTTTACATGACAGAGGTTTTCAGAAAATGTATGGGAGATATATATGAATATATTTATATATCGGGACTTAATGAAGCATCTCATAACTTCATTATTTATAATGATATTTCAAGGATTGAATCTATTCAAGTCTTATCTTGTAGTCTCATCTGGGTGATGAACTTTTGAAACTGATTCTAACTTGAACGGTGGTAGTTCAAGTAGTATTCGGATATAAGTATATTGGAGTATCTTGTAACTTCATCTTTTAAACTTATATCTAGTAAATGATTATCTTGTGCATGTCAAAGATTTTCAGAAAAACGTTGAGACAAGGTTAGATATATGAGATCACCTTGCAACGATAGTTTTATACAGTTATAAACTGGAACTCTGTGTATATTATGCATGGAAGAGGACTTCCAAGATTTTGAAAAGTATATATGTATATATACTGAATATTTTGCGACTTCATCTCATTAAGATATCAAACTTGGTTCATTTCTTCTTGACCAAGACTTTCATGAGTACTATGAGAATGCTCATATATTGTAAATCAGTATACATATTATTTCGGTGGGCTTGCTGCTCACCCTTGCTTTCTTCTTTCATCACACAACAACAGATAGAAAAGATGAACAGGGCCAAGCTCCTAATTCGCGAGCGGATAGGAAACGTTCCGCAGTTTCCTATAGGCGTTGATGTCGCTGTAGCTGAGGTAGGAACTACCAATAGGCTAGGCTTCAACTTTTGATGTACCAGATTTATGTATATTTATGAATTGTAATAATGGCAAAGAAATGTAAATTTATTCAGAAACCCTTTTAAGGTGTATTGGCAGATAATTGTGGAATAAAATGACTTGTGATTATTTTTGGATATTCATCTCTGAGACTATAACTTGTGGTGTGTGTGTTTATTGTGGGGTAACAGTACAGAGTAGTTGATTATTTATTAAGATTGGGTGTTATTAAGGGAAATGGAACTCGTGACAACCCGGATCCCCGACCCCGGATTTGGGCGTGTTACACTGGCTATGAGAAATTTACCTAATGTCTGTAATTTGTGAACTGATGTAAATTCTGAATGTATTAAAAGTGTATTTATCAATCTGTCAATCTTATTATATTTAATTTTATCTTTAGGGTTTGTCTTGTTATCAGACGTAAATTTATGATAAGCAATCTTCTCACAATTTGGGGGAGATTGTTGTGCAAGATATGCTTGTATAATAACAAGAATAAGTCATATTGACAATCCTAAGATCAAGTTATTTGATAATCAATATTTGTATTCTGTAATTGTATTCTTTGAAACTGTAAAAATATTTAGTAGATTAGACTGAGATATTTTTAGATGAACAGTTTCAAGCTAAGGAATAAACTCTAGAAGAAGATCAAGTACCGATCCTGCCTCAGAGAAAGGATATAAAAGCTTGGAGTTGAATAGTGTTGTTTTATGAAAAATTTTCTAAGTCAAGATATCGACAAGTCACCGATCAAGGTATATCGAGAAGTCAGTCGAGAAGTCCAAAATCACTTGTATAAAAGTTCCAAAACATATCGACAAGTCATTTGAGCATGTAGAGATCTCAGAGATATCGAAAAGTCAAATGAAGATGTAGAGAACTGGAGATATCGACAAGTCAATTTCTCATATAGAGATCTCAGAGATATCTACAAGTCAAAATATATACATAGAGATCTCAGAGATATCGATAAGGCAATTCTACAGGTAGAGATCTCAGAGATATTGACAAGTCAAATTTTTCATGTAAAGAACTCAAGATGTCGACAAGTCAAAAGCCTATATAGAGAACTGAAGATGTCGACAAGTTATTCTGCATGAAGAGAACTGGAGACCTCGATAAGTCATTTACATATGTCGAGAACTCGAGATATCGATTAGTCATTATACTTATCGATATCTCACTTCTCTATAGAACAATAGGAGATCTCGATATACTATCTCAAATTCAGAATATAGACAAGTTCGAGATTCAAGATTATCAGTAAACAAACAATTCATTCACTGAATTGAAAAGTCTACAAAAGCATCTTGAAGAATATAAGATAAAGGGTCAAGATTCACTGGACAAAGGATAGTCACAGACCTGCAAGATTCTGCACAGATTTGCTAACACCAGAAAAGAAAATAGACAAGGTTGCTTTAGAAATTGGTTTAGTACACTTTAATGCTAGTTTTGTAAACCCGTGTTGTTAGTCTATAAAGCATGCACGGGTCCTTACTTTAGAAGTAACAAACAGATCTAGAAAATCTTATATTCTCTTAAGATAGAAGTTGAGTTCTTATTTTCTTAAGAACACGGATTTATAGCAAGACAAACTTAATTAATATAATTATATGAGATTTTGATATTGTGTCTTATGTGTTTTATTGTCAAGCATTTTATCTCTACAATTTTAAACTACTTTGTTCACCAATAATCCAAACAAGTTTAAAAGACAAATATAATTCAAGAAACACATTCACCGCCCTCTGTGTTACATTTCTTTGCATTCAATATCTAACAAGATCCGATAATCTTGGACAATATTAAAATTAAGGAAATAAAAATAATAAGAAACTGACCATCAACGGGATTATTGTAGAAGAGAGTACCAAAACTCTTGAATCCATCAGACTTAGCCTAACAAAGCTAACATGGACACCAAGACTGCGATGAACAGCAGAATAAACAATACAAAGAAAGATCCCATAAGTAACAGAAGCCCAATTTGGACTCTTTGCATTGCAATCGAAGTACATATTATTGGATTTATTTTTTTCAGATCAACATTTTTGAATTTTTTTAAAATATATGTAAAAATAACAATGCATGTTGGTATTTCAAATCACATGGTTTTGATTTTTGGGAATTTTGCATAAATATACTAAAAATGAAAAGATTTATAAAATTAATTATGGTTTTAAAAATTAATTACATTTTTACGGAAGGCAGACATATTAATTGCTGATATACATTCATAACTTCTAATTTGTTATTTCTGTTGCAAAACAAGTTTTTCTTCATATTTTCTCCATTCCTATCAACTACAACAATCAACTCTAACAGCAAAAAATGAAATCAATTACATAACTTAAATCACTTTGATCACAAAACTGAATACACGCACATCAATTAATGTTTCATCTGTTCTTCATCAGAAATCTCGAAGTTTAAAGTAATACTATAAATTTGTTTCTGATTAAGTTTCAGGTAATTTTATATAATTTAATTCATATGAAAATAGTAGATGTACTTGATTCATATTATTGTATATGACATGCTTGTATAATAACAAGACTAAGTCACATTGACAACCCTAAGATTAAGTTGTATGATAATCAATATCTGTATTTTGTATTATATTTCTTGATTCTGTAAATATGGTTAGTAGATTAGACTAGAGGATTTTTCTGTGAATAGTTTTAAGCTAAGGAATAAACTCTGGAAGAAGATCAAGTCATGATCATGACTCAGAGAAAAGATGTAGAAGCTTGGAGTTGAATAAAGTTGTTTTATGAAAAATGTTCTAATTCAAGATATCGACAAGTCACAGATCAAGTTATATCGATAAGTCATTCAAGAAGTCCAAAGTGACTTGTAGAGAAGTCCAAAATGGCTTATAGAGAAGCCTCAGAGATATCGACAAGTCAAATGAAGATGTAGAGACCAGGAGATATCGACAAGTCATTTCTTCACGTAGAGATCTTAGAGATATCGACAAGTCAAATGAAGATGTAGAGAATTAGAGATATCGACAAGTCAATTTCTCATATAGAGATCTCATAGATATCGATAAGTCAAATTGTGTGTATAGAGTTCTCAGAGATATCGACAAGTCATTTCTACATGTAGAGATCTCAGACATATCGACAAGTCATTTTATATGTAAAGAACTAGAGACCTCAACAAGTCAAATATACCTAGAGAGAACTCAGAGATATCGATAAGTCATTATACTTATCGATATGTCACTTCTCTATAGAACAATTGGAGATCTCAACATACTATCTCAAATTCAGAATATAGACAAGTTCAAGATTCAAGATTATCAGTCAATAAACAATTCATTCACTGAATTAGAAAGTGTACAAAAGCAGCTTGAAGAATACAAGATCAAGGGCCAAGATTAACTGGACAAAGGGTGTCATAGACCTGCAAGATTCTGCACACATTTGCTAACACCAGAAAAGGAAATAGACAAGGTTGCTTTAGAATTTGGTTTAATACATTTTAGTGCAAGTTTTGTAAAGTCGGGCTGCTAGTCTATAAAGCATACACAGGTCTTTAGTTCACAAGTAACAAAAAGATCTAGATCTTCTTGTATTCTCTCAAGAAAGAAGTTGGGTTCTTATTTTTCTTAAGAACAAAGATTTGTAGAAAGACAAGCTTGATTAATAAAATTAAGTGAGTTTTTGATATACTGTATTTGTGTGAATTCAGTCAACATAATATCTACATTTTTTAAACTGCTTTGTTCAAACCATTATCCATTAAGCTTAAAAATAAGAAAAAATCAAGAAACACATTCAACCCCCCCCCTGTTTTAAATTTCATAGCATTCAATATCTAACAATTGGTATCAGAGCAAAATCTGAAAGTAAATAGATAAAGATCTTGGAAGAATGAGTGCTCAGAATTTAACAAGCATCAAGATACCTAAATTTGACAAGGTCAACTACATATTTTGGAAAAAGGAGTATGTTTAGATTCTCAAAAATGGTCCTTTCATTCCTATGGTGAGAGTTTCCGAATCTACAGAAGAAGATATAGTCATACCAGCATATTATACACCTAAAGACCTCTTAACCTACATGGAGCCTGAAAAGGAAAAGGTTGCACTGGATAACAGTTTACAACTCATATTAATTGAGTCTATGGATAATATGATGTACAACAATATTATCAATTGTGAGTATGCTAAACAGATTTGGGAGAAGATTGAGATACTGTGTGAGGGGACAGAACCAAAGAAGAATTTTTGTGTCACAATATGAGGGTTTCATGGATAAACCTAAAGAAGCAATTACTGAAGTTTTTGAAAGATTAAACAAATTGATTAATGACTTGCAATTTCATGATAAATATTATGAAGTTGAGGAGGTTAACCTAAAGTTTTTGCTTACCCTTCCTGACCATCTTGAACAGAAGATATCTGTTATTGGAGAAGGAAGAGACTTGAGCTGAATGACATTGGAGGTCTTATATGGGATTATAAAAACATATGAGCTTGAAATGTTGCATAGAAAGTCATTGAAGGCAAACCAAGGACATGTAGTAGATGGATCTAGTTCTTGATGGTCAGTGACAGTAAAATGCTTGAAGATGAAGAAGAAGCTCAAACTCCAGTCACTCATGTTGTTGAGGAAAAGAAAAAGGAGCCCCAGATGATAGTCATATTGGAGCTAGAGGAGGATGAGTATTATACCCTTGATGAGCTAGATGAGATGGATCAATCTATGTCTTACCTTGCTAGAAAATTTTCTAATATTAGGGTGAAAATCCAAAGTACTTCAAGAGCAAGGGACAAACCTCAAATAGCAACAACTAGAAAGGAAAAACTCAGTACAACTCAGGTGGCAAAGGTGGCTACAAAAATGGATCCGTTGAAAGATAAAAAATTAGGTGTTTTAACTGTGATGAGTTGGGCCACTTTGCAACTGAGTGTAGGAAGCCAAAGAAAGTGAAGGAGGATAAAGCTTACTTGGAGTTGGAAGCAAAATATGAAGCTCTCTTAAGAAAATAACAGGGAAAGGCTTACATAGTCGAAGGCAAGAGTTGGGATGATACTGATGAGAATGATGATCATGAAGAATTTGGAAATTATGCACTCATGGCTTTAGATCAAGGAGAATCATCCTCATCAAAATCAGAAGTACCAACTCTAACTATCATTGATTTAAATACAAGCCAATATAAAGAAATTGTTGAAAAGATGAGTGTAGAAATGTTTCACATCCACACAAATATGGTGGCAGCTATTGAGGAAGTTAGTAGACTGTCAAAGATCAATGAGAGGCTTGAGATTGAAAAGTAAGAGTTGGAGCTGCAGCTTGTTGAGCTTGAAACAGTCAAGCAAGATAATGAATATCTGAAAAACAAGCTCAAGTGTGCAAGTAAAATTGAAGCGGTGCTGAGGGAAAAATCAGAAAAGAATGAAGTAAAGTTGAAGTCCTTTAAAAATGCATTTCAGTTAGTTGGACAATACCATGAGAAAAATAAATCATGTGCTAATGTAGCTATTGGTTTGGACTATGATGCCTTGAACACAAATAAGAAAAATGAAGGTGGCAAATGAAAAGAAATTGCAGATCAAGATGTCCCAAGTGTGCTGAGAAAAGTAAATGCACCTGTGTTCAAGGCATGTGAGGTTAATTTCAGTGAAGTTGAGTTGGTCATCAAGCAAGAACTTGCAGATGAAGATAGTGAAAAGAAAGATGCAGAAACAACTCCCACAAATGAAAAGCTTATGAGGGAAGGGAAGACGTGTTAACCATGTCGGGCAGACATAAAAGCATTATTAAAGGAACCAATAAGGTGTACCCTGAAGTACCAAATGTCTTTTGCATCTTTCATCTACTGGAAAACATTAAAACAAAATTCAAGAAAAACTTGAAGAGGTCAAAGGAAGAATTCATATCTGTTGCAAATGCCTATAGTGTCAAAAAATCAACTATCACATGAAAGAACTTAAGAAAGTCGATAAAAGAGTGCAATTTTATTTGCAACAGATTGACTATGAAAAATGGGCTAAGGTCTACTCCACAAATAATAGATATTCAAACATGACATCAAATGTTGCAGAATCTCTAAATTCAATGATCACTTCAATAAGAGAGCTACCAATTTGCATTATGTTAGAAAGTTTATGAGGTTTAATACAAAAATGGAGTTGGAAAACCCGGTAGGAAGCAACTACAACAACAACACATTTAACTAGGAAGTATAATGAATTGTTGAAGACAAATTACCAACTACTCTTTGGATTTAAATGTAAACTATACCAACCTATATTTATTAGTTACATAAATTAGTACATTTAACATTTTCTTTAAATAACTTACTAGGTGCATCCAACAAATGAAATATTCTTTAAAGTGCATAATAAGGAGAAGAATTATGTGATTGACCTTAGTAAAAGAACTTGAACTTATAACAGGTATATGCAAATATAATTCAAAAAATATATTTTTTTTGAAGCATAAAATCGTACTTTACATATTGTCTTTTTCATTTATTCACCTTTTCAGATTCCAAATGGATAATATGTCATGTTTTCATGCAATTGCTGTTTTAAAAAAAGCAAATTTGGATCCTAATGAGCATTATTCCTCATATTATAAAAAGGAAACAATGATTGCAACTTATAAATAAACTGTTTACCCTGTTGGGAACAAGGACTATTGAAAAATACCAGAAGAAATAAATCAGTGAAAGTCTATCCTCCAGAAGGAAGAATTAAAGTCGGTAGACCAAAGAAGAGAAGATGTAAAGCTCATTGGGAGAAAAAAGGAAAAGCACGAGTGTAATGTGAAAAATGCAACCAAATCGGACATATTCGAAGGACTTGCAGAAATCCGATGAACAACTAGTTCATTTATTAAATTTTGTTTTTAAGTTTGGACTATCATTTTTTACATGCATGTACTATGAGTGCAATAATTTTAGTTATGTGTTTATATACATTTTAAAGCGTAAATCATGTTTATAATACGGTTCAATATAAACTTGTGATATATCTTAACATTGACGCTATTTTGCAACCTTACATGCATAAATGAACTTTTAATGCAACCACATTGAGAATAATGTAATATCTTTCAACTCTTTATCTAACTGCTTATGCAACTTGCTATAAAAAAAATATATAAAAGAACTTATGTAACCCTTTATGAAAAGTTTAATGTAACCAACTATAAACTTTGCAATCACTTTTATAAACCTTATAGAACCTAAAACTAGATCCATAAAATAAATTTAAAACCTATAATGCAATTTCATTGGCAGTTTGAAAATTATTGCAACCCATTTTAAAACCCTATATGAAAACCATAACATCTAAAAAAGAGAATCAAAACATAAGTACTTTTGTATGAACCAAAAACCGTCAAAACAATCTTAAACAACCATATAGAAAAACTTATATAACCAGTTATGTAAAATATTTTTACAACCAATTATGCAAAAATTATCATACCCGGCAATATACTACAAAAAATCGTTATTAAAAGAATTATATTCAACAACTTATGCAACTTTAAATTCAAAATTCTCTCTTATGCAACCAGTTATGAAATATTTTTTTACTTATAGAACAAACTAATCTACAATCATATAACATCATGGAAAAAAATTATTCAACAAAGTTTAAAGAACTAAAACAAAGTGAAACACGTTCTGTACTGCAGGAAATGTAATATAATATAAAAACAATTTTAAAACAACTTATGTAACCCTTTATGAAACCTTTAATGTAACCAGTTATAAACTTTGCAACCACTTTTAAAACACCTTCTATAACCTAAAACCAGATCCATAGATAAAGGAAATATCCCAATAAATAACTATTTGGAGAAAAAAGGTTATAAATGCTGTAAATTTGAAAATGGTTGAAAATAAAGCTCAAACACAGTAGTACATGTCACCATCATCCAAAATGTCTAGAAAAATCATTTACATTTGATTTAACTTCTGCAACTTTTCAAGAAACTAATTAGGCAACCAAAGGTATTGATTTTATATTGTACAAGATAAGTTTGTGTATTGGTTCTTATTAATTTATAATTTCGTTCCTTTTAACGCTAAATAAAATTAGATTTACATTATAAAGATTACTTCAACTATCATTTTCCTCCCATTTTTATAAAACTTAATATTTCAAAAACCAAATGCAAAGTTATAAAATCATAAATTGTTAAACATTTATTCAATCTTTCTAAAACCCAACTAGGGGATTAATGAATCAGTTATGCAACAAAAAATATCATACCTAGTAATATATTACAAAACAATTGTTATTAAAATAATTATATTCAACGGCTTATGCAACTTTAAATTCAAAATTCTCTCTTATGCAACCAATTTTGAAATATTTTTTTTACTTATAGAACAAACTAATCTACAATTATGTAATATCATGGAAATAAATTATACAACAAAGTTCAAAAAATTAAAACAAAGTGAAGCACGCTATGTACTATAGGATATGTAATATAATATTGCAACTTTGAATTTAACATTCATAAAAATATTGGTTTTGATTCACCAAGTCAGAATCTACGATATCAATGATAATATTTCACCAAGTCCACAAGTCACCAAGTCAGAATCTACAATCTCAAATTAAATAGAGTACAAACAGAAAATTCAAATCACAAGATCTCAATATAGTCTTTCATTTTCTTGGTTTTCTTCCCACGCATATCCAACTTCTTCTTCCCTAACGCATTTCTTTTATTTAGTTTCATATTTTGAACATAATCCTCATGATCTTCATTAGCATCAGCAATATATTCAGTTTCACTGTCATAATAATAGATCTGTTTATCAATGGCATACGAGTACAATAAAAAACCAATTCTGGATCGATGAGTTTCAACATCAAAACTATCTTTTGGAAATTCCTTTTTCATAGCAAAGTACTCTCCAATGCATATCATATACATTCCACTTTCACTGCAAAATAACATGGTTATATAGAAAACCTTAAAATAAAGCGGCTAAAAAATTCAACCAAATATACAATATATTCAAAGTATTATATAAAAACTAACATATTTGTGCACTGAGGATAAGATAGACGTGTATAAATTGATGTCACACAATCATTCTTTCCCTTCACTGAATATAAGTTAGCATGAAAATCAATGTCACTCCTTAAGTAAAATCAGTGAGGAGAAGAAAGTGAGGAAGCAACTTAGAGAAAGGTAGCAAAGCTTCCTTGAAAACATCTTTAACTGAATCTTTCTTAAAAATATTACACACGCAAATCTCCCCATTGATAAGCTTGAAAATAGCAAGAACCCAATGATTATGCTCATGCAACCATATTAGTATCAAAACAAACTCCACGGATGACCACGAAGTACCGTAGGGCAGCAAAGATCCATTAATAACATCTAAAATATCCAGCCTCGAATCGATTTTTGACTCAACAATATTATCACAGTCAGGACTATATCATAATAAAGTGATAGAATTATTTTGTGAAAGTTGGTGTCTGTAGTAATCATCGTCTTCATAAAATTTGCATTGTACTTCACTTTTTTGTTCAGTAGTACAAAAAAACATCAATATGCTACATATATCAACAATAAACCAATCATTAAAAATGAACATTAACAATACAACAATAATAGATTTCAAAAAATGTTAAAACTTACAGAGTTTGAAAGATTGAAACTCACATACTCAATAAAATGAAACAAAATCTTCTCACTTATAAACTTCCCTCCCAACTTCAAAGGAGGACTAAAATCATTGTCTTCTTTGAGATAAAAACTTACACTTCAAAATCAAATATATATAAGTACTAAATACATAACAAAAATACAAAGAGATATGTAAAAAGATATCAAACCTATTCTTCGCACGAATTCCAGTGTCTAACCACTCATAATACTCTGCACTTAAGTCTAACTATGGAAGCTTCCCGATATCTTCATCAAATGGAAAAATTGAAACTTCTTTTTTATTATTCAAATTACTAACAACTTTATTTGAGCTTGAACCATATGTTGTAAAAATGGAGATTTCAAAAATGTATGAAGCTAATCTGTCTTTTGGGCAAAGGAGTGGTAAAACTAGGATTCCACAACACAACAACTTTAGATGTATGCTACAATTTATACACACACACACACAAGAACATTAAATCAGAAAGTATAACTAAAGAATTAAAACAAGACAACATAAATAAAAATATTCTAAGAAAAACTCTAAAATTATAGAAAGTTATCACTCCTGCATCTTTCATATCATCATGATTAGATTTATTGAAAATAGTTGCCAAATCATCCATTCCCTCATCACATGTAGCATTATTCAAAGCCTCCCGTGCAAGAATTTTATAATCAACATTACCACAGTCAACTGAAGATGATGTTGTATCCGACGTATTCTTACACAATGTTGTAACTTCAACTTCAACTCCTGGCACATCTACAACAATTGAAACAACATATTTTGCAACTTGTTCAGATTTGTTTCCACTTCCTACAACAGCCTCCACATCATTTACAACTTCTCCCGCATCATTCTTATTAAATATTTCATTAACTTCTTCATTGGGTACTGCTTCCTCAGTAACTTCTTCAATATTGTTCAACATTTGTCCAATAGGCGCACCCTGATTAACTTTTTCAGCTGAAGACCTATTATCAAACTTTTTATCTCAAATTCAATTTGATTCAACGTCTTAGGAGACGATTCATCCACAAAAATACCTTCATCACCAAATTCAACAAAAATATCAATTATTTTATCGTCACACGAAACTTCATTTTATATGTTATTTCATTAATAAAGAAAATATAGATGCTACAGAGAGACGAGGTAAAGAGGGAGAGGGAGAGAGAGAGAGAGGGAGAGAGAGAGAGAGGGGGGGAGAGGGGGGGAGAGAGAGAGGTAGAGAGAGAGGGGGGAGTGAGAGATAGAGAGAAGCAAGAGAGAGGGAGACTTCCATATCCACCGAAATGAGAAAAAATGGAGAGAGATTGAAATTTATAGAGAAACATAAGAGAGAGAGAGAGAGAGGAAGCAAAATTAAGAAAAAACATAAGAGAGAGATGAAAGTGGGAGCGGGAGAATGGGCTGGGTTATTGCAACTTACAGTTGCAAATTAAATGCTCTATTTTTTTTAATAATGTATATTTGCAAGAACTAAGACATGTGGTTAACTTAATATTTATAAATTTCTTGGCTCTCCCTCTGAGCCCTTGTTAGGTCACACAACACTGTAGAAGGGGGTTGAATACAGTGTTTAATACAATCAAATCGATTTCGAACACAAGTAACAGTAAACAGATATATTTAATATAATAAACTATTACAATGGAACTGTTCTCTCTCAGTGATGAACAAATATCACGAGAGCTGCTAGGTTACAATGTATGATCTTCTTGATAATGATAACACATATAGTGTAAACCTATATCTGTGTTTATATAGTACACAGTTACAAGATAACTTCAAATTAATATGGAATATAATTTTGTCTCCTAAACTATATCAATCAGATATCTTATACAATTCTTTCAGTCCTCTAACTCTTTCCATGCATATCTTCTTTTATATTAGACTCGATCTTCTTTCCTGTAAATCATCTTCCTTCCTTAACTGTAAGTCCTCCCGTACTTAAGTTCTGATTTCTATCTTCTGATAACCTAAGTTCTGATATCCTTAAGTTCTGACTTCCAGTAAGTACTAATTCTAGTAAGTACTGATATTTCCTGTTTGTTAAGATCTGAAAACTAAACATGAAACATATTAGACATGACATCTCAAATATATCTAACAATCTCCCCCAACTTGTAAATTCTGCAAAATATACAAGTTAATAGATTTGATGATGTCAAAAACATTTAAGTGCAAATGCAATAAGAGTTTAATAAGACTATTAACTACAACTTACAGTCCTTGTAGCTTTACCAACATCACTGGATCATTCTGAATCCATAATGATTCTTAACAAAAAAAATTAATAGCTTATCTTTAGCTTTTCTCAGAACTTCAACTAACTGTGCTTTCACCTGCATCAGTTCTTCAGCTCTACTGTCACCAATTTGATAAATGGTTGTTCTGAGAGTTTGAATTGATGTTCTTTCAAGTCCATCACCAAGTCTGATAACTCTAGGATGTGAAGAGTGTTCATTATTACATAAGCATCTTCCTTTTAGAATAACTTCCACTTTAGCAGAGTTCTTCAGCATAGGAATTTCTCTTCCATCATCTTCAGTAATCATTGATATATACTAAGAAGTCTTTGTACCAGAGATTCTAAGTAGATCTCTTATAGCCTTCAAAATGTATTCTGACCATCTTCTTGTAACATCAGATTTTACTTCCAGAAGATAGTGAATATGTTGAAGCTCTCTGACAGACTTCTTTAGCACATCAGTATCAGCTAGTATGTAAGTTAATCCATCATTGAGAAATAAGATCAATTTCTCCTTTAGATTATCCTTATCATGAGCATCTATCAAAATTTAAGCAGACAGCACTTTGTCAAGGTGCTTTTATTTGATTTGTTCATATGGTTTATCTGTCAACATGAAAGGATCTCTTAGAGTAACTTCTACTCCTGTTTGTATCTTCTTTTTATCAGAACCTAATCCAACTCTATCTCTAGGTTGCTTGGCTCTCAACCCAAATGTTGTGAGTTGATTAATAATAAGATTGGATTTTGGTTCAACTGGAGTAGATTTCTTCCATAATAGCTTCTTCTTATCAACAATTGTCATCTTTTTCAAATCAACTTGATCAGAATTTGCTGTTTCTTCTGTAACTTAATGTTCTTCATTCTGAACAACTTAAGCAGTGTCAGAGGTTGTTTTAGATTCTTCAATTATCTTTCTTCTCTTCAGAATTTGAACAGTTTTATCTTCTATCAAATCATCATCATGCATTGTAGTTTGATAGACTGGAACGGAAGAACTTATCTTTTTCTCAATCTTTAAAGGTTCTTCAACTTTTTCTTTTCCTTTTGACTTAGGATCACTCTCAGTTTGTGATCTAGTCTTGGACTTTGAAGTCTCATAATTTGACTTTTCCCTGATCACAATGCCTTTTTCCTTAGGCCTTGGAGGTTTCTTTGCATCAGAAGCTTTAGACTTAAGATTTATCTTCTCAGCTGCAAATCTAGCTTCTTCCTCCTTGAGAGTTTCCAAATCCACTCCTGGATTTTGTTTCAGAAATAATCTTTTAGCTATCTCCTCATTAAGTGTCTGAATTTTAGGATCTTTCTAATAAACAGTAGTCTGCTTCCCTTTTAGCTTCAGAGTTTGTAAAAACTTCTGAGAGTCTTTAGATCCTGACTGAATCAGAATATCAGAACTTGACATCAGACTTTGTTTATCAGAACTTGACTTGTCTTGTGTAGAAGATTTGCTAACATCGGAAATTACTTTCTGTGAAGATTTTCTTTGAACTTTTCCTTGACCTTTGCTTTTATCAGAGTTTCCCTGGTCATCACCTTTATCATCCTTTTTCTTCAGTATTTGAGTAGGTGAGCATTTGGACTTAACTACCTTCTCCCCCTTTTTCGCATCATCAGGAAGTAAGAGAGAGAGAAAAGAAGTTCAACTGAAGATTGGATTTCATCCATTTGAGCTTTCCGAGAAGCTTGGTTAGCCAGAACCTCATCAATTTGGGCCTGTTGCTTCTCTTTAATCTTCTCAATGGTTTCAACTTTCTCAAGAGTAGGTTTGATATACCTATTCTTTTCAAGCTTAATCTGTAGATCTAGCTTATCAGCATGTTCCTTTAGTGTATTAACCTTTTCATGTGTAGAAGAATGTAGACCTTGAAGATGTTTGGTAGACAGAGCTGTGATCTTGAGTTGTGTCTTGAAATCAGCATTTGTGAGCAACTCATCAGCTTTAGCAATATGCTCTGTCAGAATTTTAGGGCTTGGAATAAAATCTGATTCATTCCACTTCTTGGTCCACTCCACACCTCTGTGAGTATCCTCCCAAAGAATAGATGCTTCCTTTTTAACAAATTTCTTTACCAATGCTTCCTTCCCTAGTATGGGAACTGGAGTCTCAATAGAAACACTGTCTTCAGAATTTGAGGAAGACTCATTATGTGTTGACAGCACAACAGTGTGTGAAGCAACTGGAGATTCAGGAATAGCATTATCTAAATTCTGAGCATAAGAATTTATCTCCAGAGCTGGTATGGTTGGTGTAGATGGTCTCTCAGCATCTAAGATTGGAGAGTTGACTGTAGATGGTTGAGCTTCTATAGATGGAGCTTGCAGATAAAGAACAGTTGGTATATTCAGATTATGAATATCTATTTCAGAAGTTGTAGCTTGTTCTTCAGCATCATATGTAGCTTTAATAGGAGAGACAGAAGGTGTTGACAGAGTATCCTGAGCTTGAGTAGGGAATGGCAGAGCTTCAATTACCACAAGTTCTGATGAGATCAGAGATTCCTGATCCCCTTCCTCAGCTTCAGTTGAATCCTCAGATATATGCTTGGCCTTGTACCTTTCTGCCCTCATTTTCTTTAGTCTCCTTGACAGTGAAGGAGTTGCTTTAGCAGCTTCAGAACTTACAGATTTCCTCTTCAAAGTATCAGAACTTTAAGCTGCAGTTTCTTTCTGAGAAGTAACATTCTCAGCTCCGATTGTCACAGGTTCTGATGCATGAACCTGTGCTTCAACTGTTTCTCAAATCATCACAATTTATTATTGACCATAATTTTAATCAAAACATTCATCAAAAGATACAGTTTAAGTGGATGAAATAAAGATTAATAGGTTGCACTAAGAACATTTACAATGACATAATATGAGATAAACACATAATATGAGATAAACACAGACTAAATCTTGCAATTAAAAGAAATTTCATTAATATATCAAACAAGTACATTTCATGAAATTTATATATTACATGCAAAAATTACAAGATAGTCCTAGTCTAAGATGGTTAACATCAACAGCCTTAGTCCTAGAAGAAAACCTATCGACTAGTTCCTCCTGCTGCTGACAAAAAGCACTACAAGACGGATGATTCATTCTTGCTGAAGGAGAGCCTCTCTCCTTTCTTCTTCCAATCGATCAAGATGGAGCTGATAGTCCATTGAAAAGAACAAGAGGTGTGTGTGAACCTCTTGTGGAACAGAGTTCCAGATCTCTTCAGGAATGGCGATGACATGCCACTCCTGTTGCCAGTCATCACAACTCAACTCTACATTGAAATTTTCATAGTTCATGAACAAGTTGAAAAGAACCATTTTTGTTTATGAAGAAGAAAAATGATGAGAATTAAGAGAGAGACTGAGTTTGTGAGAAAATGGAAGATGATTTGGCTGACATGAATTGTCGGTTTAAATAGCCATCGAAATACCAAGGGACTCGGGACTATTTAATGATTAAGAGTAGAAATAATGATGCATCGTCTCCCTAGACCGATGTGTAATAATAACAGTCAGTAAAAGTTAAAGCAGGAGTTAATGGGCACTGGAAATAAGTAATAATTACTGTGCACATGCAGTTTTTCAAGACAAAGACGTTTACCACTAACCCTTAATGATTATGACTGTTTTTATCTCACCTAAATATTCTGATTAAATATGACTGTTTCACTTTTTTTACCACAAATAACTCAAGTAAAGAATAATGACACGTAAGCATCAAGGATTCCATCAGGATTTAATATCAGAACTAACTTATATCAGATATTAACAGTCATCAGAATATGGCTTCTGAACTCAAAAAGTGAATATCTTTTTCTGTGATTCTTTATACAAATACTGACTTGATTCTTCAGAGTTTAATCATCAGAACTTTCATCAGAACTTGTCCTCGGAATTTATGCAAATGACACTTAACTGTTTGTCAAAAATAACTTAATCACCACAGTAGTTTTCATCATTCATATGGAGTGAAAGTGTGTGCATTTAGCAGAATATTAGATAAAGATTAAAGTCTGATAAACTTCAGTACATCTTAGAAATAAGGCATAACTAAGAAAAGTGCTTAAAATTTGTCATCAATCATGAAGTCTACTCAAGATCAAATTTATGCAAGAATCCACCTCAACTGTTTGTGCTCATTTTATGCATCTTTTGAAATTCCTTTTTACAGTGGCTTCTCAGTGTAAGTGAGTCACAACTGCTTATCAGAATTTATGTTATTATCAGAGTATTTCTCCAGTAATCAGAGAATGTGAAAAGTCACCAAGAAAAATTTATGTGCTTTTTTAATGCATATTACTTAATACCAGCAATGCATTTGGGTCTTCCTTTCCACATATTTACTCTAGATCTCAAAGGAGTACCTGACTTTTATTTTCTTTTTTTTGATAAGTGAGGCTTATCAGCATTTAGTTCATCCTTAAGATTTACTGACATCAGAATTTGACAGATAAGAAGCAAGAATCTAGTTTTTGACTTAGTAATAAGATACACAAAGTAAACTTGACTAAGCTCAAAATCAGAATTTGCCTGTGTTAATGAATTTCCACATAAATAACTAATTCAAACATGGGATTTCTAGTATGTTAAAGACTACTAGGTCAGCATCTAGCACAGTTATCCCCATTGGATTGAATAGTCACAGAACATTTAAAACACTATCAGAGTTTAAAGATCCACATCATATAACAATCAGCATTTAATGAATTTCAATTAAAGCACAGATTATATGAAAATAAAACAATCTGTAAACACTGATCATAAAGTCTGATGTATGAGAACAAAAACTAAGTAGATTTAGAGAAAGAACCTGAAACCATTCCAAGTTCATTTACCAGTCTTGTAAAAGTAGCTTCACATAGTGGTTTTATGAAGATATCTGCTAGTTGTTGATCTGTTGGAACAAAATGTAATTCCACTATACCTTTCATCACATGTTCCCTTTTAAAATGGTATCTAATGTTGATGTGCTTTGTCATTGAGTGTTGAACTGGATTACCTGTCATAGCAAAAGCACTTTGATTATCACAGTAAATAAGTACTTTTGAAAATTCTAACTCATAATCCAGTAACTGATTCTTCATCCAAAGAATCTGTGCACAACAACTTCCTGCAGCAATATATTCTGCTTCTGAAGTTGATGTGGAAATTGACTTCTGTTTCTTGCTAAACCAAGAAACCAATCTGCCTCCAAGAAATTGGCAGCTTCCACTAGTGCTTTTCCTGTCTATTTTGCATCCTACAAAATCTGCATTTGAGTAACCTATTAGCTTAAAATATGATTCTCTAGGATACCACAATCCCAGATCAGTTGTACCCTTAAGGTACTTGAAAATTCTTTTCACAGCTATTAAGTGAGGTTCTCTTGGATCAGCCTGAAATCTTGCACAAAGACAGGTAGCATACATGATATCAGGTCTACTTGCAGTTAAATTGAGTAAAGAGCCAATCATACCTCTGTAGTTAGTAATATCTACTGATGAACCAGTATCTTTATCTAACTTGGTTGCAGTGGCCATGGGAGTGGATGCAGTTGAACAATCTTGCATTCCAAATTTCTTCAGTAAATTTCTGGTGTACTTGGATTGACAAATAAAAGTACCTTCTTCATTTTTCTTGACTTGAAGTCCCAGAAAATAACTGAGTTCTCCCATCATACTCATTTGATATCTTGACTGCAATTAGTTTTGCAAACCTCTCACAGAGTTTGGCATTTGAAGAACCAAATATGATATCATCAACATATATCTGTACCAAAAGTAGATCATTTCCATGGTTGAGGTAGAATAGTGTTTTATCAATTGTACCTCTGTGAAATTCACTTTCTAGAAGGAATTGAGCTAAAGTCTCATACCATGCTCTAGGAGCTTGCTTAAGGCCATAAAGTGCTTTGTCAAGCCTGTAGACATGATTTGGAAATTTTGAATCCTCAAAGCCTAGAGGTTGTTCAACATGCACCTCTTCTTTCAATTCTCCATTGAGAAAAGCACTTTTTACATCCATTTGAAAGACTTTAAACTTTTTGTGAGCAGCATAAGCCAAAAAGATTCTTATGGCTTCCAATCTAGCAACTGGTGCAAATGTTTCATCATAATCAATACCCTTCGGTTGAGAGTAACCCTTAGCAACCAACCTTGCTTTGTTTCTTGTAATTATGCCATCACTGTCAGTTTTGTTTCTGAACACCCACTTTGTGCCAACAATTGATATGTTATTTGGTCTTGGCACTAGGGTCCAGACTTTATTTCTTTCAAATTCATTTAACTATTCATACATTGCTTGCACCCAATCAGCATCTTGAAGAGCTTCTTCCACTTTCTTTGGTTCAGTCTGAGATAGAAAAGAATGATAGAGACATTCATTTGATGTTGCAGTTCTAGTTTTGACACCTGCTTCAGGATCTCCAATTATTAAGTCAGGTGTATGTGATTTGGTCCACTTCCTTGCATATTGAAGTTGACTTCTAGAACTGGATCCTCCCCCATGATCCATGCTGTCTCCATCAGCATTTTCTGATGCTCCCCCTGTAGTTATGCTCTCTGAGACTTCAAAATTTGACTTGGATCCTTCAGGATTTGAAGTATCAGAGTTTCCAGAATTATCATAATTTGGCTCATCAGAATTAGATGAATCAGAACTTGAAGAGACAGTGACAGGTTCTGATGCTTCTTGAGAGTCTTGAGATGTGGTAGGATCTTCAGCTTGCTCCCCCTGGACAGGTGCATTTTCCTTTGGAGTTGTTACCACAGATTCAATGACATCAGTACTTACAAGATCAGAGTATAAGCATCGGAATTTACAGAATCAGAATTTAAGTCTTCATTTTCAAATCTCAGCTGATCGTGATCATTGAAATCTTCAAGTCCAGTAAGCTTCTTATCATCAAAAGATACATTGATAGATTCCATGACCACCCTTGTTCTTAATTTGTAGACTCTGAAGGCTTTTGTGGAAAGTGGATATCCAACAAAAATTCCTTCATCAGCTTTTAGATCAAATTTTGACAGTTGTTCAGGATGAGTCTTAAGAACAAAACACGTACATCCAAATACATGAAAGTATTTCAGATTTGGCTTATTTTTCTTCACCATCTCATATGGTGTTTTTCTTTACTTGTTTATGAGTGTATCATTTTGTGTAAAATAAGCAGTCTGCACAACTTCAGCCCAAAAGTAGGTTGCCAGCTTTGCTTCATCAAGCATAGTTCGTGCAGCTTCAATGAGAGTCCTGTTCTTTCTTTCTACAACTCCATTTTTCTGTGGAGTTCGAGGTGCAGAAAATTCTTGTTTGATTCCATGCTCTTTGCAGAACTCTTCCACGATTGAATTCTTGAACTCAGTGCCAATATCACTTCTTATAATTTTAACAGAATCTTTGACCAACTTATCTAGCTGTCTGACATGATCAGTTAGAGTAGATGCAACTTCATTCTTCTTGTGCAAAAAATACACCCAAGTGTACCTTGTGAATTCATCCACAATAACCATAGAATATTTCTTCTTTGCAATAGACATGACATTGACTAGACCAAATAGATCAACATACAGTAGGTGATAAGGCTCAAGAATTAATGACTCAGTTTTGCTCTTGAAAGAAGATTTTCTTTGTTTTACCTTTTGACATTAATCACAAAGGCCATCAGGAGCAAATACTGATTTTGGCAGTCCTCTCACAAGATCTTTCTTTACAAGCTCATTTATGCTGTTGAAGCTTAAATGAGAGAGTATTTTGTGCCAATTCCAGCTTTCTTCAATCGATGCTCTACTCAACAAACAGATTGCAGAACCATCAGAACTTGTTAAAAGTCTGGCTTCATAAATGTTACCATGCCTGTAACCTTTGAGAACCACTTTGTCTGTAGAATTGCTTACAACTTCACAGTGTTCTTCAAAGAAATCCACATGATAACCTATGTCACAAATTTGACTCACACTTAGCAGATTGTGTTTAAATCTTGAGACAAGAGCTACTGTTTCAATGATGACATTCCCAAGATTAATATTGCCATATCCCAGAGTTTTTCCCATGTTGCCATCTCCATAAGAAACTCCTGGGCCAGCTTTCTCCACAAAGTCTGAGAGCAGGGCTTTATTTCCAGTCATATGTCCTGAACATCCACTATCCAGTACTAGGATATTTTTCCTGTTGTCCTGCAATCACAAAGACCACTAATGGTTAGTTTTAAGGACCCAGACTTGCTTGGATCCTTTGGCCTTTTTAAGTTTGTTAGCATTTGCAGCGGATTTAATATCAGAGTTTATGCTATCATGCTGTTTATCAGAAATTATATCGGATTTTGCATCAGACTTTACACTAGAAGGAATTAAAGTAACTTTCTTCAAAGAATGTTTTATTTGATAATAATCATAGTAAAACTATGATATTCCTTACAAGTATAAATGGAATGCCATAAAATACCACAATGAAAACAAGGATTTCGTGGCTTAAACCTAACAGACTGACTCTTAACTCCTGACTTAGGAGGTAAAGAGTTTATATTCTTATTCTTCCTGCAAAAAGAAGCAAGATGGTTAGGGTTTCCACAGTTATAACATTTCTTTCTAGAAGCATTAGGAACAGGCATATAATTATTGCTTTTATTCACACCTTCCTTTCCATTCCTATTTTTCCTAGCTGCCTTTACCTTGTTGACATTCCTTATTTCTTTTAGCTTATGCTTAAGCTACTTCTTTGTCATTAATCCTATGTTAACTTCAGCTGGTTTATCCTGTTCTAATTTATCAGAAGTTGAATTTTCCTTAACTTATGCTACAGACTCTTTCATCTTTTCAGAATCAGACTTTACAGTTTTAGCTACAAACTTAACAGGATTTACCTTTGGCTTAACAATATATTTAACAACAATAGGCTCAATTTGTTCAGTTCCTTTTTCACTTTTATCATCTCCATAACCTAAGCCCTCTTTCCAGTTTCCACTACTTAATAAATTCTGAGTTGTTCTGACAGAGTTAGTCCAAGTCTTGATAATCTCTTTTTCTTTTTCTAACTCAGTTTTCAGAGATTGATTCAATTTTAGCACTTCATCTCTAACATAAAAAGCATCATCTCTTTCTTTTTGAGTTCGATGAAACGTAACTAACTGCTTTTCTACATAGTCATTCCTTTTCTTATAAGCAAGATTTTCAGAAGTTAATCTTTTACATGTTAAAGTTTGATCCCTGTAGCTAATAAACATGGTTTAAGATATAATCTCAACTCAGTAATATCATCAGTATGAAAGGCATAAGTTGTTTAAGGTACCTTTAATTCAGCAGTTTTAGGGCTGCCATCAGCATTTGCCATTAAAGCATAATTCACCTCATCTTCAGAATCTGAAGAGTCTGTCCAGCTTTTCTTCTTCGTGACAAGTGCCTTTCCCTTGTCACTCTTTCATTTCTTGCAGTCAGGAGATATGTGGCCTCTTTCACCACAATTGTAGTATTTGACATTTGAGTTGTCTCCTCTGTCAGACTTTGCACTTTTGCCTTCATACTTTCTGAACCCTTTCTTATCAGTACTTCCACCTTTCTTGGAAAACTTCTTTCCCCTTCTGAATCTCTTGTAGGCTATCTTTGTGATACCCTTCACCATAAGAGCACACAATTTCATCATCTCTTCATCAGCATCTATTTCAGGTAAACTTTTAGTTTCTGAATCATCATCATCAGAACTTAATGATTCTGAATCAGACTTTATGATGAGAGCCTTTCCTTTGCCTTTCTTTGAGATAGCCACTTTGGGGGATTCCTTCTCAGCTTTAAGAGCAACTGTCCTTGACTTTCTCCCATGCCTCTTGCTCCTTTGATCCATCTCAAGTTCATAAGTCTTGAGCATACCATAAATTTCATCAAGAGTAGTTAAATCAAGAGCATAGTTGGCTCTTATAGTAGTAGACTTCAAATCCCAACTTTCAGGAAGAGCTAAAAGGAATTTTAGATTTGAATCTTCAAGATCATATTCCTTGTCCACAAATGACAGATCATTCAAGAGTTTGACAAACCTGTCATATAAGTCAGTTAATGACTCATCAGCTTTTAAGTCAAAGTGTTCATACTCTTGAGTGAGTATAGTCCTCATGTTCTTCTTGATTGCATCAGTTCCCTGGCATCTTATCTCCAAAACATCCCATATCTCCTTTGCAGTCTTGCAATGAATTATCCTATTTGACATAACATTATCAATGGCACTATGCAGAAAATGACTTACCTTTGCATCCTTGGAAATGGATGAGATATATTCAGCTGTATACTCACTTTTCTCCTTTGGTATGGTCTTTGCTGGCTGATCTACAACTACAACAAAGAGCTTGGTTGCCTTATGTGGTCCTTCATTAATTCTGTCAAGGTATTCTGGATCTATAGCTTCCAGAAACATAACCATCTTCACTTTCCATATGGGATACTCAGAAGATCTCAGTATGGGAACCCTAATAGTCTCATATTGACTGTGGGTTTGAGTCTTTTGAGTTTCTTCAGTTTTAATGGGCTTGCTTGGAGTTTCTGCTTCTTCAGACATGATTGTTTTGGATCTTTACTGTATGTGTGTTAACAGATAAGCTCTAATACCAATTGTTAGGTCACACAACACTGTAGAAGGGGGTTGAATACAGTTTTTAATACAATCAAATCGATTTCGAACACAAGTAACAGTAAACAGATATATTCAATATAATAAACTCTGTTACAATGAAACTGTTCTCTCTCAGTGATGAACAAATATCACGAGAGCTGCTAGGTTACAATGTATGATCTTCTCGATAATGATAACACATATAGTGTAAACCTATGTCTGTGTTTATATAGTACACAGTTACAAGATAACTTCTAATTGATATGGAATATAATTCTGTCTCCTAAAATATATCAATCAGATATCTTATACAATTCTTTCAGTCTTCTAACTCTTTCCATGCATATCGTCTTTTGTATTAGTCTCAATCTTTTTCCTGTAAATCAGCTTCCTTCCTTAACTGTAAGTCATCCCGTACTTAAGTTCTGATATCTATCTTCTGATAACCTAAGTTCTTATATCCTTAAGTTCTGACTTCCAGTAAGTACTGATTCCAGTAAGTACTGATATTTCCTGTTTGTTAAGATCTGAAAACTAAACATGAAACATATTAGACATGACATCTCAAATATATCTAACAGCCCTTTTGCTAACTTGAACACTTCTTTCTTATTCGTCCTCTCTATCTCTCTCTCTCTCCTCTCTCGATTTGCAGTGGCTGATACAAAATGAGTGATGAAGAAAAGAAAACAGGGTTTTGGGTGTGGTCTTTTCAGATATGACTTCATTCCATGCTTAAAGAGTATAATATATTACAACAAGAAAAGGAGTAAGAATGCAAGAGGCAGGGGGTATGTCCCAGTTTTATTTGGAAAATTGAAGTTTTACTTGATCATAAATGTGGGCGAGATTCTTCTCCAGCTATTTGGAATCATCTCAGGACAAAGTCTCTGCTTTTCCTGATAATCATATGCACTTAGAAATCATCATAAGATAATCGAAGAATCAGGATTCCTACCCATCATGTTATTAAATATAGAACCTTCCGATTGTTCAAGCTTTCATCAGTAAAATACAAGAAGTATAGGTGTAATAACGCAAATTTTTGAGACTTTGTAAAACGTTTGATGAATAGTAACCCTCACGATCGGGGGAAACGTTTTAGCCCACACTATGTTATGCATGGGAAATTTATTTTCCGAGTCGATAACGTGATTATACGTACCAAATAAGTGTATATAAACGCTATTAGTTTTCGAAGAAAGCGAACTTTGAAAATCGACCGTATCTACAAACTGTCTAGGAATACGAGAATCACAATATAATTACGAATCTAAAATCCTACAAATTCAAACCCAAGTACAAGGCTTTAAATCATAAAGGACGTATACGAAAGGAATTACCCCACGAACCACTTACGAAGGTTTACTACGAAAACGAATAAGCGACCGAGCGAACGCGTAAGCGAATAAATAAAACGTATCAATCCATGCTAACCATGAAAACTAACTAAAGTAAGAAAGTAACCATGGTTAACAACCAAATAGTAGCCTACCTAGAAGACATGATGACCTAGCTAGCAAATAGTGCCATGAATAGTAAAGCAAGTATCTAAGCTAGTATTATAGCTTGGAAAATAGGCAAGCTAGCTAGATTGGATGAGATTTTCAAATCCTAAGATTATATACTAAAAGATTTATCACATTTTCAAGAATCAAACAAGAAGCAACAAAAATTTTATCTTCCTTCTCTCTCTTGAAGCTTCATTCGGCCATTTCAAGAAACAAGGGAATTCAATTTTCAAAATCCAACTTCTAGCCATGGATAAATTCTCCAATTAATTCCTAAACTTCCTACATATCAAACTAAGGTAAGATAAATTTTGAGAGCATTTCATTGAGGTTTAGATAGTCAAATAATTCCATGAAAGTGATGATAAATAGTGCCAAGTAGTAACACTTCTTGATTTCTTGATTTCATGGCATGATCTAGGATCCTTAAGCACAACCAAGCCTCCACAAGGTTCAACCATAAAGAAGGACACATTCTAATATTTCAATAAGGGTATAAATCCTTACCTAAACTTTGTTTAAGGTTTAAGTTTCAAGAAGATTAAGGATCTTATTTGTAAACCTAGTTTTGATGATTGATTTTATATTTTCTTGATGATTAGTTAGTTACTTATTAAGGTTGATGTTGTGCCCTCAAGAACATGATGTTCTTGAGAGAAGTAAGTGTTAAAATAATGGTATGGTGATAAATGATGGTTGATTAATGATTTTGAGCGAAAATGAAACTCGAGTCGAGAGCGTAAGGAAGTTAAAACGAGAAAAACGTAACCATAAGTTTTCTACAGAAACACCATATGCATAAACTATGATTTCTTCAAAAGTAAGACTAAAAAATGATATAGATTGTTGTAAGGATCATTTAGGCGCTTGAATCGCTTGCTTTCTATTTACGGTTTAAAAATTAAGTCTGTTTTAGTGAAAACGATTTACGCGATAAAAACTACTACGAATTACGAACTTTGCAAATAGGAATGATCGACTTAATAATATTCAAATATCATGAAATTTTTAAAGAGAGTAAGAAATAGAGTTATTAACTGGCATAAAAATTTCAAGTAAAAATATGGATTTGTCAGTTTTATAAAAATGTTGGAGCCAATAGAAATGATCGACTTAATTATTTTGTATTATTAAATATTAAGTCAATTTATTAAACATAAATTAGTTGAGGAATATTATTTCAAATATTCTTTTAAAAATATAATTATTTCAGGTTTAATTATTTAATAATTGTTATTTAATTATTAAATATTTATTAAATGATGTAATATGATTTAAAAATAGTAAGATTTAATTTTTAATATTTTTTGAAGATTCAAAAAATCATCATAATTATTTCAGATCGTCAAAAATATTATCTTGACGTATTTTTAAAGATTGTACAGTCACACAGTGGTTTGTACCAATGCTACATTTATCCGGGAATCACAGAGATCAGAAAGGCAGGAATTATGAAGGTCAGAGAGAATAGTGGGGACATACAAACATCTCAGTTATATGCATTAAAGTTGGAACCTCAGGACAGAATTTAAGAGTTATTGATAGTTGAATCAGAGGAAGCTCAGGTAGAAGTACTTGAGGGACTGGACGTCAGGGCAGTGTTTCACATGTCGGGGAAGTTTAGTCGTATCAGATTCACAAGGAGTACTTATGCTATATCCAAGGATCAAGCCTATCTATTCTGAAGCAGAGACTTTAATAGATTCAGTACAAGAAGTGATTACAAGACTGAGATTGGGACATAAACAAGATTTGATAGCTATAGGTAAGACAAGCAATATGTGTCAAGTAACTATCAGGGGTTTTGCTACAATAGAACAAGAAGCTTGACAAACAAGGATGAGTAGGGATTCAGTTGAAGAGTTATGATAAAGGTGAAATGTTTTCTTAGGGAAGAAGCCAGTCAAAACTTATAGTGCATCGGGAAAGAGTTGGGATGGATCAGATGATGAGAAGGAAGATCATGAATATCTTGCTTTCATTGCAATCTCTGAAGATGGTCCAACTCGCATATCTCAGGTTTCAATTAATTGGACCACTGCAATATTTTGCTCTCAATATTCAATGCATGTTAAGATCTTAGTGTTTAATTGTTTAACACTCGCACAAGCATGATAGCATCACACATAGATAATGCTGAACTAGTTCACTAGATTACTTTTCTGGTACCTAGGATTGATGTTTAACTTGTGCATGTTACATTAATTAATCTTAAAATATGTGTTTGAATATTTGTTGAACATGATTTATTTCTTTAGTGAGATATATGTTTTCCAGTACTTAAGACCTTTGTTTATGCTTACTCTCTGTATCATATCACAATGTGATTTATTCTTTTAATCTGAATTGTTTGTTAAGATATGTTAGTTTATAATTGGATTGAGATAGCTAGATGAGATACATCAACAGGATTGGACTAGATAGAATTAGTGATTTATTTGTTAATAATATTTATTCCATATCATGCATGTCTTGCTTAATTCTTACGTGTAATGTTTCTAAATGAATGCCATGTATTCTCAATGCAATGCTTGCTTATTTCAATACTATGAATGCATCTCTTAGTACTTGCATTAATTTTAGAAAAGCATGCTTTAGAATTACAGTAGTGCAAAGACTGGTAGTCCTCCTTAGCCTAGAGACAATTTTGTCAAGGGTATTAAAATGGAGAAAATGGCTAGTCAAAGATAAAAATTAGCATGATAAGGTTGCAGCTGTTGTTATCTCTGTTTATAGTAAAATCTCTAATCTAACTGGACCCAAACTGATAAGTTGGGTACCAAGAAATGTTCATCCATTTGTGAGTGTATGACATAACAGGTTAATTGATTCATATGCATTCTTGGTAATTCATACTCAAGGCATATGATCAAAGAAAGAGCCTCACAATCAAATGTGATTGAAAAAATCTATTCCGTCAAAAATCTTTGGAGATGATAGCAAAGGTTTTTACTACAGGACAAGCTACACAGAAAAAGGGATGTCATCATGGATTCAACAATTGTTATCGCTGATAACAACTAACCATTGAAGTAACTGATAATAATTGAAGCATCTTTCTTGCTGGAGAATCAAGATACAAATCCTCTTATCAGACTGTTATGCATCAAAGGACAAAATGTTAATTCAAAGAAGGATTAGTGTCTCGTCTGAAGCAGGAAGGTTGAAAAACTTGCTCCTCTTAGAGTAAGGAAATGATATGCTCGTAGTTAAACTGGAATCTCAGGAAAGGTGAAGTCAATGGTTTCTGCTATAAAGTTTCATCTGATAAAAGTTTAGCTATGGCATTAGAAGCTCCCACCCTTGAACATCAACTCAAGGAACTCTTTTTTGAAAAGGGGTTAGTGAGAGGACTGCATCATTTGGAATTCAGAAGGATGATAAATGTGAGGCATGTCAGAAAAGAGAAGTCAAAGACAACATCACATCAAAGTAAAGATATACCTTAGTGATGGTGGATGACTACTCTTATCAAACAAAGTTGTTTTTCGTGTGTTCTTAAGATAAGACATCGCAGATGGTGATTGATCACATCTAAAGATCAAGTCGAAAGCAATTATAAAAGAAATGATCTTATGATCAGATAATGGGACTGAATTCAAGAAGCAGTTCTGATTAATATATGTTACATCAAGAACATTCTAAGACATATTCAGCACTGGGAGCTCTATGTCATAATGGAGTGGTACAAAGGAAGAACCGAAACTTGATTAAAGCAACAAGTATAATGTCAAGCTAATCAAGACTTTCTAAATACCAAAGGGCTGAAGTAGTCAATACAGTTTGCTACAAGTAAGATCGAGCCTTGATCGGGATGTATACATGAAGATCACTAATGAGTTAATGGCCAACAGCAGCAAATACTGGATAACCTGAAAGTGTTTGGAGAGAATGTTCTAAAGAAGTAAACAATCAAATGTTTTCAGTTGTTTGAAGATCTTGGAATTTGCAGCTAAGACTGGTTAGGATATTTTCCATGGCTACTTAGTGGAGTATACAACCTATAGGCCATTTGTAGTTGATCAATAGAAGGTTATAGAAAGTCTAAGTGCATAGTTCAACAACTTCATGCTCTAAGATGTTACAGGATAAATTAATGGTATTGATGATTCATATCGAAGAAATGGAATGGCAGTGTAATACACAACTCATTACTTCAATAAAGCCAGACAGCAAGGGTAAGGATTTTCAGGAAATCCCAGCAAAAGCTTAGGGGGAGCAATAGAAGGATCAACTAGTCAGACTCAACACCACATTGTAAATCTAGAGGACACTACAAGAACATATTTGCTAGGACAAAGGGTTTGATGTCAATATTATTCCCAGAGTCTAGTTCTTAAGTGATCCAGATGGTGGAGTAATGATTAGCAGAGCTACTGAGTATGAATGATTATTTCTCTAGTTTTCTATATAAAGAAGAAACTAAGAAAGTTACAAAAGCTCTGATAGATCCGGATTGATTGGGTGATTGCTGTTAAGGCGAAAACACGCGCTAATAACACACGCAAGTATACGCGTTCACAAGTAATATATAATACTTTCTAGTTCGTTCTCACAGAGACTCAGACTAATTATGTTCAATTAAACTCACTCACCAATGTATGATTACTTCTCAATATCAAGACAATAACACTTATATTTGATTATCTAATTATTAACTACAATTAACTACTAGAATTAAGCACTTAATTAACACTTGAACTAACAATATTAAAACACTCATGAGATCACAACTTCATTACTACTTCCTTCAATAGTCATTATTATTACCCTTAGCATGCAATAGTGATGATATTAATCAAATAACACGAAACTGATAAAAGCCGACTTTCATTGTACTAATACCATTCTACCAAGCATCCACAATTAAGATAGAAGTTGAATAGGCATCAATTATGTTGAGTCCCTATATGTCTACAGAAATTGACAACATAACGATTTAAGCACAAGTTATTCCTTTTGATTACATAGGGCGAATAAAATGGTTAGAGTTACCCACTAATCATGCATACTCTTACATGAACATATGCTAGTATGGCAAGTTCTAAATCTCAAGATCCACCGTCGCTTCACAAGAGATTAACACCCTATCGTATATGTTCGCGACGCACATAAGACAAATACGCACAACCAATACTAGATATCATACAATCATCACACACTAAGGTATTAAACAACTAACTAAAGAATTCCATAGTAAATCCGTTATGACCCCATGATCACGATTAGCCCATGATAGCACTCATCGTCATCATGGGTTCATATGAAAACATGATAATAACACACGAGAATAACAACTAAAACTACTTATATTAAACCAGAGTACGTCACAAGAGTAATTAGGTTCAAAGTAAAGAAAACTAGCATCCAACATTACAACGAAATAAAGAATCACAAGAAAATATGCTTCCTCTTCGTTGCGGTGTGCTAAAATGGTCTTCTTCCTTATCTCCTCACTCTTCGATTAATACTACGATCCAACCTTTTTGAAACGTCTCTGAAATCTACTTATATAGAAGTCCCATAAAGCCCAGATAACTCAGAAGTTGGAAGCCAAACAGAAATAGGAGTCTAAAAAAATTAATCTAAAAATACGACCCTGCGCGGCCGCTCAGCATTCCTGAGCGGGCGCTCAGTCCCCTTCTGGAAACTGATCTGTTTTTCCTCCGTTTCTTCGCTGTAATCTGCTCCTATATTCCCTCTTACAATGCTAGACACACGCCAAGGCTTATTATTGATGAAATCTCTTCCGAAATGTAATTAATACCCTGAAATGCACAAACACTAGAAAAACGCATCAAATACACAAAATACTTGATTTCAAGACACCAATTCAAGCTATTATAAGACGTTCTAAGTGGTATAAAATGCCACTTATCACACCCCCAAACTTAAATCGATGCTTGTCCTCAAGCGTCACAGACTCAAAACAAAACAAAAACATGCTTGAATGCAATCTATATGAAATGCAGCGATCCCCCTTACTACGACCAAACCAACAAACTTACGACATCTCAACAAATGCAATTAGGCAAATAAAGATCAATCAAATCATGCAAACTAGTATACAGCCAGAAACGTGGTGTGTGCAGATGCTTAAAAGATATGCTTCCAAAACTAGATCAATTATCATAACTCAACTATCCTCAAGGCAATCGCATGATTATACAATGAATAAAAATTCTAGGCACAAAGTGACTTATAACACCTCAAGATTCTGGAGCTTATTACGGAATCAAGCTTTTTTATATAACAACAATTGCTTATTTGACCGTGCAATGAGTGAGGTCCATAAAACACTTATACAATGGCATCCATGTAGCAAGCGTTAGGTTAGCGGATCCCAGACAATAAAAGCCTTAGGTCACTAGGCACAAAGTCCCCTAAGAACTAAATAACTCGAATACCAAAGAGCCCACTCGTGATCAATTATGCATTAACTCTTTATTTTTTTTCATCTTTTTTTCTATTTTTTTTCTTTCTCTTTTTTTTTCAAAATTTCTGAGCAAGTGCGTTTCGCTCCATCTTGCTCACCCTAGACTACTCGCATAAAAATACGAGCCGGCTACTAGCCATTTGACGCCTAGCCACAATTAGCAATACATTCCATTTTTCACTCCATTTTTCTTTTCATGCCTTTTATCACTAAGAACCTATTATAAAATTATAAGTGTAATAACCCCAATTTTTGGAAATTTTTGAAACCATTATGAATAGTGATTTTGTTGATTATGCTGAATGAGAAAACTTTTTATGCCACACTATGTAGGGGTTCTGTTATGGATATTCTGAGATTTTATTAGTACTATATATGGTATATAAGTGTATGTAAAGATCGTCATAATCCAATTCCGAACACTTTGATTTTTCCCGGAAATCCACTAGATACGGAAAGAATTGAGTATAAGGTAACAGGATAAAAAGGATTTAAATTAAAGGATTATAAAAGAGGATCATAAAAGGATTATAATGTATTGAGAAAGGTTAAGGAAACCCAAGTAATAAGATCCCGGGTATGATCCCTCAAACGATAAACGAAAGCGAAAGTTAAGCGAATCGTATAACAGCTCATCGATCATTAGGCAAACAATTAGGAAGTTAATCAACGAGGTTAGGGATGATGAGGTCATCCAACCAATAAGAAGAGGGAAAGTAAGGGATGATGACATCACAAAGTGACATAAGCATGACATAGGAGGGAAGGAGGTGTGGATGAATGATAACCACACAAAGTTCAAGGTTAATAAGGTAATTAACCAAAATCAAAACAAAAACAACCAAGGCAAATCAAAACAAATCACAAAACACAAAACCCTCCATTTTCTTCATGAAGCTCTCGGCTTCTTTTATAAAAAAATGAAGATCCAAGCTCCACCACTTACTATTTGGCAAGGTATTTATCTAAGCTTCCCCATGGATAGTTACATACTTCCTATAAGTTTAAGCTTCTAATTCCAAGCCAATCTTTTTTTTAAATCAAGGAAGAAGATGGTGAATAGTACTTCTTGAAATTAATTTTTGTATTCTTGATTTCTTTGAAAGATCAAGCTTGTAGGAGGTTAGATTAAGGCTTCCATGGGCATTCCAAGGATCTTTCATGGATTAAAAGCTTCAAGGAAGGTATAACTCTTCATGATCTTAGTCTTAAGTTTTGTTGTTTAGATTTCCTAATGTTTAGATGATGGGTTAGTGTAATGGGTGTGTAATCATGTTTAAAGCTTGTTATGAGTAGTTTAGTTGATGAGAGGCATGATTATTGTGTGTTTAGAGATTGGTTGGTTTTGTGATATTTTTGGAGTTGGAAGTCTTGGTTATTAGTTAATGAACTTAAGTAAACTCTTAGTTCATAATTGGGAAATAAGTATGAATTGGTAATATTGAGTTGTTGGGGCTGTTGTAGTATGGTATGGATGGAGTTTTGATTGTGGATTGATTATGGGTTGAATTGGAATGGTATAAAATTGGGAAATCGCGTAAACATAGCCGTCGTAATGTCCGATTTACTTTAGACTGCTTTTGTTCATAACATTAGGACCCGAGAACTCCCTGCTAGGTTTTTACCATTGCCATGTTTAGATAGTTCATGTTGCGAGCTTCGTTTTGATATGTGGTTTGTTTGAATCCGATGTACGGTTTAGGAGAAACGACTGTTTTAAGTAACGGCGTTTCGCGACCGAACCATTACCCCTCGCCTTACTTTAAAACCTTGGTTAAGGACCTTAAATGACTAATTGGGGTAAGAAACAATTATGTAAAAGTGGATTAGGCAGTTGGTAAGGTACTCGCAAAGGAATCGCCTTAAAACTCGTAATGGTTAAATTATTAAAAATGGTGGAGCCGAGGGTACTCGAGCGACTTAAGTAAATCGTTAAGTGTGAAAGCGAACGTTAGGACTCTAAATGGTTAAAGTCTAGTTTCTTAAGCGACCGGGGTTTAATTCCGACTTATGTTGTTATTCATAGGTTATCGGACCCACTCTAAGCTTAAGTCTATCCGGGAGCACTCAGGCAAGTTTTCTACCCGTATAACTGTTGTTGTGATGTATATGTGTATATGCATGATCTTGCGATAAATGCATATTTGTTATTAGCAAATTCTTGCGATATATTGTAGCATGTGATAGGGTATATATGCATGCCTGTTTCATATTCTTGATTATATATCTGTTGGTTCAATGCTTATAGTTGCATAATACCTATGCTAGAAATAAGCAGTATTTGAGTTTACCCTTAGTATAGGGGATCAAAAGGTGAACATATTTCTAAACCGGGAGTCGATGTTCCCGAGTATATATATATATATATATATGGATACAGTTTTCAAAACTATGAATCGAATAAGGTTTATTCGATAACTTTATTGTATTAATGAATATTATTTTGAATATTCATTCGAGGGTTAATGACTCCGTTTATTTTATTAATGAATATTATTTTGAATATTCATTCGAGGGTTAATGACTCCGTTTATTTTATTAATAAATATTATTTTTGAATATTCATTCGAGGGCTTATGACTCCGTTTATTTTATTAATGAATATTATTTTGAATATTCATTCGAGGACTTATGACTCCGATTATTTACTAAATAATATTCTTTATTTTATTATAGAATAATTTGTCAATAATCAAACTTACTTTTGATTATTCAAATAAGATATTACTTTCGTATAAGTACATCTTTGATTATTTAAGATTCATTTCAAGTATAAGTTTTACAACTTCTACTTCAATTATTTTTATAAAGATTATTCTTTACGGGAATATTATTTAAATAATAATATTCAGATATATTCTAATATATTGGGACTGATTTATTTTATTAAATCAGCATTACTCCAAACATTCTTAAAAATGTTTTGCGAGTCTTCGAAATGATTTTAAAAGTTAGAGCGGATCCCAAAACTCATTTTTATATTTAAGATCCTCCTTTCGAAGGGGATTTAAATACTCGCTCAAAACCTGAGGGATCCGGCTCTGTGGTGTGTTTTATATTCGCAACAAGGTTGCTGTCTTGATAAAAGAGTTTTTGATTACTTACCCAATACTCGGGAAGTAAAATTCTTGGAACAAGTTAATCCATTAACAGGCATTGCCTGGGAAATATCGGTGAGTTTTCCTTTCCAACTAGATACGACTTCTTGGTGGAGCCGTATCAACAAGTTTCTACTTGGGGAAAGTGGGGAAGAGCTTTACGTTTCAGAGTCATGGATTTCATCTGAACTAGGAGTGGCGTAAGTGGTCGAGTGGCGCCGTCCCAGCCTTATTATATTGGCCCAAAATGGCCTGGAAATTCCGCTAAGACGGTCCATTCCTTAGGAGTCCAGTGTTCGGTTGACAAGTAAATCCGACAGGTTCTCCTCTACATGTAGAAAATGGTGGGGTTGTACTACTACGACTGATCATCGTAAGTGGTCTTCCTGGCGCGGCAAACTCCCGTAATGAGTTCATCATCCAATTGGATATTTCTGCAACACTACCCAGAGCACTTCGATAGAAAGGCTACAGTTGGGCGATTGTTGAGTGTTGGTAGGGTCAAGTTTTCAAAATGATTTGTGCATCAAATAAAGTATCTCATAACTTCATTTTATTTTGATGATATTTTAAAGATTGATTCTATACAAGTTTTGTCTTGTAGCTTAATCTATGGGATGAACTATTTATACATTGAACGGTAGTAGTTCAAGTAGTATTCGGAAAAGATATAAGTATATTGGAGTATCTTGTAACTTCATCTTTTAAACTTATATCTAGTAAATGATTATCTTGTGCATGTCAAAGATTTTCAGAAAAACGTTGAGACAAGGTTAGACATATGAGATCACCTTGCAACGATATTTTTATACAGTTATAAACTGGAACTCTGTGTATATTATGCATGGAAGAGGACTTCCAAGATTTTGAAAAGTATATATGTATATATACTGAATATTTTGCGACTTCATCGCATTAAGATATCAAACTTGGTTCATTTCTTTTGACCAAGACTTTCATGAGTACTATGAGAATGCTCTTATATTGTTAATCATTATACATATTATTTTGGTGGGCTTGTTGCTCACCCTTGCTTTCTTCTTTCATCACACAAAATCAGATAGACAAGATGAACAGGACCAAGCTCCCAATTCGCGAGCGGATAGGAAACATTCTGCAGTTTCCTATAGGTGTTGATGTCGCTGTAGCTGAGGTAGGAACTACCAATAGGCTAGGCTTTCAACTTTTGATGTACCAGATTTATGTATATTTATGAATTGTAATAATGGCAAAGAAAGGTAAATTTATTCAGAAACCCTTTTAAAGTGTATTGGCATATAATGGTGGAATAAAACGACTTCTGATTATTTTTTTGGATATTCATCTCTGAGACTATAACTTGTGGTGTGTGTGTTTATGGTGGGGTCACAGTACAGAGTAGTTGATTATTTATTTAGATTGGATATTATTAAGGAAAATGGAACTCGTGACAACCCGGATCCCCGACCCCAGATTTGGGGGTGTTACAGAAGTGGTATCAGAGCCAAGCGTTATAAACCTCAGAGATGATGTGACGTTAAGATAATAAGTTCACTAAGATAATAAGAACTCTTGCCGAGTTCATAGTCGGGCTACCTAACGTAGTACTGACAGTTAAAACCCTTATAGGAACCCTAATAAATATCGTGATAAAAACGTAGTTCGTTATCGTATATGGTAGCGGACTCCTAACCCTGAGGTTGAGGAGCAACAATGCGATGATGTTTTATTATTTATTGGAGATCAGATTATGTATCCGATAGAGCGTCCTAACGCGGGATCGAATGATGTTCATATTGAGGATGTAGCGGTTGAGGATGTTGTCCTAGAAGGGATAGTTGCTGAGGAGGATCCCATGGAGGATCCTGACAAGAATGAATAAAGGACCACTGATGAATTGATGACCATGGTTAGGTCGACTACCAGAGGTAGGATTGGTCGGTCACTACCGGAGGTTCGTTCAAGTTTGTAAAGATAGTAGCCCTTTAACGCGGCTTACTCGTAAGACTGAGAAGTTTGAATGGACAGAGAAATGCGAGAACAGCTTTCAAGAACTGAAGCAAAGGTTGGTGACGGCTCCCATGTTGGCGTTGCCGGATGGGAAAGGAGATTTTGTGATTTATAGTGACGCTTCGCATAAGGAAGTAGGGTGCTTCTTATACAGCACAACAAGGTAATCGCGTACGCGTCAAGACAATTAAGGGAATATAAAATTCGATATCCCCACCCATGAGCTTGGGCTCGTGGCAATAGTTTTGCCCTAAATATTGGAGGCACTACTTGTATGGAGAGAAGTGCGAGATTTACCTAAGCCATAAGTACTATAGTACATTTTCCCGTAGAAAGAGCTCAACATACGCCAGAGAAGGCGGTTAGAGCTAACCAAGAATTATGATTGGGAGATTCTTTATCATTCGGGGAAAGCCAATGTGGTGGCTGATGCCCTTAGTAAAAAGGAGAGACTCAAGATAATAATGTCTTTGGGAGAGTTTATAAGAGATTTTGAGAAAATGGAAATAGAAGTGAAGGTAACCGGAGCCGGTACCGAAAAGTTATTTGAGATTGCAATACAGTCCGAATTATCGGAAAAAGAACATATTGTGCCAGAAAAAAGTGATGAATGAAGGCAGAGAGCCAACAATTAGATAAAAGATTAATATCGAGAAAAATGATAAGGGAATAATGAGGTATTTCTACAGAATTTGAGTTCCAAACGTTCAAGAGCTTAAAGATGAAATCTTAGATGAAAGCTAGTTTGAGGAATAAGATTTAGAGCAAGCCCTGAACGTGATAGTCAGGGAGGTCGCCATCAAGATAGAAGGAACCCATAACATAATGGAGTGGAAAATGAGGATTTAAAACATGAAGGATGACCCCGATTATGGGGAGGAGGAGGGGACGTTTAGACTAAGAAAACAGAAGTCGAGCGAGATAAGGAGACCCGAGACGGTACTCCTATACGGAAATTCATGGACCTGTCTAAACAGAACTTATACTTTATTCCCAACCACCACCTTGAGGAAACAATGTAGTGGGAAATTCTTGCAGGACCTTTAAGTCGCTAAGCTCTCAGAGTTCCAAGGAACAAGCTGACCCAGTCGAGGAAAAAGCCTGGCTAAAGGAAATAGAGGAATCATTTGAGATTCTAAATGATTGACGAATCATAAAAGACTGTTTCTGTCACTGACCCTCCTAAGAGAGAGACCACCCGCTGGTGAAAGGCCAAGGAAGGCACGAAGCAAGAGATTATAATATACTGATTTAAGTTCAGTCAATTGTTTTCAGGAAAGTACTTCCCAAGGTTATGGAGATAGTGTAAAAGCTTTAGAGCCAGAACAAAGGCAGACGAGTATGATGAATCATGAAACTAAGTTGTAAAAGTTGTCAAGATTCGTTCTGAGGACATGAATCCAGAATGACGGGATGTTTGAAATTGATGCTTATGTTGGGTTGGTTCATGAAATAATGATAAGAGAAAGGAAAATAAAAAGAAACTGAAGTGGAAAGGAATATAAAGGCAATAGAGTTTGAGGAATGATAAGGAAGTTGGGTATGAGGAAACCCTAAAGATTCGTAGCAATAGAAATAGAAAAGTATGTAATCGTCAGGATGAGGGTGATTCACCATAAGTTAAATTGATGGTTGAAGGCATAAGAGATACATATATTTTATCCCCTGTAAGTTGGGAGGATTCGAGGAAACCCTGAGATAGTTCGAAGAATAAATAATGAGACGCGGATGGACTAAGGAGACAAGAAAGTAAGAAATTAGGAAAATTGGATGAAGGAAGTGACCTTCAAGAATGTGAAGTGTAAGACCGGTGGCTCGATACCCAGAAAGGGAGACGCCAGGTATGAAAGATATCCCAACATTGAGGTGACTGTTGAGATAAACAACAAAAGTAAATAAGGAATTATAAAGAAGAGGTTCGCGTTGAACACGACCAATATCTTCCAGAACATCCTTGTATCGTTACCAAATTAGGCTAGAAAAGCGGATAACCGTTGTTATCTTTTGGAGGCCATATTGATTTGCCTCATTTTGAATACAGATGTTATTGTGAAATTAGGCATATACTATCGAAGTGGGAATGATTGAATAAGACGCCCTTATCAGGGATATATGACTTGATTTATCCATGGAAGGATGTATGTACCTTTTTAAAGGTGGAATTAAGGATAGAACATCGGTAACTTAAAACGAATCCTAGGGGAATGCATAAAGGTTGGCATTTCACCCTTAATAGGGATAGTATGATTTTTGAAAGTATGAATTGGAAAGGATTAAGGTAACAACAACCTTTAAAGAATCAGTGGAGAAATTTTTTCAAAAGTATATAGAAAATGATTCTAGTATTAGTATATGGTATTTTGATATGCCCTGTATCTACGGAATACAGGAGGAACGATTCAAGGATAACCTTAGAGGTTTTACAAGGAGAAAGGTAATATTCAAAATTCTCAGGAATAGAAATGTTGATAAAGGAAATATGACATAATTATAATGATGCCAAGTGGGGCACGTGTTAAATCACGAGAAAGTATGGATCAAACCAGTAAAGGTCAAAATTGTTCAGGGCAATTAGGACCTAAGATAAAAGATGTCCTAAGTACGATCGAGAGTTAGTCGTGACAATGATTAACCTCTAAAGACTGAGGCAATAACTTATGGAAAAATGGTGATATTTTTTTTTACTCATCAGATTTTAAGGAAAACATCTTCACATAAGCAGTGATTGAAATGAGGTAGAAAATTTATTTGGAGGTGGTTAAAATGACATTGACTGTAAGGAAATTTTACTATCAGGAAAGGCCAAAGAGGTGGCCGACACTTTAAAGGTAAGAGGATAATTATAGGCGCTTGTGCCAAAGAAATACAGTGATGATGGTTAAAGCTGTGAAGGTTGTATTATGGTTTGGAAGATTGACATTCCTTGTGATGACTGTGCAATACCCAACCGTAATAGTAGTTGGTAAAGGTTTAATTCGTGTAATCGCCATGAGCAGGCTATCTATCTCAGAAGGAACTACCCTGAGGATAATCCAGGACCATGTTTCAAAAAAGACTAAACGAACCTTCGAGTTAAGTCTTCTATTGAAGGTATATGATTAAGAATGGTATTAACCTGCTATCGGTGCTTTGATTGAAACTCTTCTATAATTTTATATGCTTCATGTCATGTTTGTATGTCAGGATCAGGAGTGTTCTTCATGAATTACGAATGGTGATTATGTTAACTCCTTAGAAGGATTTGATACGACATATATGGACTCCGTATGGTTAGATATTAAGACTTCATGGAAAATGAATGACGACAGTAGGTCAGTAGTGGACCATAGTAATGCAGCAATGATTCTGCGAGTAATGAGCTGATTACAACCGTGAGAGTTGTATTGGAATGGATGTTGAGATTGAGTACCACTAATCGGGTCATAGTAGTGTATAAGTTATTATTGATAGACTAATTAAGTAGAGTATCTACCTATTGAATATTTATTCCCTCTTATGAAAAGAGAGTCGTATGACTATACGAGAAAGGTTGCGATGCAAGAATAGAATTCTAGTAACGATGATGTCTAGAATGAGATCCCAGGTTCGATTTTCGATATCGAGGGAGTTTCAAAGGTGATTGTGTATAAGCTCGAGGAAGAGCAAGGGTCCATAGAATGATGGACGGAATAGCAAAATATTTAAGCATGTGAAGTACGATGCAATAATACTTGATATATATACACATATGTTTTGTTCTCCTATGACAACCCTCTATAGTTCAGAGGTAGGTTCCAAGCCAGATATTTTGTGGCAGTATAATTTTTTTTATATATACAATTCTCTTCAATTCGTTCTTTTCTCTCATTTTCATTTCATGTAAGTTGAGAAGAACAACCCTTCCAGAAGGGGAGGTATTGTCGAATGACTATCTATCTGTGTGATAGAAGCCTAGTAGGATACCACATGTTGTTTAATTGCTTGTCAAGTACTAAAGGCTGGCCACCTTCTGTACTAACTATGCGATATAACAAGTGTTCATGATCATAGTGATCTCTCAGCAACTTCCTTTACTTCTATATGATTGATCAAGCTTCCAAAGATAGAAGCAGCTGAAAAAGGAGTAGTAAAGTTATGGTGGTATTCGGAATGGAAACACGTTCGTGATGCTAAGGTTGACGCATTTATTAAAAGGTTATAGAACGCTAACGAGCAAAAGTACAACCAGTATAATATTAGGAATGGAAGGTAGTAGCGATTATGAACGGGAAGAGAGTGGGTATTGAGAAGCAAGAGCTATAATGCTAAAAGCTATAATAAGAGTCTATGCAATAGACTTGAAAGAATTTGGAATGATCACTTAACGCGGATTGAGTTTTCTCACGATGATAGATCGTATGTCAGGTATCGAGGTGTCGTCTTATGAGATCCTTGAGGGAAGACAATGTCGATCTCCCTTATGTTAGGATGAAGTTGTAGAGCGCAAGATGCTCGGACCCGCAGTAGTCCAAAGGACCAAGGATATAATAGATCTAATCAGAGGACGGCTGGTGGTAGCCCAAGATGGACATAAGAAGTATGTTGATTTAACACGAAAGGACAAAGAATAGGAAGTAGGGGACCTAGTGTTTTAAAGGTATCCCCTTGGAAACCCGTGGAAAGGATTGATGAGATTCGGAAAGAAAGGAAAGCTAAGTCCACAAATTGTTGGACCCTTGGATATATTAAGAGGTTTTGGGAAGTTAGCATATGAGCTAGCCCTACCCCCGAACATGTAGCAAGTCATAACGTGTTCCACGTATCAATGTTAAGGAAGTGTAATTCGGATGCCAGATAAATAGGGGCATATGAGCGCATAGACATGCAACCCGACGTAACCTTTATGGAACAACCAGGAAGGGTTATAGAGTGAAAAGGAACAAGTGCTTAGGAGAAAGGTTATCAAACTAGGCAGAGTTTGGTGGTAGGACCACAATGTGGGAAAAGTTACTCGAGAGTTAAAAAGTGCAATGCTAAGAGAGTATCCCTATTCATTTTCTATCTGATTCCGGGACGGAATCCTTTTAAGGAGGGGAGACTGTAATAACCCCAATTTTTGGAAATTTTTGAAACCCTTATGAATAGTGATTTTGCAGATTATGCTGAATGAGAAAACTTTTTATGCCACACTATGTAGGGGTTCTGTTATGGATATTCTGAGATTTTATTAGTACTCTATATGGTATATAAGTGTATGTAAAGATCGTCAGAATCCAATTCCGAACACTTTGATTTTTCCCGGAAATCCACTAGATACGGAAAGAATTGAGTATAAGGTAACAGGATAAAAAGGATTTAAATTAAAGGATTATAAGAGAGGATCATAAAAAGATTATAATGTATTGAGAAAGGTTAAGGAAACCCAAGTAATAAGATCCCGGGTATGATCCCTCAAACGATAAACGAAAGCGAAAGTTAAGCGAACCGTATAATAGCTTAGCAGTCATTAGGCAAACAATTAGGAAGTTAATCAAGGAGGTTAGGGATGACGAGGTCATCCAACCAATAAGAAGAGGGCAAGTAAGGGATGATGACATCACAAAGTGACATAAGCATGACATAGGAGGGAAGGAGGTGTGGATGAATGATAACCGCACAAAGTTCAAGGTTAATAAGGTAATTAACCAAAATCAAAACAAAAACAACCAAGGCAAATCAAAACAAATCACAAAACACAAAACCCTCCATTTTCTTCTTGAAGCTCTCAGCTTCTTTTATAAAAAAATGAAGATCCAAGCTCCACCACTTACTATTTGGCAAGGTATTTATCTAAGCTTCCCCATGGATAGTTACATACTTCCTATAAGTTTAAGCTTCTAATTCCAAGCCAATCTTTTTTTATAAATCAAGGAAGAAGATGGTGAATAGAGTACTTCTTGAAATTAATTTTTGTGTTCTTGATTTCTTTGAAAGATCAAGCTTGTAGGAGGTTAGATTAAGGCTTCCATGGGCATTCCAAGGATCTTTCATGGATTAAAAGCTTCAAGGAAGGTATAACTCTTCATGATCTTAGTCTTAAGTTTTGTTGTTTAGATATCCTAATGTTTAGATGATGGGTTAGTGTAATGGGTGTGTAATCATGTTTAAATCTTGTTATGAGTAGTTTAGTTGATGAGAGGCATGATTATTGTGTGTTTAGAGATTGGTTGGTTTTGTGATATTTTTGGAGTTGGAAGTCTTGGTTATTAGTTAATGAACTTAAGTAAACTCTTAGGTCATAATTGGGAAATAAGTATGAATTGGTAATATTGAGTTGTTGGGGCTGTTGTAGTATGGTATGGATGGGGTTTTGATTGTGGATTGATTGTGGGTTGAATTCGAATGGTATAAAATTGGGAAATCGCGTTAACATAGCCGTCGTAATGTCCGATTTACTTTAGACTGCTTTTGTTCATAACATTAGGACCCCAGAACTCCATGCTAGGTTTTTACCATTTCCATATTTAGATAGTTCATGTTGCGAGCTTCGTTTTGATATGTGGTTCGTTTGAATCCGATGTACGGTTTAGGAGAAACGACCGTTTTAAGTAACGGCGTTTCGTGACCGAACCATTACCCCTCACCTTACTTTGAAACCTTGGTTAAGGACCTTAAATGACTAATTGGGGTAAGAAACAATTATGTAAAAGTGGATTAGGCAGTTGGTAACGTACTCGCAAAGGAATCGCCTTAAAACTCATAATGGTTAAATTATTAAAAATGGTGGAGCCGAGGGTACTCGAGCGACTTAAGTAAATCGTTAAGTGCGAAAGCGAACGTTAGGACTCTAAATGGTTAAAGTCTAGTTTCTTAAGCGACCGGGGTTTAATTCCGACTTATGTTGTTATTCATAGGTTATCGGACCCACTCTAAGCTTAAGTCTATCCGGGAGCACTCAGGCAAGTTTTCTACCCGTATAACTGTTGTTGTGATGTATATGTGTATATGCATGATCTTGCGATAAATGCATATTTGTTATTAGCAAATTCTTGCGATATATTGTAGCATGTGATAGGGTATATATGCATGCCTGTTTCATATTCTTGATTATATATCTGTTGGTTCAATGCTTATAGTTGCATAATACCTATGCTAGAAATAAGCAGTATTTGAGTTTACCCTTAGTATAGGGGATCAAAAGGTGAACATATTTCTAAACCGGGAGTCGATGTTCCCGAGTATATATATATATATATATATTTATTTATATATATATATGGATACAGTTTTCAAAACTATGAATCGAATAAGGTTTATTCGATAACTTTATTTTATTAATGAATATTATTTTGAATATTCATTCGAGGGTTAATGACTCCGTTTATTTTATTAATGAATATTATTTTGAATATTCATTCGAGGGTTAATGACTCCGTTTATTTTATTAATGAATATTATTTTTGAATATTCATTCGAGGGCTTATGTCCGTTTATTTTATTAATGAATATTATTTTGAATATTCATTCGAGGACTTATGACTCCGATTATTTACTAAATAATATTCTTTATTTTATTATAGAATAATTTGTCAATAATCAAACTTACTTTTGATTATTCAAATAAGATATTACTTTCGTATAAGTACATCTTTGATTATTTAAGATTCATTTCAAGTATAAGTTTTACAACTTCTACTTCAATTATTTTTATAAAGATTATTCTTTACGGGAATATTATTTAAATAATAATATTCAGATATTTTGTAATATATTGGGACTGATTTATTTTATTAAATCAGCATTACTCTAAACATTCTTAAAAATATTTTGCGAGTCTTCGAAATGATTTTAAAAGTTAGAGCGGATCCCAAAACTCATTTTTATATTTAAGATCCTCCTTTCGAAGGGGATTTAAATACTCGCTCAAAACCTGAGGGATTCAGCTCTGTGGTGTGTTTTATATTCGCAACAAGGTTGCTGTCTTGATAAAAGAGTTTTTGATTACTTACTAAATACTCGGGAAGTAAAATTCTTGGAACAAGTTAATCCATTAACAGGCATCGCCTGGGAAATATCGGTGAGTTTTCCTTTCCAACTAGATACGACTTCTTGGTGGAGCCGTATCAACAAGTTTCTACTTGGGGAAAGTGGGGACGAGCTTTACATTTCAGAGTCATGGATTTCATCTGAACTAGGAGTGGCGTAAGTGGTCGAGTGGCGCCGGCACAGCCTTATTATATTGGCCCAAAATGGCCTGGAAGTTCCGCTAAGACGGTCCATTCCTTAGGAGTCCAGTGTTCGGTTGACAAGTAAATCTGACAGGTTCTCCTCTACATGTAGAAAATGGTGGGGTTGTACTACTACGACTGATCATCCTAAGTGGTCTTCCTGGCGCGGCAAACTCCCGTAATGAGTTCATCATCCAATTAGATATTTCTGCAACACTACCCAGAGCACTTCGATAGAAAGGCTACGGTTGGGCGATTGTTGAGCGTTGGCAGGGTCAAGTTTTCAAAATGAAGTGTGCATCAAATGAAGTATCTCATAACTTCATTTTATTTTGATGATATTTTAAAGATTGATTTTATACAAGTTTTGTCTCTTAGCTTAATCTATGGGATGAACTATTTATACATTGAACGGTAGTAGTTCAAGTAGTATTCGAAAAAGATATAAGTATATTGGAGTATCTTGTAACGTCATCTTTTAAATTTATATCTAGTAAATGATTATCTTGTGCATGTCAAAGATTTTCAGAAAAACGTTGAGACAAGGTTAGACATATGAGATCACCTTGCAACGATATTTTTATACAGTTATAAACTGGAACTCTGTGTATATTATGCATGGAAGAGGACTTCCAAGATTTTGAAAAGTATATATGTATATATACTGAATATTTTGCGACTTCATCGCATTAAGATATCAAAGTTGGTTCATTTCTTTTGACCAAGACTTTCATGAGTACTATGAGAATGCTCGTATATTGTTAATCATTATACATATTATTTTGGTGGGCTTGTTGCTCACTCTTGCTTCCTTCTTTCATCACACAACATCAAATAGACAAGATGAACAGGACCAAGCTCCCAATTCGCGAGCGGATAGGAAACGTTCCGCAGTTTCCTATAGGTGTTGATATCGCTGTAGCTGAGGTAGGAACTACCAATAGGCTAGGCTTTCATCTTTTGATGTACCAGATTTATGTATATATACGAATTGTAATAATGGCAAAGAAAGGTAAATTTATTCAGAAACCCTTTTAAAGTGTATTGGCATATAATGGTGGAATAAAATGACTTGTGATTATTTTTTTGGATATTCATCTCTGAGACTATAACTTGTGGTGTGTGTGTTTATGGTGGGGTCACAGTACAGAGTAGTTGATTATTTATTAAGATTGGGTGTTATTAAGGAAAATGGAACTCGTGACAACCCGGATCCCCGACCCCGGATTTGGGGGTATTACAGAAGTGGTATCAGAGCCAAGCGTTATAAACCTCAGAGATGATGTGACGTTAAGATAATAAGTTCACTAAGATAATAAGAACTCTTGCCGAGTTCATAGTCGGGCTACCTAACGTAGTACTGACAGTTAAAACCCTTATGGGAACCCTTATAAATATCGTGATAAAAGCGTAGTTCGTTATCGTATATGGTAGCGGGACTCCGAACCCTGAGGTTGAGGAGCAACAACGCGATGATGTTTTATTACTTATTGGAGATCAGATTATGTATCTGATAGATCGTCCTAACACGGGATCGAATGATGTTTATATTGAGGATGTAGCGGTTGAGGATGTTGTCCTAGAAGGGATAGTTGCTGAGGAGGATCCCATGGAGGATCCTGACAAGAATGAATAAAGGACCACTGATGAATTGATGACCATGGTTAGGTCGACTACCAGATGGTTACAATAAGCATAATCAATAGATTAACCTCGAAAACTACCGAACCATAACAACAATCTAGTCCTTAAGCATTCTCTAAGACTTAGTGAAATTACAAGTGTTTCTAGCATGCATATCAACCTACAAGACTCAATATCACTTTAACGCTATCACTACACTCGCATCAATATCACAAATCAATTGGTAAATCAGCGCAAAAGGGATCATGGTATATGCATGAGCTATATGACATGATAAATAAAGCTATAAAAAAAACTAAAAAACTATATGACAAAAATATGCAACTATATGAACTAAACTATCATGAATATGCAACTACATGACACACACACAAAATATTCCTTAACTACCACCCCCAAACTTAAAATCTTCACTGTCCCCGGTGAAGGTAGTAGAAAGGAACACAGGGTATACCTACTCGGAGAGATCATCATCATCATCACCCTCAAAGGGTGGTGTATCAGGAGGCGGATATGCAGAGTCATCACCAAAAACTGGCCAATGGATGTCAGCTCCAAGGCCTCGAAAAGCAGTCCCAGGTGCAAGGGTGAGCTCCTGAGCTAACCTGCTCTGTATCTCGTACATAGCGTCCATCCTCCTCGACAACCTCCTATACTGGGCATCAGCCATCCCAGCACCCTCCTGAGCTCTAGAAGAACTAGCCTCATCTCGCCTTGGCCTTGCCATGGTAGCACCTCGTGTTGGACGCCCTCCTGGAAGACGATAACCCAGCCCATGCTCCACGGGCTCACCACTGATCCACTCCTGCATCGCATGAAGAGTCCCGGAGTCAATAGGAGCGGTCGGCAACTGTAACTGCTCATGAGACGGCCACTGAACTCCCACCGCTTGGCAAAGGTTTGTAATCGTGGATGCATAAGGGATGTTCATGTTCTTAGCTCCCCTCAAAAACTTCAGAATTCCTTGGCAGATAAACTCATCAAGGTCCACATAGTACTCCTCATTCAAAATTCCCCATAACAACTGTGCTCTCTCAACTATGACCTCATGTGCATGTGAAGTAGGCAGAATATTAGCACAAATAAAAGCATTCCATGCACGAGCATACCTATTCATCGCGATCGCCGGAAAGTGACGATACTCGTTAGTCCCAGTCTTGAAGGTCCAAATTGTGCCCGGCCTACAGAGAGTAGCACAAATTAAATCCAAGTCAAAATCCATAGCAGTCTTCTCGTTCCAATTCTCCTCCGTGGAGTTCCTCTGTCGCTGCCCAATCAGACGGCGAATCGCCACAGGGTGATAATCCACCGTCATCCCCCGTACCACAGAATACCCATTCTTCTCAGCCTTCGCGTTCGCATAGAACTCGCGAACCACGCTCATCGGCACTGCTTCAGGAGACTCACAAAAAGCAATCCAACCCTTCTCAGCAATCATAGGCAACAACTCACCATCCCTCCCTGATGGTAAGAACCACCTTTCCTTCAAAATCGGCTTCCCCAGAAGCCTAATATACTCCTCAACAGCCCTATCATTCAAACGAGGCCTCGCAGCAGTACCTCTTGAAGAATCAGTAGTAGGGACAGTGCTGCTGCTATCGATAGTCCTGGATCTCTTGGGTGCCATCGAAACTGAGTAAAACTGTTAAAGATTTGTGTTTTTGGGTTTGGGAGAGAGTTTAAGGTTTGAAAGTGTATGGGGAGTATATAGAATAGGTGTATGTATATATAGGGTAGGGATTACGGTAAAATTTGATTAGGAGTGGGTTTGAGGGTTAAAAACATGGGATAATGGGGTAATAGGTCGTGGGTAATGGGCTATGATTTGGTTTTTTCAGATTTTTTTGAATTTTTATATGACTTAAAAAATTTCTCCCAGTCGGCCCCTGAGCGGTCGCTCAGCAAAGCTGAGCGGACGCTCAGGGGTCTTCTGGAAAACTTTTTGCCTTGCCCTATTTTTCTGATTTTTTTGTGGTTTTGGATAGGTTACTAACTTCTAAGGGTTCCTGTAACAACAAATCATAGGTTGCCTCCCAAGAAGAGCTTCTTTTTCGTCATTAGCTTGACGTTGCGTACCTTTCTCAAGTTGACAATAAAACGGCACTAACCACTTCCCGGTTTTCCATGTCCCCATAGTAGTGCTTCAAACGCTGACCATTAACCTTGAATGCTTGGTCCGGATCATTCTCATAAATCTCCACCGCTCCATGTGGAAACACAATTTTGACAATAAAAGGTCCAGACCACCTTGATTTCAACTTCCCAGAAAAAAGTTGGAGACGAGAGTTGAATAAAAGAACTTGCTGCCCCGGCACATATAACTTAGGATGTAGCTTCCTATCGTGCCACCTTTTTACTTTTTCCTTGTACATTTTGTTGTTCTCGTACGCTTGAAGTCAAAATTCATCAAGTTCATTAAGCTGAAGCATTCGCTTTTTTCCAGCTACATCTAGATCCAGGTTCAACTTCTTCTATGCCCAATGGGCCTTATGCTCAAGCTCCGCAGGTAAATGACATCCCTTACCATACACAAGTTAAAACGGGGACATCCCAAGTGGAGTCTTATATGCTGTTCTGTAAGCCCAAACAGCTTCATCGAGCTTTAAAGACCAATCCTTCCTTGACGGACAAACAACCTTCTCTAAAATGCGCTTGATCTCTCTGTTAGACACTTCCGCTTGACCATTTATTTGTAGATGATAGGCAGTAGCAACTCGATGATTCACATTGTAGCGCTACATCATAGAAGTAAACTTACGGTTGCAGAAATGTGACCCTTCATTACTTATGATTACTCGTGGCATTCCAAACCTTGTGAAAATCTGCTTATGAAGAAAATTCAACACTGCCTTTGCATCATTCGTCGGTAGAGCTTTGACTTCTACCCATTTTGAGACATAATCGACTGCCAATAAGATGTACTGATTATTTCAGGACGAGACAAAGGGCCCCATGAAATCGATTCCCCAAACATCAAAGACCTCGACTTCAAGCATCACATTTAATAGCATCTCATCCTTTCTCATAAGATTTCCCACTCTTTGGCAACGATCACACCTTAAAACGAACTGATGAGCATCCTTAAATAAAGTAGGCCAAAAAAAACCTGCTTGCAGAATACGAGCTACCGTCTTCTCACCACCATAGTGTCCACCATAAACTATGGAGTGGCAGTCTCGTAATATCCCTTCCGTCTCACAGAACGGGATACATCTCCTGATGATCTAGTCAGCTCCCTGTCTAAACAAATACAGTTCATCCCACATATACCACTTTACCTCATGCAGAAACTTCTTCTGAGATGTGGTCAAATGAGGAGGCATTATATTGCTCACAAGATAATTCACAATATCTGCAAACCATGGCTCTTCCTCCTGAACTGCGAAGAACTGCTCATCCGGAAAAGATTCGTTGATCAATGTCTTATCATGTGAAGTAGACTCGGGATTCTCCAATCTAGAGAGATGGTCAGCTACTTGGTTCTCAGTACCTTTTCGATCCTTGAGCTCTAACTCAAATTCCTGTAGCAAGAGCACCCAACGAATAAGTCTGGGCTTCGAATCCTTCTTGGAAATCAAATAGCGAATGGCCGCATGATCAGTGAACACTGTCACCTTTGTCCCAAGCAAATAAGATCGAAATTTTTCGAAACCAAAGACTATAGCCAAGAGCTCCTTCTCAGTAGTTGTGTAGTTCATTTGGGCCCCATTTAAGGTCTTGCTAGCATAGTAGACCACATGAAAGAGATTATTCTTGGGCTGTCCAAGAACTGCGCCCACTGCATAATCGCTCGCATCACACATCATCTCAAAAGGCTCTGTCCAATCAGGTGCTGTAATAACAGGTGCAGTAATCAAACTCTTCTTGAGAGTCTCGAATGCCGTCAAGCATTCATCATCAAATTTAAAAGGCACATCCTTCTCAAGCAAGTTGCATAACGGCTTAGATATCTTCGAAAAGTCCTTGATGAAACACCGATAAAAACCCGCATGACCAAGAAAACTACGGATTCCTTTCACAGAAATAGGTGGTGGAAGATTTTCAATGACTCCCACCTTGGCTTTGTCCATCTCAAGACCCTTGCTAGAGACCTTATGCCCAAGAATAATGCCTTCATGCACAATAAAGTGACATTTTTTCCAATTGAGCACCAAATTAGTTTCCACACACCGTTTGAGTATTGCACGAAGATTATTCAAACATTCATCATAAGAATGTCTAAAGACGGAGAAGTCGAGCATGAACACCTCGACATTATTTCCAATCATGTCAGAGAATATAGCCATCATACATCTCTGAAAAGTGGTCGGTGCGCCACATAACCCAAACGAAACTCTGCAAAAAGCAAATGTACCAAATGGAAAAGTGAAGGTAGTCTTTTCTTGATCCTCTGGTGCAATACAAATCTGATTATACCCAGAATAACCATCCAGAAGACAATAATACTCATGACCGGCCAACCTGTCAAGCATCTGATCAATAAACGGAAGAGGGAAGTGATCCTTCCTCGTGGCCTTGTTCAACTTTCTGTAGTCCATGCATACTCTCCATCATGTGACTGTTCGAGTGGGGATGAGCTCGTTCTTCTCATTTGCAACCACAGTGATACCTCCTTTCTTAGGTACACATTGCACGGGGCTCACCCAAGAACTGTCAAAAATAGGATAAATAATTCCTGCATCCAGCCACTTCAGAATTTCTTTCTTCACCACTTCTTTCATGATAAGATTAAGTCTGCGTTGTTGCTCAATAGTCGGCTTACTACCCTCCTCTAGCAGAATCTTATGCATGCAGTATGAAGGGCTGATCCCTTTGATGTCTGCTATAGTCCTTCTGATAGCCGATTTGAATTCTCTCCAGATCCTTAAGAGCTTATCCTCCTCACTACCTGAAAGGTCAGTTGCAATAATAACAGGTAAAGTAGATGCATCACCTAAAAAAACATACCTCAAGTGTTCAGGCAATGGTTTAAGCTCCAAGGTAGGTGCTTCCTCAATAGATGGTTTGAGCTTTCCTTCAGCATTTTTGAGGTCAGAAGTACCAAGGGATTCAAACGGCATGTCTAGATTTCGCCTCCAGGGCGAAGCATTTAGATATTGTAGTTGCTCGTTGCCATCCTCATCGTCAGTGTTAAAATCCCCCACTAAGGCCTTCTCTAATGCATCAAAAATTAGCATATGATCAAGTTCTAAAGTAACCGCAGAATCAATCAAATCCACTTTTAAGCACTCATCATCTTCTGTAGGGAATTTCATTGCTTTGAATATATTGAATGACACATCCTGATCCTGCACCCGTATAGTAAGTTCACCTTTCTGCACATCTATCAAGGTACGGCATGTAGCTAAGAAAGGTCTCCCCAAGATTATGGGATTCTTCTTATCTTCCTCGAAATCCAGAATAACAAAGTCTACAGGAAAGAAGAACTTATCCACCTTTACTAGCACATCCTTCACTATGCCTCGTGGGTATGTAATTGAACGATCAGCCAATTGTAGAGACATTTAGGTGGGTTTTGGATCAAGCAAATTCAACTTTTTGAATATCGACAACGGTATCAGATTGATGCTTGCTCCCAAATCACAAAGGCACTTGTCAAAAGACAACTTGCCAATGGTGCAAGGAATGGTGAAGCTACCTGGATCTTTAAGCTTTGGAGGTAACTTTTGTTGCAGCACAGCACTGCATTCTTCCGTTAGAGCAACGATCTCAAGGTCATCCAGTTTCACCTTCCTTGAAAGAATACTCTTCATAAATCTCGCATAACTAGGCATTTGCTCCAGAGCCTCAGTGAAAGGTATATTGATGTGAAGTTTCTTGAACACCTCCAGAAACTTACCGAACTGCTTATCCATCTTTTGTTGTTGTAATCTCTTAGGGAAAGGTGGTGGAGGATAGAGCTGTTTCTCCCCTGTATTACCCTCAAGTAGAGTGTGTCCAACAGTAGTCTTCCATGGTTCCGCCGCTTTCTCCTTTTGCTTAGCTTCTTCATCACCAACTTCAGCTTCTCCTCCTTTTGCTTTTTCAGCCTCAACAACTTTTCCAGACCTTAAGGTAAAAGCCTTGACTTGCTCTTTAGCTTCCTTCCTGCCTGGCACTTCAGTGTCACTGGGAAGTGTGCCAAATTGATGATTGAGCACTGCATTGGCTATTTGACCGATTTGATTTTCCAAGGTCTTGATAGAAACCGCCTGACTTTTGCACAACAGCTTAAGTTCAAAATCAGCACTAGTGGGTGCAGCTGCACCTCCTTGTTGAGGATATGATTGCCTTTGAGCATAATGCTGTGGTTGCTGGAATCCAGGTGGATTAAACTGTTTACTTACGCCTTGCTGATATGGTTGCTGAATAGCATTCTGATTATTACTCCAGCTGAAATTTGGATGATTTCTGTTATTAGGATGATAAGTAGCTGGCACCGGTTGCTGCTATCGCTGATAATTGTTCACATATTAAACAGATTCTTTAACAAGAGAACACCAATCCATAGCATGAGAACCTGCACAAAGCTCACAAACCATAGCTATCTGATTGACCCCATAGGTGGCTAGAGAGTCGACCTCCATAGACAGCGCTTGGAGCTGCGCTGCAATAGTTGTAGCTGCATCAACTTCCAAAACATCTGCTACCTTCCCAGGCATCATCCTCTGAGTTGGGTTTTGATGTTCATTTGCAGCCATAGTCTCAATAAGATTATAAGCTTCAGTATAGCTTTTGGTCCATAAGGCGCCTCCAGCTGCTGCATCGAGCATGGGCCGAGATTGGGCCCCCAAACCATTATAAAAACCAGTGATCACCATCCAATCGGGCATTCCATGATGTGGACACTTTCTCAACATCTCTTTGTAGCACTCCCAAGCTTCGCACATAGATTCTGTAGGTTGCTGCGCAAACTGAGTAAGAGCACTCCTCATAGCAGCAGTCTTCGCCATTGGATAAAACTTCACCAGAAACTTTTGTGCAAGATCTTGCCAAGTAGTGATAGACCCAGCTGGTTCATAATGTAACCAGTCCTTAGCTTTATCCCTCAGAGAGAATGGGAAAAGCCTCAGCTTGATAGCCTCATCAGTCACACCATTATATTTGAAAGTACAGCAGATCTTGACAAAATTCCTTATATGCATGTTGGGGTCTTCAGTCGCAGCACCTCCGAAAGAAACAGAATTATGCACCATCTGAATAGTGCCCGGCTTGATTTTAAAGGTGCTAGCCTGAATAGCCGGATGAAGAATGCTTGACTGAATGTCATCAATTTTGGGCCGAGAAAAGTCCCTAAGAGCTGGATCTGCCGGAACAATACGATCATCCATGATTAATGGTTCTTTCTGTTCACTTCCTGAATCCGAAGCTTCAAAATCTATCTTCTCCGGAATATCAAGAACTTCATCTATCTCCTCAGCCGTATCTAAAGTCCTCTTGCGAGTACGAGAACGAGTTTGCATAAACGCTCGCTAAAGTACCTGAAACACAACCAGAAACAATGAGTAACACGTCTTAATCACCGAGTCCTAATGACCAATGATGGTAAATACATAAATTAAACAATATACGCCGAGTCCCCGGCAGCGGCGCCAAAAACTTGTTAGGGCGAAAACACGCGCTAATAACACACGCAAGTATACGCGTTCGCAAGTATACAATAACACTTAGATTTGATTAACTAATTATTAACTACAATTAACTACTAGAATTAAGCACTTAATTAATACTTGAACTAACAATATTAAAACACTCATGAGATCACAACTTCATTACTATTTCCTTCAATAGTCATTATTATTACCCTTAGCATGCAACAGTGATGATATTAATCAAATAACACGAAATTGATAAAAGCCAACTTTCATTGTACTAATACCATTCTACCAAGCATCCACAATTAAGATAGAAGTTGAATAGGCATCAATTATGTTGAGTCCCTATATGTCTACAGAAATTGGCAACATAACGATTTAAGCACAAGTTATTCCTTTTGATTACACAGGGCGAATAAAACGGTTAGAGTTACCCACTAATCATGCATACTCTTACATGAACCTATGCTAGCATGGCTAGTTCTAAATCTCAAGATCCATCGTCGCTTCACAAGAGATTAACACCTTATCTTATATTTTCGCGATGCACATAAGACGAATACGCACAACCAATACTAGATATCATACAGTCATCACACACTAAGGTATTAAACAACTAACTAAAGAATTCCATAGTAAATCCGTTACGACCCCATGATCACGATTAGCCCATGATAGCACTCATCGTCATCATGGGTTCATATGAAAACATGATAATAACACACGAGAATAATAACTAAAACTACTTATATTAAACCAGAGTACATCACAAGAGTAATTAGGTTCAAAGTAAAGAAAACTACATTCCAACGTTACAACGAAATAAAGAATCACAAGAAAATATGCTTCCTCTTCGTTGCGGTGTGCTAAAACGGTCTTCTTCCTTATCTCCTCGCTCTTCGATTTATAGTACGATCCAACCTTTTTGAAACATCTCTGAAATCTACTTATATAAAAGTCCCATAAAGCCCAGATAACTCAGAAATTGGAAGCCAAACAGAAATGGGAGTCTAAAATAATTAATCTGAAAATATGACCTTGCGCAGTCGCTCAGCATTCCTGAGCGTGCGCTCAGCTTCCTGAGCGTGCGCTCAGCTTCCTGAGCGTGCGCTCAGCTTCCTGAGCGGTCGCTCAGCAGAGCTGAGCGGGTGCTCAGCGTCTTTCTGGAAACTGATCTGTTTTTCCTCCGTTTTTTCAATGTAATCTGCTCCTATATTCCGTTTTGCAATGCTAGAAATCTCTTCCGAAATGTAATTAATACCCTGAAATGCACAAACACTAGAAAAACACATAAAATACTTGATTTCAAGACACCAATTTAAGCTATTATAAGACGTTCTAAGTGGTATAAAATGCCACTTATCAATTGCAAAGCAAGATGAACTCAATCAGTTAACAAGCAGATTGTAGGGAAGCTGGTATCCAAACCTAATGACAATTTTATAATTGGTACAAGGATAACCAGAAGTCAAACTGGATGACAATGGCATTGTTACGAGGGACAAGGCCAAACTAGATCCTAGGATATTAAGACATATCATGCACCTGATGCACATTTAAACTTGGAATTGGACTCTAGTAGATGTGTACAAGTGCACTCCTAGTTGGTGAGTTAAAAGAGGAGGTCAATGCACAATAGTTCATGGACTTTATAGTTGCAGATCTATTGGACTATGTATATCTCTTCTTCAAAAGCTCACTTCAGGTTGGTATGAAATGGTATATTACTCAATAAATCATCAAGGACATGGTATGACACTCTAACTGAAGTTACAGTTAAATATGAACTAGTATAATTTAGCAAAAACAAATATAAACTAGTAGAGTCATCATATTAATAACTCTCTTATCACTAGACACAAACATAATGTTATATATGTGCAATGATATCATGATAATGTTATATGTTGGTCTACTAATAAAGACTTGTGCAAGATTATTTGCTAAGTAATTGCAGAGTAGGTATGGAGGAGCATGTTGGAAAAGTTGTAATTCTTTTTGGAATCACTTTAAGCAAGCCAAAATAATATTTATTTTAGAAGCACTAGTAAACCAAAAGAATGAAGGCAATACAAGTTAGTTAAGGGTCTTTTGAAGATGCAAAATTTAGAAGATTATGAATATGCCAAGACTACTTACCAACTGAAACCACTAAAGCTTGATCAGTAAAACTCAGGTATAATGACAAGCTATAGAGGTATGACAAGCTCACTCTTTTATTCAAATTCTAATAGACAACATGCAATGTTCTCAAGATGCCAAAGTGCAAGGTTCCAAGTGGATCCTAGAGAATCCAATCTTATAGCTATTAACAAGATTATTAAATATCTTAAGGGACTATCAACTCTTGGAGTAAAGTACTCTAAAGATATTGTGCTTAACATGTTTGGCTATATAGATATAGATTACGCAGGTCGTAAGAAAGACAGGAGAAGCATCTTTGAAGCTGTCAACTTAAGTGATAGGAGAAGCATCTCGAGAACCTGTAAACTTCATGGAAGAAGATTGATTTCTTGTTATGATAAGAAACAACTTCATATCCAATAACTCTGTGGAACACTCTATGACAAGGCACCTTCACACCAGATATTATTTATTTCGAGAACATGTCTTTTAGTCAAAGAGTTACTTGCAGAAACATTTACCAAATCACTTGTTAAAGTTAATTTTTCAAGTCTAGTTTGTAAGTGTGGGACATCATTTATTGCATATTAGTGGGAAATCCCATCTGTAAGGAATTCTTAATATAAGTTCACAAGTATTAAATCTTAAATATTTAAAGGACTTGTGAATCTATCAGTGATCCAGTACCTCGTACTTACTGTTATTATCTTGATTATCATAATTACAATGTCATATATAGTTAAGTATTATAGCATTAATTAATTTAAACTAAAAAACTATATGACAAAAATATGCAACTATATGAACTAAACTATCATGAATATGCAACTACATGACACACACACAAAATATTCCTTAACTACCACCCCCAAACTTAAAATCTTCACTGTCCCCAGTGAAGGTAGTAGAAAGGAACACAGGGTATACCTACTCGGAGAGATCATCATCATCATCACCCTCAAAGGGTGGTGTATCAGGAGGCGGATATGCAGAGTCATCACCAAAAACTGGCCACTGGATGTCAGCTCCAAGGCCTCGAAAAGCAGTCCCAGGTGCAAGGGTGTGCTCCTGAGCTAACCTGCTCTGCGTCTCGTACATAGCGTCCATCCTCCTCGACAGCCTCCTATACTGGGCATCAACCATCCCAGCACCCTCCTGAGCTCTAGAAGAACTAGCCTCATCTCGCCTTGGCCTTGCCATGGTAGCACCTCGTGCTGGACGCCCTCCTGGAAGACGATAACCCAGCCCATGCTCCACGGGCTCACCACCGGTCCACTCCTGCATCGCATGAAGAGTCCCGGAGTCAATAGGAGCGGCCGACAACTACAACTGCTCATGAGACGGCCACTGAACTCCCACCGCTTGGCAAAGGTTTGTAACCATGGATGCATAAGGGATGTTCATCTTCTTAGCTCCCCTCAAAAACTTCAGAATTCCTTGGCAGATAAACTCACCAAGGTCCACATAGTACTCCTCATTCAAAATTCCCCATAACAACTGTGCTCTCTCAACTGTGACCTCATGTGCATGTGAAGTAGGCAGAATATTAGCATAAATAAAAGCATTCCATGCACGAGCATACATATTCATCGCGATCGCCGGAAAGTGACGATACTCGTTAGTCCCAGTCTTGATGGTCCAAACTGTGCCCGGCCTACAGAGAGTAGCACAAATCAAATCCAAGTCAAAATCCATAGCAGTCTTCTCATTCCAATTCTCCTCCGTGGGGTTCCTCTGTCGCTGCCCAATCACACGGTGAATCGCCACAGGGTGATAATCCACCGTCATCCCCCGTACCATAAAATACACATTTTTCTCAGTCTTCGCGTTCGCATAGAACTCGCGAACCACGCTCATCGGCACTGCTTCAGAAGACTCACAAAAAGCAATCCAACTCTTCTCAGCAATCATAGGCAACAACTCACCATCCCTCCCCGATGGTAAGAACCCCCTTTCCTTCAAAATCGGCTTCCCTAGAAGCCTAGTATACTCCTTAGCAGCCCTATCATTCAAACGAGGCCTCGCAGCAGTACCCCTTGAAGAATCAGTAGTAGCGACAGTGCTGCTGCTATCGATAGTCCTGGATCTCTTGGGTGCCATCGAAACTGAGTAAAAGTGTTAAAGATTTGTGTTTTTGGGTTTGGGAGAGAGTTTAAGGTTTGAAAGTGTATGGGGAGTATATAGAATAGGTGTATATATATATAGGGTAGGGATTAGGGTAAAATTTGATTAGGAGTGGGTTTGAGGGTTAAAAACATGGGATAATGGGGTAATAGGTCATGGGTAATGGGCTATGATTTGGTTTTTTCAGATTTTTTTGAATTTTTATTGGACTTAAAAAATTTCTCCCAGTCGGCCCCTGAGCGGTCGCTCAGCAAAGCTGAGCGGGCGCTCAGCTTGCTGAGCGGTCGCTCAGCAGAGCTGAGCGGACGCTCAGGGGTCTTCTGGAAAAGTTTTTGCCTTGCCCTGTTTTTCTGATTTTTTTTGTGGTTTTGGATAGGTTACTAACTTCTAAGGGTTCCTAAAACAACAAATCATGGGTTGCCTCCCAAGAAGCGCTTCTTTTTCGTCATTAGCTTGACGTTGCGTACCTTTCTCAAGTTGACAATAAAACGGCACTAACCACTTCCCGGTTTGCCATGTCCCCATAGTAGTGCTTCAAACGCTAACCATTAACCTTGAATGTTTGGTCCGGATCATTCTCATAAATCTCCACCGCTCCATGTGGAAACACAGTTTTGACAATAAAAGGTCCAGACCACCTTGATTTCAACTTCCCAGGAAAAAGTTGGAGACGAGAGTTGAATAAAAGAACTTGCTGCCCCGGCACAAATAACTTAGGATGTAGCTTCCTATCGTGCCACCTTTTTATTTTTTCCTTGTATATTTTGTTGTTCTCGTACGCTTGAAGTCGAAATTCATCAAGTTCATTAAGCTGAAGCATTCGCTTCTTTCCAGCTGCATCTAGATCCAGGTTCAACTTCTTCTATGCCCGATAGGCCTTATGCTCAAGCTCCGCAGGTAAATGACATCCCTTACCATACACAAGTTGAAACGGGGACATCCAAAGTAGAGTCTTATATGCTGTTCTGTAAGCCCAAACAGCTTCATCGAACTTTAAAGACCAATCCTTCCTTGACGGACAAACAGCCTTCTCTAAAATGCGCTTGATCTTTCTGTTAGACACTTCCGCTTGACCATTTGTTTGTGGATGATAGGCAGTAGCAACTCGATGATTCACATTGTAGCGCTACATCATAGAAGTAAACTTACGGTTGCAGAAATGTGACCCTTCATCACTTATGATTACTCGTGGCATTCCAAACCTTGTGAAAATCTGCTTATGAAGAAAATTCAACACTGCCTTTGCATCATTCGTCGGTAGAGCTTTGACTTCTACCCATTTTGAGACATAATCGACTGCCAGCAAGATGTACTGATTATTTCATGACGAGACAAAGGGCCCCATGAAATCGATTCCCCAAACATCAAAGACCTCAACTTCAAGTATCATATTTAATAGCATCTCATCCTTTCTCGTAAGATTTCCCACTCTTTGGCAACGATCACACCTTAAAACGAACTGATGAGCATCCTTAAATAAAGTAGGCCAGAAAAAACCTGCTTGTAGAATACGAGCTACCGTCTTCTCACCACCATAGTGTCCACCATAAACTATGGAGTGGCAGTCTCGTAATATCCCTTCCGTCTCACAGAACGGGATACATCTCCTGATGATCTGGTCAGCTCCCTGTCTAAACAAACACAGTTCATCCCACATATACCACATCACCTCATGCAGAAACTTCTTCTGAGCTGTGGTCAAATGAGGAGGCATTATATTGCTGACAAGATAATTCAGAATATCTGCAAACCATGGCTCTTCCTCCTGAACTGCGAAGAACTGCTCATCCGGAAAAGATTCGTTGATCAATGTCTTATCATGTGAAGTAGACTCGGGATTCTCCAATCTAGAGAGATGGTCAGCTACTTGGTTCTCAGTACCTTTTCGATCCTTAATCTCTAACTCAAATTCCTGTAGTAAGAGCACCCAACGAATAAGTCCGGGCTTCGAATCCTTCTTGGAAATCAAATAGCGAATGGCCGCATGATCAGTGAACACTGTCACCTTTGTCCCAAGCAAATAAGATCGAAATTTTTCGAAACCAAAGACTATAGCCAAGAGCTCCTTCTCAGTAGTTGTGTAGTTCATTTGGGCCCCATTTAAGGTCTTGCTAGCATATTAGACCACATGAAAGAGATTATTCTTGGGCTGCCCAAGAACTGCGCCCACCGCATAATCGCTCGCATCACACGTCATCTCAAAAGGCTCTGTCCAATCAGGTGCTGTAATAACAGATGCAGTAATCAAACTCTTCTTGAGAGTCTCGAATGCCGTCAAGCATTCATCATCAAATTTAAAAGGCACATCCTTCTCAAGCAAGTTGCATAACGGCTTAGATATCTTCGAAAAGTCCTTGATGAAACGCCGATAAAAACCCGCATGACCAAGAAAACTACGGATTCCTTTCACAGAAATAGGTGGTGGAAGATTTTCAATGACTCCCACCTTGGCTTTGTCCATCTCGAGACCCTTGCTAGAGACCTTATGCCCAAGAATAATGCCTTCATGCACCATAAAGTGACATTTTTTCCAATTGAGCACCAAATTAGTTTCCACACACCGTTTGAGTATTGCACGAAGATTATTCAAACATTCATCATAAGAATGTCTAAAGACGGAGAAGTCGAGCATGAACACCTCGACATTATTTCCAATCATGTCAGAGAATATAGCCATCATACATCTCTGAAAAGTGGTCGGTGCGCCACATAACCCAAACGAAACTCTGTGAAAAGCAAATGTACCAAATGGACAAGTGAAGGTAGTCTTTTCTTGATCCTCTGGTGCAATACAAATCTGATTATACCCTGAATAATCATCCAGAAGACAATAATACTCATGACCGGCCAACCTGTCAAGCATCTGATCAATAAACGGAAGAGGGAAGTGATCCTTCCTCGTGGCCTTGTTCAACTTTCTGTAGTCCATGCATACTCTCCATCATGTGACTGTTCGAGTGGGGATGAGCTCGTTCTTCTCATTTGCAACCACAGTGATACCTCCTTTCTTAGGTACACATTGCACGGGGCTCACCCAAGAACTGTCAAAAATAGGATAAATAATTCCTGCATCCAGCCACTTCAGAATTTCTTTCTTCACCACTTCTTTCATGATAGGATTAAGTCTGCGCTGTTGCTCAAAAGTCGGCTTACTACCCTACTCTAGCAGAATCATATGCATGCAGTATGAAGGGCTGATCCCTTTGATGTCTGCTATAGTCCATCCGATAGCCGATTTGAATTCTCTCAAGATCCTTAAGAGCTTATCCTCCTCACTACCTGAAAGGTCAGTTGTAATAATAACAGGTAAAGTAGATGCATCACCTAAAAAAGCATACCTCAAGTGTTCAGGCAATGGTTTAAGCTCCAAGGTAGGTGCTTCCTCAATAGATGGTTTGAGCTTTCCTTCAGCACTTTTGAGGTCAGAAGTACGAAGGGATTCAAACGGCATGTCTAGATTTCGCCTCCAGGGTGAAGCATTTAGATATTGTAGTTGCTTGTTGCCATCCTCATCGTCAGTGTTAAAATCCCCCACTAAGGCCTTCTCTAATGCATCAGAACTTAGCATATGATCAAGTTCTAAAGTAACCGCAGAATCAATCAAATCCACTTTTAAGCACTCATCATCTTCTGTAGGGAATTTCATTGCTTTGAATATATTGAATGACACATCCTGATCCTGCACCCGCATAGTAAGTTCACCTTTCTGCACATCTATCAAGGTACGGCATGTAGCTAAGAAAGGTCTCCCCAAGATTATGGGATTCTTCTTATCTTCCTCGAAATCCAGAATAACAAAGTCTACAAGAAAGAAGAGCTTATCCACCTTTACTAGCACATCCTCCACTATGCCTCGTGGGTATGTAATTGAACGATCAGCCAATTGTAGAGACATTTAGGTGGGTTTTAGATCAGGCAAATTCAACTTTTTGAATATCGACAACGGTATCAGATTGATGCTTGCTCCCAAATCACAAAGGCACTTGTCAAAAGACAACTTGCCAATTGTGCAAGGAATGGTGAAGCTACCTGGATCTTTAAGCTTTAGAGGTAACTTTTGTTGCAGCACAGCACTGCATTCTTTCGTTAGAGCAACGGTCTCAAGGTCATCCAGTTTCACCTTCCTTGAAAGAATACTCTTCATAAATCTCGCATAACTAGGCATTTGCTCCAGAGCCTCAGTGAAAGGTATATTGATGTGAAGTTTCTTGAACACCTCCAGAAACTTACCGAACTGCTTATCCAGCTTTTGTTGTTACAATCTCTTAGGGAAAGGTGGTGGAAGATAGAGCTGTTTCTCCCCTGTATTACCCTCAGGTAGAGTGTGTCCAACAGTAGTCTTCCTTGGTTCCGCCGCTTTCTCCTTTTGCTTAGCTTCTTCATCACCAACTTCAGCTTCTCCTCCTTTTGCTTTTTCAGCCTCAACAACTTTTCCAGACCTTAAGGTAAAAGCCTTGACTTGCTCTTTAGCTTCCTTCCTGCCTGGCACTTCAGTGTCACTGGGAAGTATGCCAGATTGATGATTGAGCACTGCATTAGCTATTTGACCGATTTGATTTTCCAAGGTCTTGATAGAAACCGCCTGACTTTTGCACAACAGCTTAAGTTCAAAATCAGCACTAGTGGGTGCAGCTGCGCCTCCTTGTTGAGGATATGATTGCCTTTGAGCATAATGTTGTGGTTGCTGGAATCCAGGTGGATTGAACTGTTTACTTACGCCTTGCTGATATGGTTGTTGAATAGCATTCTGATTATTACTCTAGCTGAAATTTGGATGATTTCTGTTATTAGGATGATAAGTAGCTGGCACCGGTTGCAGCTATCGCTGATAATTGTTCACATATTGAACAGATTCATTAACAAGAGAACACCGATCCGTAGCATGAGAAACTGCACAAAGCTCACAAACCATAGCTATCTATTTGACCGCATAGGTGGCTAGAGAGTCGACCTTCATAGACAGCGCTTGGAGCTGCGCTGCAATAGCTGTAGCTACATCAACTTCCAAAACATATGCTACCTTCCCAGGCATCATCCTCTAAGTTGGGTTTTGATGTTCATTTGCAGCCATAGTCTCAATAAGATTATAAGCTTCAGTATAGCTTTTGGCCCATAAAGCGCCTCCAGTTGCTGCATCGAGCATGGGCCGAGATTGGGCCCCCAAACCATTATAAAAACCAGTGATCACCATCCAATCGGGTATTCCATGATGTGGACACTTTCTCAACATCTCTTTGTAGCACTCCCAAGCTTCGCACATAGATTCTGTAGGTTGCTGCGCAAACTGAGTAAGAGCACTCCTCATAGCAGCAGTCTTCGCCATTGGATAAAACTTCACCAGAAACTTTTGCGCAAGATCTTGCCAAGTAGTGATAGACCCAGCTGGTTCATAATATAACCAGTCCATAGCTTTATCCCTCAGAGAGAATGGGAAAAGCCTCAGCTTGATAGCCTCATCAGTCACACCATTATATTTGAAAGTACTGCAGATCTTGACAAAATTCCTTATATGCATGTTGGGTTCTTCAGTCGCAGCACCTCCGAAAGAAACAGAATTCTGCACCATCTGAATAGTGTCTGGCTTGATTTTAAAGGTGCTAGTCTGAATAGCCGGATGAAGAATGCTTGACTGAATTTCATCAATTTTGGGCCGAGAAAAGTCCCTAAGAGTTGGATCTGACGGAACAATACGATCATCCATGATTAATGGTTCTTTTTGTTTACTTCCTGAATCCGAAGCTTCAAAATCTATCTTCTCCGGAATATCAAGAACTTCGTCTATCTCCTCAGCCGTATCTAAAGTCCTCTTGCGAGTACGAGAACGAGTTTTCATAAACGCTCGCTAAAGTACCTGAAACACAACCAGAAACAATGAGTAACACGTCTTAATCACTGAGTCCTAATGACCAATGATGGTAAATACATAAATTAAACAATATACTCCGAGTCCCCGGCAGCGGCGCCAAAAACTTGTTAGGGCAAAAACACGCGCTAATAACACACGCAAGTATACGCGTTCGCAAGTATACAATAACACTTAGATTTGATTAACTAATTATTAACTACAATTAACTACTAGAATTAAGCACTTAATTAACACTTAAACTAACAATATTAAAACACTCATGAGATCACAACTTCATTACTATTTCCTTCAATAGTCATTATTATTACCCTTAGCATGCAACAGTGATGATATTAATCGAATAACACGAAACTGATAAAAGCCAACTTTCATTGTACTAATACCATTCTACCAAGCATCCACAATTAAGATAGAAGTTGAATAGGCATCAATTATGTTGAGTCCCTATATGTCTACAGAAATTGACAACATAACGATTTAAGCACAAGTTATTCCTTTTGATTACACAGGGCGAATAAAACGGTTAGAGTTACCCACTAATCATGCATACTCTTACATGAACCTATGCTAGCATGGCAAGTTCTAAATCTCAAGATCCATCGTCGCTTCACAAGAGATTAACACCCTATCTTATATTTTCACGACGCACATAAGACGAATACGCACAACCAATACTAGATATCATACAGTCATCACACACTAAGGTATTAAACAACTAACTAAAGAATTCCATAGTAAATCCGTTACGACCCCATGATCACGATTAGCCCATGATAGCACTCATCGTCATCATGGGTTCATATGAAAACATGATAATAACACACGAGAATAATAACTAAAACTACTTATATTAAACCAGAGTACGTCACAAGAGTAATTAGGTTCAAAGTAAAGAAAATTAGCTTCCAACGTTACAACGAAATAAAGAATCACAAGAAAATATGCTTCCTCTTCGTTGCGGTGTGCTAAAACGGTCTTCTTCCTTATCTCCTCGCTCTTCGATTAATACTACGATCCAACCTTTTTGAAACGTCTCTGAAATCTACTTATATAAAAGTCCCATAAAGCCCAGATAACTCAGAAGTTGGAAGCCAAACAGAAATGGGAGTCTAAAATAATTAATCTGAAAATACGACCTTGTGCAGTCGCTCAGCATTCCTGAGCGTGTGCTCAGCTTCCTGAGCGGTCGCTCAGCAGAGCTAAGCGGGTGCTCAGCCCCCTTCTGGAAACTGATCTGTTTTTCCTCCATTTTTTCAATGTAATTTGCTCCTATATTCCCTCTTGCAATGCTAGAAATCTCTTCCGAAATGTAATTATTACCCTGAAATGCACGAACACTAGAAAAACACATAAAATACTTGATTTCAAGACACCAATTTAAGCTATTATAAGACGTTCTAAGTGGTATAAAATGCCACTTATCAATTGTAAAGCAATATGAACTCAATCAGTTAACAAGCAGATTGTAGGGAAGCTGGTATCCAAACCTAATGACAATTTTATAATTGGTACAAGGATAACCAGAATCAAACTGGATGACAATGGCATTGTTACGAGGGACAAGGCCAAACTAGATCCTAGGATATTAAGACATATCATGCACCTGATGCACATTTAAACTTGGAATTGGACTCTAGTAGATGTGTATAAGTGCACTCCTAGTTGGTGAGTTAAAAGAGGAAGTCAATGCACAATAGTTCATGGACCTTATAGTTGCAGATCTATTGGACTATGTATATCTCTTCTTCACAAGCTCACTTCAGGTTGGTATAAAATGGTATATTACTCAATAAATCATCAAGGACATGGTATGGCACTCTAACTGAAGTTACAGTTAAATATGAACTAGTATAATTTAGCAAAAACAAATATAAACTAGTAGAGTCATCATATTAATAACTCTCTTATCACTAGACACAAACATAATGTTATATATATGCAATGATACCATGATAATGTTATATGTTGGTCTACTAATAAAGACTTGTGCAAGATTATTTGCTAAGTAATTGCAGAGTAGGTATGGAGGAGCATGTTGGAAAAGTTGTAATTCTTTTTGGAATCACTTTAAGCAAGCCAAAATAATATTTATTTTAGAAGCACAAGTAAACCAAAAGAATGAAGACAATACAAGTTAGTTAAGGGTCTTTTGAAGATGCAAAATTTGGAAGATTATGAATAGGCCAAGACTACTTACCAACTGAAACCACTAAAGCTTGATCAGTAAAACTCAGGTATAATGACAAGCTATAGAGGTATGACAAGCTCACTCATTTATTCAAATTCTAATAGACAACATGCAATGTTCTCAAGATGCCAAAGTGCAAGGTTCCAAGTGGATCCTAGAGAATCCAATCTTATAGCTATTAACAAGATTATTAGATATCTTAAGGGACTATCAACTCTTGGAGTAAAGTACTCTAAAGATATTGTGCTTAACATGTTTGGCTATATAGATATAGATTACGCAGGTCGTAAAAAAGACAGGAGAAGCATCTTTGAAGCTGTCAACTTAAGTGATAGGAGAAGCATCTCGGGAACCTGTAAACTTCATGGAAGAAGATTGATTTCTTGTTATGATAAGAAACAACTTCATATCCAATAACTCTGTGGAACACTCTATAACAAGGCACCTTCACACCAGATATTATTTATTTCGAGAACATGTATTTTAGTCAAAGAGTTACTTGCAGAAACATTTACCAAATCACTTGTTAAAGTTAATTTTTCAAGACTAGTTTGTAAGTGTGGGACATCATTTATTGCATATTAGTGGGAAATCCCATCTGTAAGGAATTCTTAATATAAGTTCACAAGTATTAAATCTTAAATATTTAAAGGACTTGTGAATCTATCAGTGATCCAGTACCTCGTACTTAGTGTTATTATCTTGATTATCATAATTACAATGTCATATATAGTTAAGTATTATAGCATTAAGTTTGAATATTATTTTAATTGATTTAAATTATGATGCTAGAATTAGCAAAAAAAAATTATGATGGTAGACAATTCCATTCCATATCAGACTCATAATTTAAATTATGTTAAAATAATATGCAGCATAGTTATTAGTATCTTGTACGAATAATTGTGGTACTTTTAGTATTTGTGATCATATTTAGAATTTTTGTTCTAAGTAATCAATGCTCATTACTTAAATCACTAATATTGAAAGTTGAAGTATTTTCTAAGTTATGTGTATAAAACTCTCAACATCTTATATGCTTAGAAAGTATTTCTAAAATTACTGATTATTCAGAAAGTGATTGTCATGTGTATAACTCATATATTCTATTGGTAATTATTTAAGGATAATTATAAATATTTAAGTGCTAGTATCTAATTCATAGATATTTAGTATTTATTTATTTAATATTTATTTTGGGTAGTTTGGATTATGGAAATTGAAGCAATTCAATAATTTTTATTTGCTCCATAATTTAAACTTACTTAAAATAAATAAGCAGCATAATTGATTATAACTAAATTTTTCAACAACTGATATCTAGATTGTAACTTATATGTTATAAGTTAATTATGAGATTTTGGTTTTTACGAATTTAGCAATGTTTACATCTCAAGAATTCACTGAAATCATAATTATGATTGTAGCATGATTATTTGTATGCTAATTTTTTGACTTATATCAGTTAATGATATTTAGTTAAGATTTTAAGTACGAACTAATTATGAAATATTAATATTTGTGGCATTATTTAGAACTCCTCTAAGTAATCAATGCTTATCCTCAGTCACTTTTATTAATATAAATAGTGTGAAAATTCTTAAGTACAACTATGGTCAATATGGATAATGTTTTATTAGAAGTAACCATATATTGGCAACTTAAACTAATTTTCATACTTACATGCAACTTCCTATATACTTTGATATAGATGCAATACTCATTAGATCAAAGTATAAGGAACTTAGAATATTTTTCTAATATTGCAAACATGACAATATTGGTTAATGTTGCTTTATTTATTGAACCAGTATTATTTGAGATATTACAGTTGTTAGGAGTTAACAATTGTATAATATATGAAATTTAATGCTAATGTCTATTTGATAGATAACTGGTATTTAATTCATTAATATTTTATTTTAATATATTTTAATTATGATTTTAGACAATCCCATGTCAAATCAGTTTCATAATTTAAATTATATTAAAATAGGGTGCAACATAATTATTTTTATTTACTTGACAAGTATCAGTCAATGATATATTATTAATATTTTGTTGCAGATAATTGTGAGATTTTAAGTTCTAGTGAATTTATATGATTTGCTATATCTAACGGATTCACTATAATTTGAAATCAGTAGCAAAGTCATTCTTATTAAGTTTATTTATTAATAAACAATTTTGTTGATTATAATCTTATAAAGATATATTATGGAGATTTTGACATGAATGAGAATTGCTTAGACTTTACCCTAAGTGATCAATGCTTTTACAAAAACTCATTCATATTAAAAGACAAAATCTTTCTTTCTCTTCTTAATACTGCTAGGTCATGAGTCTGTGTCTTTTTCATATTAAAAGACATGATTATTTATCTTTTTATGCATAAAAATAGACTCATGCACTCGAACAGTTTTAAGAGAAAAATCAAACTTCTTTTTACAGTGGTGATTACTTATTTTATTAAAATCTTTTGAAATCACTATTGTACATCATTTCTCTCAAAAGATTAAATGCATGACTTTCATTCATTATAGATCTTAAATGCATTTTATCTATATATTGCCCTATGTTCTGTGATGCAGGTTTAGCCTACAATGGTCTTCTTTCATTTGATAGTCAAGAGGTTGAAAACCCAAAACTTCTATCCCATACTGTAAAGACAAACACAGAAATAGAGCCAACCAACACTATCTTACCACTAAAATAAAGTATGAATGAGCGTGAGGGAGAAAGTGCCTTAGTGCACCACATAAGGAAGGTTCTGAAGTCAACCCAGCAGCTCTATCTCCTAAAAAGTTGAGTAGTATCAAACTGAGACAACTGTTAGCCCCCATACATCTTCTCAAAAAGATGTAATGGCTGAAAAGGCACAAAAACACTTACTAGATTCATCCTCTCGACAGGGTGCGTCTATTGAAATTCGCATGTCGGTCAGGGTGTCCGATGTAGTGTCACCACCTCAAACAAAGACAATTCTTGACGCACAAGGATAGGTTACACATACAAAGGATGAGTTGATGGAAACAAGAGTTTCGACCATTTTACCATCAGATTCGATTGTTCAAGTTTTTTTAATGGACCAATTGCCTTTATAGGTGTTAGGAGAGGATACTGACCTAATAGCCATATGTCAGTGGTCAGTGTCTACCTCCCCATGATTAAATCCCCCGGATGCATCTGCGAATAGTGGATTTGACATAGGTGCAGATTGGCAACTTATTGACAATGATTCAGATTTACTTGATGAGTCACAAGGAAATGTCTCCACAGACATAAGAAGGATCTTTTGATCTTTATGCTAAATTCTTTGGATCATTGTTTACCTTCCCAGAGTTCAAATATGGAACCCTCAAAGAGAAACTAGCAACTTGTAGATTATGACTCAGATTCATCTGACGAGTCTAACGAGGATGGGGATTTGTGAACTCCCATTGCACCACATGTGACCTCCTTAAGGATGGCTAAGGTGATTTTCCTTGCAGGTACAGCTGGATTTTGGAGCTATGAGAGGAGTGATACACTTGTGAGAATTAGTATAAACACGAGTGGAGAGAAGAGTGAAACACTTGTGAGGTACACAAAAAATAATCACACACTCAGTGAGGAAGAAAGAGAAACACCATATCCCATTACATATCCCTAAATATGGTTCTTGATACTTCAGGTCTCGAATATGTTTATGATTGAAACTTAACTCCTAGGGACCTAACATTTACAGATTGGATTAGAATACTTCGGGACCTAACAATAGCTAACAATTGGTGATCTCACAGTTGGGAGGTATAAGGAGTTAGGAATATTGGTTAACAAGATGATCAATAGTGAAGCCATTTCTGCAGCATTTAAAGGGACATGGTTGATCAGACTATGACTTGTTATTTCTTTTCCAGCCAAATAAAATATGAGAACTCCTTCAGAAAATAGCATACATTCCTTCTCTAAGGGGAGATAAAAGCTTATATAATAGTTTGGAGGATTTCTTAACTAAGGGGGAGAAATAGCAAGGAGGAGGAAAAAGGTAAAGCGCATGTACACTACAATACACCATTGTTGTTTTTATAACTACAGACCCTATTGTACGAGAGATGTGGTAAACACGAAGGTGATTTCCTAGTGATCGAAATAGGTGCATTTGGTTCGTCATTGTTCTTCATAAGGGGAGTAGCTGTTTTCCAAAAGGGGAGAACCATTGGTTTTTTATCCGCGGATCCTATTGTACGGGAGAGGTGGTAAACGAAGGTGATCTCCTTTAGCAGGTGATTCTCATAGGGGGAAAAGCAAGAGATATGTGCTTCTCAATAGGAAATGTGGTTGTACAAAGGAAGCTGCTGATGATTACTCCAAGACTGAGAAGTGTTATCTGGAAGAGATTTGAAGAACCAAGGAAATGAAGATGAAATTACTTGAAGATCAGTTAAGTGCTAGAGGAACAAGCATCTTTCATTTCAGTTACTCAAGAAATCTGGAAATGCATAGCATTATTTATAAGTCCTAGTACTTTACTTTTTCAAGTTGTTAGTTAAGTTATCCTCTCTAATTAATTTGTTTGTTAGGTTTAACAATCAAATAGGGGGATATTGTTGGTGAGACTGCGTAACTGTATGAATAGTATACGTGATAACTCAACACGAGAACAACACTATAACAGGACAGGTTAATAATACGATGTCTACACAAGAAATCAGAAGAAATGAAGACAAGACAAATACAAAGAATCAAAAGATTAGAAAAAAGTTTGAAGTCTGTTTACAGGTCACTAAAAAAAGTTCATTAATATGATCATGTCTCAGTGAAGAACAAAGTTTAAAGACTTTCAGGGTTTCAGAAATGATGAAGATTCAGTTAATAAGTGCTACTAGAAGATTTCAGTGTTTTGGAATTGGTTGAAGATAAATAGTGTTCAAAGCATAGGAATCTGAAAAATTGAAGATAGGGTATAGACAGAGGTTAAAGAAGACAGCTACAGTCTTGAAGTTATACTCACTGACGGGATTTCATTTATATGTTCAAGCATCAGTGAAGAACAGTAAATGAAGTATTCAAGATTGTAGTAGAAATGAAGACGTTGTCTAAAGTACCAGAAAGGATTCCAGTAAAAACATATTTATTTATTGACAGACAGTGTCTGAAGTGATAAAGTTGTTGCAAGCTTAACAATGTAATCACGGTTATAATATGAAGACCTGAATCGAAGTTAGTCGTGTGTGAACCAGACCAGTTGCACTAGACGTCAACAGCTCGTGAAAAGAATCTGGGTATTATTTATAGAAGAATTGTTAAGTTGAGAAACGTACTTGGATTGAACGTTTATCTGTCAAAGTACGAGAAGAGGTGCGCAGGGTATACAGCTAAACAGCTCGAGGAATTGGCGAAGTTCAATGTTTAACTATTAACTTAAATAAATTTATTTAATGGCCTTTAATATAATTTATTTAATAAACTTAAAATGATAATTTTATAAACTTTAATTAAGTTTATTTTATAAATCTAAATTAGTTTATTTATATAAGTTATATTTATATTTATTTAATAAATTAATTTAGTTACAATTTAAACTAAAAGAAAAAGAACAAAAAAAACAAAAACAAAAAAAACAAAACAAGTAAAAAGAATAAAGGAAACCAGGGCACTTGTACCGAATGGTCGCAGGTTAGTTTCCAAATTGCACGGTCACAGGTTGGTGGTCGCAACTTAGGAGTTAAGTTGTTTTTGTTTAAGAAACGTTTTCCCCCCTCTGGTCGCAGGTTGAGAAAGTGAAGGAAATAAAACTAAGTACAATACTTGTACTAGTAATTCAGGGGGTCGCAGATTAGCTTTAGATTGAAATAAACGAAGGCAAGTTGTACTCCTTCCCTCTTTGGTCGCAGGTTACAAGAATACACCTTGGTCGTAACTTACTCCTCATGTAACGCCCTCCAAACCCGGGGTATAGGTCTGGGGTTACTACCTAATTACCAAACATGTACAAACATGTATATCAATTAAGCAGATACATATCTAACCCCTTCTATACTAACAGGATCTTTTTAGGTTAAAGTATGAAAACAAGAAACAACACTCGACCTTTATTACAATCCAAATTCAAAATCTCGCAAAACTCTCTTTATTACAAGCCATTGTCTAACAAGTTTTAAACTACATTCCTTTTATTTCAAACACACATATTATAAATCTACAGTACACCTGCTCAGGTATCTCAAAGCTTTCTTCCTGGATCGGGATCAGCATTTTTGGTATGAGAGGGTCTCGCGGCTTGACTCGTTTCTTTACCGCGCGAGTCCTGATAGGTTTCATTTTCCTTCTTAACTGAAAGTAATAAGGTGAATAACAACAAAAAGAGGTGAGCCATAAGTTGCTCAACAAGTCCACAATATATAAACAGTGTTATAATAAGCTAAATGAACCGGTAATTTGGTTATTGGTAATTTGGTTACATCTGCAAAGATATAACCTCGCGATAAAAGAACAAAGGCCTTTTTTGGCGAGTATCAATAAACTAAACTGGACACAAGTTCGCACCTATATCTTGCTGATCAGTCAGGATATAGTGCAGATCTATACCTCAATGTATAGATCTCTTGGGGTACCCAGGCTCTATGGCCCAACAAAAGGATCCGGTTAATTCCCGGTCCTTAGGATCAAGTGTATGTCTGATCCTAATCGTCACCATTCAGTCCACATATAAGCAACCGAAACAATCGCTATGCTTTGATGTACCCCAACATCGGGATATACCAGGATATATGTAGATATGTATATAACTATTGGAATATTAATAAAAGATTCAACGAATTAGGAAAAATCAGGAATCGAAATGAAATATAAACTAAGGAATAGTAATTGTGTATCAGTGTTTGTGATCAGGAGTTATCAAATTTTAAGTGCGATAAGAATCTGAAGGTAATTCACTATTCTGAAATTAGAATAAGGGAAAAACTTATCTTTCACACAATCTACTCCAAGTGTATCACCTTCCTCTATCACCGGCTCGATCTGCCTTGTTGCCTACGTCTCTATCAAAAAAAGAGGCTTATTTAGTCATATCGCATTTCAATCACGTCTCAAACCGACTTCACATAGCCCTTATCGTATACCCGTACACGTATTATTGACTCGTATATTAATTAATAACAATTAGGACTCGATACACCATATAATTCATATAGCACATAAGTCACATAGTCAATCTAGGTTTAAAATAATTTATTGGATTCGTCTCTATACATAATAAGGCTTATAAGTTTATATATATCGAAAGTCGACTTGCTTCTAAAAGAAATTAGGACTTAAAACTATTTTTAATGAAAAGAGATCATTTTTCTGAGTGTAAGGGCTTTCGTTTCGCTCAAATCGGGTAAACGGTTCAATTATTATTCAAAAATAAGAATAAATCAATTTATTATTCAATATAATTAATTATTCTTAATTATTGAACCCTAAAAATATTTTTAAATAATTATTTGGGAAAAATCAGAATTAAAAATGATTTTTCCATAATTTTTGGAATTAAAATGAATTTATTATGATTTATTGAAAATAATTTGATTAATTATCAAAATAATTAATTATTTTTAAATAATTAATAAATAACATATAAATAATAAATAATTAAAGAAATAAATAATTCTGATTTTTAGAAAATAGTTCAGAATTATTTATAATATAAATCAATCAATTAATTAATTAATCAATTTATAAAATAAATAAAACTAATTTTTATAAATAATAAAAATAAAAAAATATATTTTTCCAAAAACATTTGTCAGAACCAGAATCTCTGACAAAACAGATTAAACACGGGTCAACTAATCGGGTCAAAATCCGGGTCCTGAAGAACACGCTGGATTTTGCCCAGAATCAGGCCACCGGAGCTGATTTCGGCAGGCCTAGTTCAGGCCAAAAACAACACCGTTTGGTGTGTTTTTCAAGGGGTTTTAATTCTAATCGACTACAACAGTCTATCTCCGGCCAAAACGAACCACAAACATCCCGTAATCTCCATCTCCGGCGAAATCGATCAAAACTCCGGCCAAACATCAATCTAACTATTCTGTATATGAAACTTCACGTTCTATAGTTCAAATCAAAGCTTATGAACTCTACAATCAAACCCCTAACATCTCAGGAACCAAATATTCATCAAAATCAAAAACGTATAAATCAAAAATTGGGTATTAACCCTAATAATCGAATTTGATCATACAGGAATCGTTTGTTCAATTAACTACCATGAATCGATTGTAAACATCACAGAGAAGCTATCTTAATCATCAAATCATCCTAATAACCCTAGAATCAAAAAGACACAATTCGAACATAAACCCTAGAAATCGAAAATAAAAATATACGAATTAAAACATGAAATTGATATCAAAAACAGAAAGAACATATCAAAACCTTTGATTTGAGTACTTGAATCACTTGATTTGATGCAGAAATCAGATCAAAATCATGTTTGATTCTTCAACTCGAATCCGAAAACCCTGACCTGAATTACAGAGAATTTTTGTATTTCTCTGATTTTTGATAATTAATTAATAATAATTAAACTATTTATAGTAAGTAAAATAATACTCTTAATTAAAATTAAGGCCCTAATTATACATCTATCAAAATTAATTGGCCCCTAATTTTATAATTTTTGAGTATTAATTTTTAATTTTTAAATATTTAATATATACAATATATATGCCAAAAATTTCCAAAATTTGTGAATAATTCAAAAATACAAAAAAATGGTACAATTGAAAGTCCTATAATTTTATAAAAATAAAAATGTGATTTTTGTGGGGTTTTTAACCCCAAATGGGGCCCAAAAAAGTCATTTTTCGCGAAACAATAAAATTTATAAAATAGATGTTCAGAATAATGCGATGGTACAAGCCGTTCTAAGAAAAATAAGGCTAATTATTTTATTTGAAATATCAGCTATTAAAACATAGTTTGGGTCGCATAACTTTTGATACGAAAGCTTTTAATACAAAATAAAATATCTGATAAATACCCGAGAAATACCCTGACGATATGGAATACACGTAGCACATAGCAGTTAGGGTTTTATACTTAATTACACGTAAATGACATAATAAAACACATAATTTATCTTTTATTATGATATAATACAAGCGAAATTTCCAGTCATTACATCATTCCCCCCTAATAGGATTCTGTCCTCAGAATATCGCTAAGAAAATAACTGGAGATACTTTTCTAACATTTCACTCTCAAGTTCCCAGATTGACTCTTAAACCATGGGATTTATCCACAAAACTCGTACTAAAGGTACAGACTTATTTCTCAATACTCTCTTCTGCCGATCTAGAATTCTTATTCGTTGCTCAACATAAGATAAATCTGGTTGAATCTCTATTGGCTCATATTCTATTACATGTCTAGAATCAGGATTATATCTCTTAAGCATCGACATATGAAACATATTATGGATATGCTGCATGTGAGGTGGTAAGGCTAACTCGTTAGCAACTTTCCTGACTTTTTTCAAGATTTCAAATGAACCAACATATCGTGGCTTCGGTTCACCCTTGTTGCCAAATCTGGTCAATCCTTTCCATGGCGATATCTTGAGTAATACATGTTCTCCTTCTTAGTAGTCCATATCCTTCTTGGCTTGATCTGCATATTTGCGTTATCGATTATGCGCTGCTTTGAGTCACTTTCGGATAAGTTCTATCTTTTCCTTGGTTTGCTGAATCAATTCTGGTCCTAAAATTTTATGTTCACCTACTTCATCCCAATACATAAGTGATCTGCATTTCCTTCCGTACAAAGCTTCATAAGGTAGCATTCTAATGCTTGCGTGATAGCTGTTGTTGTACGAAAATTCTACTAGCAGTAAATGCTCGTCCCAACTGCCTTCAAAATCAATTGCGCAGACTCGTAACATATCTTTAATTGTTTGGATAGTTCTTTCACTTTGTCCGTCCGTTTGCGGATGATAAGCGGTACTCATGTTTAATTTGGTACCAAGGCATTCTTGAAACTGTCTCCAGAATCTTGAATTAAAACGTGGATCTCGATCAGATGCAATAGATACAGGAACTCCATGTCGCATCACAATCTCCTTAAGATATAAGTGTACTAACTTGTCAAGTGAAAATCTTTCATTGATTGGAAGAAAATGTGTTGACTTGGTTAGTCTGTCGATTATCACCCAAATTACGTCATGATTTGCTCGGGTCCTTGGAAGTCCTACCACGAAATCCATTGTTAAATGTTCCCATTTCTGTTTTGGAATATCCAATGGTTGTAGTAATCCGCTTGGACGTTGGTGTTCTGCTTTGACTCGTTGGCATGTGTATCATTTACTTACCCATTCTGCTATTTCTTTCTTCATATTTGGCCACCAAAAGTTTTCTTTCAGATTTCGATACATTTTTTACTTCCTGGATGTATGGAATATTTTGAGTTGTGAGTGTCCCATAAGATTTCTTCCTTCAATTCTGGTACATTAAGTATCCAGATTCTGGATGAAAATCATAGGATTCCTTTATCATCTTTCTGACTTGTGATTTCTTCTCCTGTTAGGTTGTCGTCCTCTTGACTCATCACTTCTTCTTGACATCTTCTAATCTTTTCCAATAGTTCTGGTTGAAATGTCATTGCATAGATTACTTCAATGGGTTCTCTTGGAATATGAACTTCAATTGCCAATTTCTCAAATTCTTTGACTAACTCTTGTGAAGAAGTTAACATATTCAATCTTTCTTTTCGGCTTAACGCATCTGCCATGACATTCGCTTTTCCTGGATGATAGTTAATTGTAACATTATCATCCTTGATCAACTGTAGTCATCGCCGTTGTCTGATATTAAGTTTCTTCTGCGTAAAGACATACTTTAGACTTTTAAGATCCGAGTAAATTTCACACTTCTCGCCATAAAGATAATGTCTCCAAAGTTTCAGTGCGAACACGATAGCTGCTAGTTCCAGATCATGCGTAGGATATTTCTGTTCATGAGGTTTCAGTTGTCTAGAAGCATATGCAGTTACATTACCGTGTTGCATTAATACGCATCCTAGTCCTCGATATGAAGCATCGCTGTAAATGACAAAATCTCTTTGCTCATCTGGTAGCACAAGTACCGGTGCGGTCACCAATCGATTCTTCAGTTCTTGAAAACTCTCTTCATATTTTCACTCCATACGAAATTTTCATTCTTTCGGGTCAACTTGGTTAGTGGCGTAGCTATTTTCGCAAAATCCTTGACAAATCTTCTGTAATAACCTGCCAATCCCAAGAAACTTATGGCTTCTATTGGTGTCTTCGGTCTTTCCCAATAAAATACAGCTTCAATCTTCGCTGGATTAACTTTAATTCCTTTAGTGCTAATAGTAATGCCCAGAAATTGTACTTTTTTAACCAAAATTCGCATTTCGAGAACTTCGCATAAAGCTTTTCTTTTTTTAAATTTTCCAAAGCAATCCTCAAATGCTCGGCATGTTCTTCTTCAGTCTTCGAGTAAATCAAGATGTCATCAATAAATACAATCACAAATTTATCCAAGTACCTATTGAATACCAGGGTTAATTAAATCCATGAACGCTGCTGGTGCGTTAGTCAAACCGAATGCTAATACGAGAAATTCATAATGTCCATATCTGGTACGAAAAGCAGTCTTGGGAATATCTTCAGCATTGATCTTCAACTGATGGTATCCCGACCTTACGTCTATCTTAGAAAACCATGCGGCTCATTTCAATTTATCAAACAAATGTCAAATCTGATAAGTTGGCTTATTGACTTATAAGCCCGCAACAGCTTATTGACGAGTGTTTGTCGATCCAACTTATAAGTTGAATTTATAATTTATAAGCTGATAAGTCGAATGTTAGTAATGACGTACTTTTTCTCAACTTATTTTTTTATTTTTCATTTTTTGTATCAATTTTAGTTTTGAAATATATTTTTTAAATGTTAATATAACTTAAAATATAAGAATTAAGATAAAACATGTAAAAATTATATTTTTAGTTCATTTAAAAAAAATTTGGCTTATAAGTTAAATTATTCAAACACTTATATAATTTATAAGCATTTGTCAACTTATCACTTATCAGTCACTTATTCAGTTTAAGTTATAAGTTACTTATTTTAAGATTTCCCAAACGGACACTTATTCTTAATAGTCAGCTTATTTATCTCACGATAATCGATACATAGTCGCATGATGTCGTCTTTCTTCTTAACAAACAATACTGGTGCACCCCATGGGGATACACTGGGTCTTATAATTCATATATCCAAAAGATCTTGTAATTGCGTTGACAATTCTTTTATTTCAACTGGTGTCATCCGATATGGAGCTTTCGAAACTGAATCTGTACATGGTGCTAAATCGATTGTAAAACCAATTTCTCGGTTCGGCGGTAATTCTAGGAGTTCATCTGGAAAAAGATCTGAAAATTCACATACAACTAGAATGTCTTCTATCTTTGGACTTTCCTTTTCAGTATCCAGCACATAAGCTATATATACTTCACATCCCTTTCGTGGCAATCGTTTAGACTGTATCATTGTCAGGAATTTTTTCCGCTATTTTTCGCCCCTAAACATTACCGTTGCATTTTCCGCAGTTTGTAACTTCACTTTCTTATTCACACAATCGATCTGAGCATTATGATAAGCTAAACAGTCCATTCTTAAAATAACATCAAACTCTCCTTACTTGAAAGGTATCAAGTCAACTGAGAAATGATGTACGGCTATAACAATATCGCATTCGGGACATACTCACTCTATAGGAACTTGGTCGTCATTCTCTAATTTTATAATTAACGTCTCGCCCAACCGTAGAATTTCACAACATATCTTATCGATGAATTCTTTATAAATAAAAGATCATGTGGCTCTAGAATCAATCAATACTTTTGCATCTACTGAATACACAGAAAGCGTACCTGCAATCACACTAGGACTTTGTACAGCTTCTTTTATCGTCATATTAAAAGTTCTCACCCTAGCCTGACTCTGTTGTGGTGGTGGAGGTAGTGTCAACTTTTTCGGAACACTAGCTGTCATAGCTGGTCATCTGCAATCCCTAGCAATATGTTATTTCCGCCCACATTAGAAACAAGTAACTTTCATTCTTCCTGTTGGACGTTCATTGGAGTAATGCCCTCTCTGCTTGCACTTGAAGCAAGTCACATTCGCCTTATTACAGACGCCCGTATGTTTTTGACCACATGTTTTGCAGTACGACAATGGGGGTCTGATGATTCCTTGATGGTTAGGAGCTTGGAAACGATTACCTGCTCTCTGGTTGCCTAGTTTCCCTAACCATGGTCATCAATTCCTCAATGGTCCTTTATTCATTCTTGTTAGGATCCTCCACGAGATCCTCCTCAGCAACAATCCCATCTAGGACCACATCCTCAACCACTACATCCTCAATATGAACATCATCCGGTCCTGCGTTAGGACGCTCTATCGGATCCACAATCCGATCTCCAATTAGTAATAAAACATCATCGCGTTGTTGCTCCTCAACCTCAGGGTTCGGAGTCCCGCTACCATATACGATAACGAACTACTCTTCTATCACGATATTTATAAGGGTTCCCATAAGGGTTTTAACTGTCAGTACTACGTTAGGTAGCCCGACTATGAACTTGGCAAGAGTTCTTATTATCTTAGTTATTATCTTAACGTCACATCATCTCTGAGGTTTATAACGCTTAGCTCTGATACCACTTCTGTAACACCCCCAAATCCGGGGTCGGGGATCCGGGTTGTCACGAGTTCCATTTCCCTTAATAACACCCAATCTTAATAATTAATCAACTACTCTGTACTGTGACCCCACAATAAACACACACACCACACGTTATAATCTCAGAGATGAACATCCAAAAATAATTACAAGTCATTTTATTCCACAATTATCTGCCAATACACCTTAAAAGGTTTTCTGAATAAATTTACATTTTCTTTGCCATTATTACAATTCATAAATATACATAATCTGATACATCAAAAGTTGAAAGCCTAGCCTATTGGTAGTTCCTACCTCAGCTACAGCGACATCAACGCCTATAGGAAACTGCGGAACGTTTCCTATCCGCTCGCGAATCAGGAGCTTGGTCATGTTCATCTTTTCTATCTGTTGTTGTGTGATGAAAGAAGAAAGCAAGGGTGAGCAGCAAACCCACCAAAATAATATGTATAATGATTAACAATATATGAGCCTTCTCATAGTACTCATGAAAGTCTTGGTCAAAAGAAATGAACCAAGTTTGATATCTTAATACGATGAAGTCGCAAAATATTCAGTATATATACATATATACTTTTCAAAATCTTGGAAGTCCTCTTCCATGTATAATATACACAAAGTTCCAGTGTATAACTGTATAAAAATACCGTTGCAAGGTGATCTCATATATCTAACCATGTCTCAACATTTTTCTGAAAATCTTTGTCATGCATAAGATAATCCTTTACTAGATATAAGTTTAAAAGATGAAGTTACAAGATACTCCAATATACTTATATCTTTTCCAAATACTAATTGAACTACCACCGTTCAAGTTATAATTAGTTCAAAAGTTCATCACATAGATGAGACTACAAGATAATACTTGAATAGATTCAATCTTTGAAATATTATTGAATGAAATGAAGTTACGAGATACTTCATTAAGTCCCGATATATATATACACCTATATATATCTCTCATACATTTCCTGAAAACCTCTGTCATGTAAAGTATGAACAGGGTTGCAATATCCAATGAATTTGGAAAGAAAAAAATTTTTGGCATAAACCTGATATCTTGCTGATCAGGCAAAGATACCAATAAGTAACCTTTTCTACTAGTAGATGGATGAATCCCCCACCGGTCATCACCCTGGCCATATAAGGACCTTGTGCTGGACCGCCACCCGGCCTCTTACGCGTTGATGGACTGCCACCCAGCCACTTACACTTTGATAGACCGTACCCCGGCCTGTCGCTTATGCCGACTCAATTAGATGGGCTTACTTCCCGAACGTTGGGTAAGTAATCAATTCATTTGTTTTCTCAAAACAGCAACCACGTTGCGAATATAAAATACACCACAGAGCTGGATCCCCCAGGTTTTGAGCGAGTATTTAAATCCCCTTTGAAAGGAAGATCTTAAATATAAAAAATGAGTTTTGGGGTCCACTCTAACTTTAAAAATCATTTTGAAGACTCGAAAATATTTTTAAGAATGTTTGGAGTAATGCTAATTTATTAAAATAAATCAGTCCCGATATATTAGAAAATATCTGAATATTATTATTTAAATAATATTCTCATAAAGATAATCCTTATAAAAATAATCGAAGTAGAAGTTTTAAACCTTATTCGATTAATAGTTTTGAAAACTATAACCATATATATATAAATATATATATTATACTCGGGAACATCGACTCCCGGTTTAGAAATATGTTCACCTTTTGATTCCCTATACTAAGGGTAAATTCAAATACCGTTTATCTCTAGCATAGGTATTATGCAACTGTAAGCATTTTCACCAACAGATATATAATCCAAGAATATGAAACAGGCATGCATATATACCATATCACATGCTACAATATATCGCAAGAATTTGCTAATAACAAATATGCAATTATCGCAAGATCATGCATATACACATATACATCACAACAACAGTATAACGGGTAGAAAACTTTCCTGAGCGACTGGGGGTTACGAATGGCTCAGGACGAGTCTGTTAACCTATAAGCAACAAGTAAGTTGGAATTAAACCAAAGTCACTTGTAAATCTATACTCTAACCAACTCAGACTCTAACGCTCGTTTTGCGCTTACTGATTCTCTTAAGTCACTCAAGTACCCTCGGCTCCACCATTTTTAATAAATTAACCATTACGAGTTTTAAGGCGATTCCTTCGCGAGTGTCTTACCAACTACCTATTACACCTTACATAAATGTTTCATACTTCAATTAGTCCTTTAAGGTCTTTAACCTATGTTTCAAAGTAAGGCGAGGGGTAAGGGTTTCGTTCGCGAAACGCCGTTACTTAAAACGGTCGTTTCTCCTAAACCGTACATCGGAATCAAACGAACTATATATCAAAACGAAGCTCGTAACATGAACTATCTAAAAATGGAAATGGTCATAATCTAGCAGGGAGTTCTCGGGTCCAAATGGTATGAACAAAAGCAGTCTAAAGTAAATCGGACATTACGACGGCTATGTTTACGCGATTACCAATGTTTAAACTACTCCAATTAACCACCAACCAACTCATAATCATCAATACAACAAAAATTCACCTAAACCATACCACATCAGTCCATAATATCCAAGGTTTTCAACTCAAAAAACCACAATCAAGACCTATGCACTATAATCAAGCTTCAATTACCAAAACACTTCCAAATCAAACCAAACTACTAATAATCACAATCCATGCTTCTCATTTCACAAAACCAACCATTAAACTTACTAACAAATAAAGTAAAGGCTAGGGTTTGAAGTTTATACCTTCCTTGGGAGGTGTTAAGTTGCTAGGAAGCCTTAGGGAGCCTCCTACAAGCTTGATCTTTCCAAAGAAATCAAGAACACAAAGTTAGGCTTTGAAGTTTCTAATAGTCCGATTTAACGAACTGTAAAACTGAGGGTCTTAACATGATTATTTGGACGAGACGTGTGAACAAGAGTTGTAGGCCATCTCAATACCTTTCCAATGAGCTATAGAACACAATATTTGAGTGAGAAATGAAGGAGATACAGCAGTTTTAGTGTGCTGGTTCTGTTTTGGCCGAGAGCAATGGAAATGGGGGAGGAAATGCTTTTGCTTTCTTGTGTTGGTGGAATAATGTGGTGGATAATGATGGGTTGTCTTGATATTTTGCTACGTTAATAATAAACAAAGGAGTTAGTGGAAGATGATCTCACCATTTGCCATGTGTTGGTGATTTGTGGTGAGATGAGATCATCCCTAGTTAACTATATAATTAACTAGCCATTCCTTCCTAACTATCACTTGGTTTCTTGTTTGATCAACCATCCACTTGCCTTGCCACTTGCAAAGGTATTTACAAGAGTCGTTATTCATTTCTTTGTCCGGTTATCACTCAATCTCGTTGATCGTTTGGTTAAATACCTTAATGGTTTTATTGATAAAATCTTCTTGGTATTTTTAATACCTAAATTAATTCTCCTTTATAATCCTTGAATTTAAAATCCTTCATCTTAATATTAATTCCTTAAATCCCTTAATGTCTGGTGGAAATCTCGGGGAAAAATAAAAGTGCTCGTTTTCAAAATCCGACAGCTTTTACATACACTTATTTTCTTTATGGAATACTAATACGATCTTAGAATTTCCATAACAGTACTCCTATATATCGTGGTCTGATAATTTTTCTTAATCAGCATTGTCAGCAAAAGTTACTATTCATCCGGGTTTCAAAAATCTCCAAAAATTGGAATTATTACAATTATGGCTTTCTAAACCACGGCGGTATAAGTCGTCAATTCAAATACTGCTACTGTGCTACGAATCCATGGTTGTAATCCCTGTTGAAATCTCTTAGCCCGTTTATGTTAGATATATTTGTGATGTCATGTCTAATAATGATTTGTGTTTGGTTTTCAGATCTTGACTAACAGGACAAATCAGGACTTAACTGGAAATCAGTACTTATATTGAAGTCAGAACTTAAGATATCAGAACTTAAGTTATCAGAAGATATTCATCAGAAGATAATATCAGGACTTAAGAAGACATTCAGATAAAGAAGGCGGCTGATTGAAAGGAAAGTAGATCAAGACTAAAACAAGAAGAGATATGCATGGAGAAGAATTCTATGAAGAATAGAAGACTTGGAGGAAAAGATAACTAATTGATATATTTTAGGATACAGAATCATATTCGATATCAATTAGAGATTATATTGTAACTGTGTGGTAAATAAACACAGACATAGGGTTTACACTATAAGTGTTATCATTATCGAGAATATTATTCATTGTAACCCTAGCAGCTCTTAGTGATATTGTTCATCACTGAGAGAGAATAGTTTCATTGTAACACTATTTTATTAATAAGATTATTCTTTGTTACATACTTGTGTTCTTAATTCGATTTGATTGTATTATACATTGTATTCAACCCCCTTCTACAGTGTGTGTGACCTAACAAGTGGTATCAGAGCCTATCTGTTAACACATATACAGTAAAGATCCAAAACAATCATGTCTGAAGAAGAACAAACTCCAACCAAGCCCACCAAAATTGAAGAAACTCCAAAGACTCAAATCCACAGTCGATATAAGACTATTAGGGTTCCCATACTGAGACCTTCTGAGTATCCCATATGGAAAGTGAGGATGACTATGTTTCTGGAATCTATAGATCCAGAATACCTTGACAGAATTAAAGAAGGACCACATAAGCCAACCAAGCTCTCTGTTATAGTTGCAGATCAGCCAGTAAAGATCGTACCAAAGGAGAAAAGTGAATATACAGCTAAAGATATCTCATCTATTGCTAAGGATGCAAAGGTAACGCATTTGTTGCATAGTGCCATTGATAATGTCATGTCAAACAGGGTAATTAACTGAAAGACTGCAAAGGAGATATGGGATGCCTTGGAGATAAGATGCCAGGGAACTGATGCAATTAAGAAGAACAGGAGGACTATACTCACTCAAGAGTAAGACCACTTTGACTCAAAACCTGATGAGTCATTAACTGGTTTATATGACAGATTTGTCAAACTCTTGAATGATCTGTCATTGGTGGATAAGGAATATGATCTTGAAGACTTTAATCTTAAATTCTTTTTAGCTCTTCCTGAAAGTTAGGATTTGAAGGCAACTACTATAAGAGACAACTATGCTCTTGATGAAACTACTCTTGATGAAATTTATGGTATGCTCAAAACTCATGAACTTGAGATGGATCAAAGAAGCAAGAGACATGGGAGAAAGTCAAGGACAGTTGCTCTTAGGGCTGAGGAGGAATCCCCCAAGGTGGTTGTCTCAAAGAAAGGCAAAGGAAAGGCTCTCATCATAAAATCTGATATTGAGTCATCAAGTTCTGATAATGATGAGGATTCAGAAACTGAAAGTCTATCTGAGATGGATGTTGATGAAGAGATGATGAAACTGTGTGCTCTTATGGTGAAGGGTATAATAAAGATAGCCTACGGGAAATTCAGAAAGGGAAAGAAGTTTTCCAGTAAAAGTGGAAGTTCGGATAAGAAGGGATTCAGTAAATCTGAAGGCAAAGCAGGAAAGTCTGACAGAGGAGATTACTCAAATGTTAAATGCTACAATTGTGGTGAGAAAGGCCACATATCTCCTGATTGCAAGAAAGGAAAAGGTGACAAAGGCAAGGCACATGTCACAAAGAAGAAAAGCTGGACAGACACTTCAGATTTTGAAGATGAGGTGAACTATGCCTTGATGGCAAATGCTGATAGCAGTTCTGATACTGCTGAGTTAAAGGTACCTCAAACAACTTATGCTTTTCATACTGATGATATTACTAAGTTGAGATCTTATCTTAAAACCATATTCATTAGCTATAAAGATCAGACTTTAACATGTGATAGGTTAACTTCTGAAAATCTGGCTTTTAAGAAAAATAATGACTATTTAGAAAAGGAGTTAGTTATGTTCCATCAAACTCAGAAAGAAAGAGATGATGCTTTTTACGTTAGAGATGAAGTGTTAAAATTGAATCAATCTTTAAAAATTGAGTTAGAAAAGGAAAGAGAAATTATCAGAACTTGGACTAACTCTGGCAGAACAACTCAGAATTTGCTAAGTAGTGGTAACTGGAAAGAGGGCTTAGGTTATGGAGATGATAAAAGTGAAAAAGGAACTGAACAAATTAAGCCAATTGTTGTTAAACAAACTGTTAAGCCAAGGTTAAATCCTGTTAAGTTTGTAGCTAAAACTGTAAAGTCTGATTCTGAAAAGATGAAAGATATTGAGACAGAAGTTAAGGTAGAGTCAACTTTTGACAAATTAAAACAGGATAAACCAGCTGAAGTTCACATAGGCTTAATGACAAAGAAGCAGCTTAAGTATAAGCTGAAAGAGATTAAGAATGTAAACAAGGTAAATCCACCTAGGAAAAATAGGAATGGAAAGGAAGGTGTGAATAAAAGCAATAATTATATGCCTGTTCCTAATGCTCCTAGAAAGAAATGCTATAACTGTGGAAATTCTAACCATCTGGCTTCTTTTTGCAGGAAGAATAAGAATATAAACTCCTTACCTTCTAAGCCAGGAGTTAAGAGTCAGTTTGTTAGGTTTAAGCCACAAAATCCTTGTGTTCATTGTGGTAGTGTATGGGATTCCATTTATACTTGTAAGGAATATCATAGTTTGTACTATGATTATTATCAAATAAAACCTTCTTTGAAGAAACTTACTTTAATTCCTTCTAGTGTAAGTTCTGATGCAAAATATGATACTGTAAATTCTGATAAACATGATGTTAGCATAAACTCTGAAATTAAATCCGCTGCAAATGCTGACAAACTTAATAAGGCCAAAGGATCCAAGCAAGTATGGGTTCTTAAAACTAATCATTAGTGGTTTATGTGTGATTGCAGGGCAACAGGAAAAACATCCTAGTTCTTGATAGTGGATGTTCAGGACATATGACTGGAAATAAAGCCTTGCTATCAGACTTTGTGGAGAAAGCTGGCCCAGGAGTTTCTTATGGAGATGGCAACATGGGAAAAACTCTGGGATATGGCAATATCAATCTTGGAAAATGTCATCATTGAGAAAGTAGCTCTAGTCTCAGGACTTAAACACAATCTGCTGAGTGTTAGTCAAATCTGTGACAGAGGTTATCATGTGGATTTCTTTGAAGAACACTGTGAAGTTGTAAGCAAATCTACAGGCAAAGTTGTTTTGAAGGGATACAGGCATGGTAACATTTATGATGCCAAGCTTTCAACAAGTTCTGATGGTTCTGCAATCTGTCTGTTAAACAGAGCATCAATTGAAGAAAGCTGGGATTGGCACAAGAAACTCTCTCATTTAAATTTTAACAATATAAATGAACTAGTCAAGAAAGATCTTGTGAGAGGACTGCCAAAAACAGTATTTGCTCCTGATGGCCTTTGTGATTCATGTCAAAAGGCAAAACAAAGAAAATCTTCATTCAAGAGCAAGACTGAATCTTCAATTCTTGAGCCTTATCACCTACTACATGTTGACCTATTTGGTCCAGTGAATGTCATGTCTATTGCAAAGAAGAAATATGCTATGGTCATAATAGATGAGTTTACCAGATACATATGGGTGTATTTCTTGCACACAAAAAGTGAAACTGCATCTATCTTGATTGATCATGTCAAACAACTGGATAAATTGGTCAAAGACTCTGTGAAAATCATAAGAAGTGATGATGGCACTGAGTTCAAGAATTTGATCATGGAAGAGTTCTGCAAAGACCATGGAATAAAGCAGGAATTCTCTGCTCCTGGAACTCCACAGCAAAATGGAGTTGTTGAAAGAAAGAATAGAACTCTTATTGAAGTTGCACGAACTATGCTTGATGAAGCAAAGTTACCAACCTACTTTTGGGCTGAAGCTGTGCAGAATGTTTGTTTTACTCAGAATGCAACACTTATCAACAAGAATGGAAGGACACCATATGATATGGTGAAGAAAAAGAAGCCAAATCTGAAGTACTTTCATGTATTTGGATGCAAGTGTTTTGTTCTTAAGACTCATCCTTAACAGCTATCCAAATTTGATCTAAAAGCTGATGAAGGAATTTTTGTTTGATATCCACTTTCCACAAAAGCCTTCAGAGTCTACAATTTAAGAATAAGGGTTGTCATGGAATCTATCAATGTCTCATTTGATGATAAGAAGATTACTGGACTTGAAGATTTCAATGATCATGATCAGCCGAGATTTGAGAATGAAGTTTTAAATTCTGATTCTGTAAATTCTGATAGTCTAAATCCTGATACTGCAAACTCTGATGGGTTAAACTCTAATGTTATTGAAACTGTGGTGACTACGCCAAAGGAAAATGCACCTGTGCAGGGGGAGCATATTGAAGATCCAACCAGATCTCAAGAAGCATCAGAACCTAGAACAGGCTCTTCATGTTCTGATTCATCAAGTTCTGATGGGCTAAGTTCTGATAATTCTGGAAACTCAAATTCTGAAGGATCCAACTCAGAGAGCATAATTTCAGGGGGAGCATCAGAAAATATTGATGGAGACAGCATGGATCATGGGGGAACATCCAGTTCTTGAGATCACATTCCATCTGCAAGGAAGTGGACTAAAGCACATACACCTGACTTGATTATTGGAGATCCTGTAGCAGGTGTTAGAACTAGAACAACAACATCAAATGAATGTCTCTATCATTCTTTTCTTTCTCAGACTGAACCAAAAAAAGTGGAAGAAGCTCTTCAAGATGCTGATTGGGTGCAAGCAATGCAGGAAGAGTTGAATGAATTTGAAATAAATAAAGTCTGGACCCTAGTGCCAAGACCGAAGAATACATCTGTTGTTGGTACAAAGTGGTTATTCAGAAATAAAACTGATAGTGATGGCATAATTACAAGAAATAAAGCAAGGCTGGTTGCAAAAGGATATTCTCAATAGGAGGGAATTGATTATGATGAAACATTTGCACTAGTTGCTAGATTGGAAGCCATATGGATATTTTTGGCTTATGCTGCTCACAAAAAGTTTAAAGTCTTTCAAATGGATGTAAAAAGTGCTTTTCTTAATGGAGAATTGGAAGAAGAAGTATATGTTGAACAACCTCCAGTTTTGTAGATTCAAAATTTCCTAATCATGTCTATAGACTTGATAAAGCACTTTATGGCCTTAAGCAAGCTCCAAGAGCATGGTATGAGACATTAGCTCAGTTTCTTCTGGAAAGTGGATTTAATAGAGGAACTATTGACAAAACTTTATTCTATCTTAACCATGGAAAGGACTTACTTTTGGTACAAATATATGTTGATGATATCATTTTTGGTTCTACAAATGACAGACTTTGTAAAAGCTTTGCCAAGCTAATGCAGTCAAGATATCAAATGAGTATGATGGGAGAACTTAGTTATTTTCCAGGCCTTCAAGTCAAGCAGAATGAAGAACGAACTTTTATTTGCCAATCTAAGTACACCAGAAATTTGTTGAAAAAATTTGGAATGCAAGACTGTTCAAGTGGATCCACTCCCATGGCCACTGCAATAAAATTGGATAAGGATACTGGTACATCAGTAGATATTACTGATTACAGAGGTATGATTGGCTCATTACTCTATCTAACTGCAAGTAGACCTGATATCATGTATGCTACCTGTCTTTGTGCAAGATTTCAAGCAGATCCAAGAGAACCTCACTTAACAGCTGTGAAAAGAATTTTCAAGTATCTTAAGGGTACAACTGATATAGGATTATGGTATCCTAGGGAATCAGACTTTAAGCTAATAAGTTACTCGGATGTAGATTTTGCAGGGTGCAAAATTGACAGGAAAAGCACAAGTGGAAGTTGCCAATTTCTTGGAGGCAGATTAGTTTCTTGGTTTAACAAGAAACAAAAGTCAATTTCCACATCAACTGCAGAGGCAGAGTACATTGCTGCAGGAAGCTGTTGTGTACAAATTCTTTGGAAGAAGAATCAGTTACTGGATTATGGGATAATATATTCTAAAATACCCATTTACTGTGATGATCAAAGTGTTATTGCAATGACAGGTAATCCAGTGCAGCACTCAATGACAAAGCACATCAGCATTAGGTACCACTTCATAAGGGAACATGTGATGAAAGGTACAATGGAATTGCATTTTGTTCCAACAGATCAACAACTAGCAGATATCTTCACAAAACCACTGTGTGAAGCTACTTTTACAAGATTGGTAAATGAACTTGGAATGGTTTCAGGTTCTTTCTCTAAATCTGTTTAGCTTATATTCTGATACATCAGACTTTATGATCAGTATTTACAGATATTACTATCTTTATGTAATCTGTGCTTAAATTGAAATTTTCCTAAGTGCTGATTGTTGTCTGATGTGAATTTCTAAACTCTGATAGTGATATGAATGTTTATGTGACTATTCAATCCAATGAGGATAAATGTGCTAGATACTGACCTAGTAGTCTCTAATATACTAGAGATCTCATGTTCGAAGTAATTGTTTATGTGGAAATCTTTTAACACAAGCAAATTCTGATATTGAACTTGGTTAGGTTTACTTTGTTTATCTTATTACTAAGTCAGAAACTAGAATAGTGCTTTTTATCTGTTAAGTTCTGATTTTGGTAAATCTTATGGATGTACTAAGTACTGATAAGCCTCACTTATCAAAAGAAAATGTAGAGAAAAGAAATAAATATCAGGTACTCCTTTGAGATCTAGAGAAAAATATATGTGAAAGGGAAGACCCAAGTGCATTGCTGGTATTAAGTTGTATGCATTAGAAAAAGCAAAATAAAATTTTCTTGGTGACTTTTCACATTCTCTGATTACTGGAGGAATACTCTGATAATAGCATAAATTATGATAAGCAGTTGTGACTCACTTACACTGAGGAGCTCCTGTGAAAAAGAATATCAAAAGATGCATAAAATGAGCACAAAATAGTTGAGGTGGATTCATGCATGAACTCATTCTATAGTAGACTTCAGACTAATGACAGATTTTGAGCAAAATTCTTAGTTATGCCTTATTTCTAAGATGTACAGAAGTGAATCAGACTTTACTTTTTGTCTGATATTTAGCTTAAGGCATACACTTACACTCCATATGAATGATGAAAATTACTGTGGTGATTAATGTTGTTTTAGATGAACAATTTAAGTATTAGTTGCATAAATTCTGAGGACAAGTTCTGATGGAAGTTCTGATGATTAAGTTCTAAGGAAACCATATCAGTATTTGTGTGAAGAATTACAAAAATAAACATTCACTTTTTGTGTATAGAAGCCATATTCTAATGACCTTTAAATTATTATAATAATCAAGTTCTGATGCTTACGTGGCAGTATTTATTTACTTGATTTATTTTTGGTCAATACTTGAACGGTTCTATTTTATCAGAATATTGGTTTAAGTGAGATAAAGACATTCATAATTACTTGTTTAGTGGGAACAGTTTTCTTTTTAAAAACTGCATGTGCATAGTAATCACTACTTATTTCCCGTGCCCATTGTCTTAATCACTGCATGGCTGACAGGTGTAAAAACTGTTTAACTTCGTAATAACTGCTGTCAAGTGGAGTGTATAAGTAAAAGGGATAAAAGATTTTAAAATCTTTTATTTACATTTCTTTCTATCCTCTCTCTCTTTTCTCTTAATCTCTCTATATTCTCTGACAGTTTTCTATATAGACATTTTATCAAACACCTTTCAGGCACTCTTATTTCTCACTTCTTTTTCAATGGCACCCAAGGATTTAATCGTCAATGGAGCTAAGTTTGTACCAAACAACTACGCTGCCATTCTCACTAAGAGTGAAGCTCCTTCGGAACTTCATTTTATTCAGGATTTCTTATCTCATAGTGAAATTGGGTTCGCTTTCACGCATCCAGCAACTTTTTCTGGAACTCAAGTTCTGACGTTCTGGAGAACTGGTTTGTATGATGATGGTGGTAAAGCTGGGTCACCAAGCATTGTGTTTATAGCAGGGGATGTTGAGTACGTTGTTATTCCATCGATAGTTCGAAAAGTGTTACATCTACCTGAAAACTGCGAGTTTAGTTCTGCTATTGAAGAGCCCCTGCTACAGCAAATGATGGCTAATCTAGGGTATGAAAAGAGTTTGGCTAAGATGGGTCAACTCAAACGCCCATATATTCGAAGGGAATGGAGCATCTTTTTCGATTGCATCACGAAGACATTTGCAAACAAGTGCTCAAATTTTAATGCCATTCCTATTCTGACAAAACAAATTGGGTATGCACTCCTAAACCAGTCTCATTTTGATTATGCAAAGACAGTGTTATGTTTTATAGGAGATAGGATGAAAGAGGACAGGAATGTAGTTTACTTTGCTAGGTTCTGTCAGTTAATTTACAGTTATTGTACATCAGATGAACCACAACTAGCAAGTGACCACATAGAACCTTTTAGGTTAGCAAAGAGGGCTTTTACTGATCTCTTAACTACTGACAACAAGAAGGAAGTTCTGAGACCCCTTAGAATTCCTGTATCAATAAAGCAAGCTCTGGTAAATGCTGATTTTGATACATATTCCTTGTTATATCTTGATGTCCAACCCACCAACACACAACAGCCAACAGAACCTACCACTACCCAAACACAGCAACCACATCCATCAGCACATATCAATCAACCATCAGCACCTACAGTGCAGCCTTCTTCTTCTAGAGCAAAGAGGACAAAGACTGTACCTCAGACACAACAAAAGAGAAGGAAGATGATTCTGAGAGATGAATTAGAAGATGAGGCACAGGTTCAACCATCAGAACCTGTTGCTGAAGCAGCTGAGGAAGTCTTTCCTCAGGAAACAAAGGAAACTGGGAGTTCTAGGCCTCTCAAAAGGCTTAGAAAGAAAAATTCTGATTACAAAGCTCCCAAAGTCTCTCCACCAGCAAAGACACTAAAGAAGCAAAGAGCAAGGAGGGCTGTAGAAGAGTCTTTCTCTGAAGGAGTGGAAGCAGAAGCTGAGGAAGGGGGTTAGGAATCTCTGATCCTAAAAGAACCAGTTGTGATTGAATCTCTTCCCAGTGCTAAACCAGAATTTACTGAAGCTCCACAATCTCCAATTTAAGAGCCAGAGACTGCTACATCACCAATGCCTACACCTCTTGTGTCTCCTATTCACTCTCCAGTACATGCTGAAAACCCAGGCATAAGTGCTGAAATTGATATCAACAACTTGGTTGTGCCTATGGTTTTGTATCTGGAAGCTCCACCTACTCTATAAGTTCCTCACCAAACACCACCAATAACTCATCTTCTTGATGCTGATGACCATGCAGATGAATCTTCTATTGCTTCACATACAATCATTCTATCCAAAGATGATGATGCTGAAGACTCTGCAAGTTCTGTTGAAGCAAATGCTGAAAATACTGGTGAAGCTGCTACAAATATAAATGTTGATGCAGCTGGTCCTTCAGGACATACACCTCCATAAACAGTTGGTAAAGCTGAATTAATCAAAAAAATTATTATAAAGGATGCACCAGTACCTTGGGAGGAAACTCCAAGAGGAGAGAAGTGGACCAAGAAGTGGAATGACTCAGAATTCACACCAAATTCCTACATTCTTTCAGAGCACATTTCAAAGGTTGATGAGTTACTAATAAGTGCTGATTTTCAAAACTCAACTTCGAGTTACAGCACTCAGTACAAGGAACCTTCAAGGTCACCATTCACATACTCAAGCCAAATTTGACAAGCTTCAAGACTCAATTACTCAATAGGATATGAACTTTAAACTGGATAAGAAAAGATTCTTCAAGTCTGCCTTTAACAGAGTTGAGGCTATTGAGAAAGCTCAGAAGAAACAGCAAGCTCAGATTGCTGAAGTACTAAAGAATCAAGCTTCTCAACAAGTTCAACTAAATGAAATCCAATCTTCAGTGGAACTACTTCTCTCTCTCCTACTACCTGATGATGCCAAAAAGGGGGAGAAGGTGGTTAAGTCTAAATGCTCTATAGATTTAGCACTGAAGAAAAAGGATGATGGAAATGATGACCAGGGAAACTCTGAAAAGGGTATAAGTCATGGTCAAGGCAAAGACTCTTCATCTAGGAAATTAAGAACTTCTACACAGAGATCAAACTCTGATGCTGATAAAAGAATAAGTTCTGATAAACAAGTTCTGACTATGCCTGATGTTCTGATATAGGGTGAAAGTCAAGAATCACAGAAGTTTATGCAGATACTGAAGCTCAAGGGGAAGGAAACAACAGTCTACTATCAAGACCCCAAGATACAGAATCTGGATGAAGAAATTTCAAAAAGACTATTTCTCAAAGACAATCCAGGAATGGACTTTGAAAGTCTGAAGGAAGAAAAAGCCAGACTTAAAGCAGAAAATGTCAAATCCAAGTCTAAAGCTTCTATTACTGCAAAGAAACCTCCAAAGCCTAAGGGCATTATGATTAAAGAGAAGACAAACTCTGAGGCAACCAAATCTACATCCAAAGCCAAATCACAAGTGGAGGTAGATCCAAGGTTCAAGGGCAAAGCTAAAGTTGATGATTCTGTAAAAATCTATCTGTCAATCATGGATGAACAAGTAAATGCTGATGAAGATACTAGTCTGGTTTTGAAGAAGAAGAAGAAGAATATTCAAACAACCTCTGACAGAGCTCATATTATTCAAGATCAGGACTTAGTAAATTCTGATATTATAATGAAGCAAGCAACCTCTGACAGAGCACAAGTTGTCTTGACATCAGAAGAAAAGGAAACCTCTGACATTGCTCATGTTAAACCTTCAACAGTTCTACTACCTGGGTTCACTAAAGCTCAACAATCTACTCAACCTTTGAAGACTACATCAAGTGGTTTTGAAGCAAGAGTTGTTCTGGGAAAGGAAGCTAGAGACAAATCAGGATTGGGTAGTTCTGATGAAAGAAGAATACACAACACTACCAATGATCCAACTTCCTTAAGTGCACAAGGAGTAGGAACAACTCTTGAAAGATTGAATCAATTGGAGTCTGTACAAATGGTCTACCACTCTGTGCTAAAAGATAATATCATGCTATACTTCATGACAGATGGGAGGGTATTCCAGATAAGAAAGGATGTTATTCGTTTGAAGTACTTTGAAGAATTGTAACATGTGCTATTTCTACTTCAAGTTAAGAACAGATCAACAGATGGTGCTGCCAGATACATAAGGTCTGATATTGAAAGACAGAAGAAATTATACTCTGTAAAGTCTGACAGGCCATACTATCCAAAGTACAAAGATCACAATGGAGAACTAGTTAAAATGAAGCCTAATACTGCCAAAATCAGTACATTTTTTAGTATTAAGGGTGTTGAATTCAATCAGGAGTCTGACAAAGCTTATCTGATCAGACTGGATCAGCAGATAAGGAAAGTAAAAATTAATGATCTCAAGGCTGCTATCTTTCAGACAGGAGAAGATACAGCTAAACTTAAAGATGCTAAAAGGAGAATGATAAATGAACTTGAATATACTGAGAGAACTCTTTTAAAGAACTATCTCAGAACAACTCCTGATATTCAAGAGATCACACACTGAAGCCAAGTCAAGGACTACAACTGTTAAACTTTGAAGGATTTACAGGCTAAAGCTGATATCAGACTTTAAGGATGGTAAAAGCTACAAGGACTGTGAGTTGTAGTTATCTAGTCAAATTCTCATATGCATTTGTACTTAATGTTTTTGACATCATCAAATATCTATTGAACTTGTATATTATGCTAATTTACAAGTTGGGGGAGATTGTTAGATATATTTGTGATGTCATGTCTAATAATGATTTGTATTTAGTTTTCAGATCTTGACTAACAGGATAAATCAGGACTTAACTGGAAATCAGTACTTATACTGAAGTCAGAACTTAAGATATCAGAACTTAAGATATCAGAACTTAAGTTATCAGAACTTAAGTTATCAGAAGATATTCATCAGAAGATAATATCAGGACTTAAGAAGACATTCAGATAAGGAAGGCGGTTGATTGAAAGAAAAGAAGATCAATATTAAAATAAGAAGAGATATACATGGAGAAGAATTCTATGAAAAATAGAAGACTTGGAGGAAAAGATAACTAATTGATATATTTTAGGATACAGAATCATATTCGATATCAATTCGAGATTATCTTGTAACTGTGTGATAAATAAACGCAGACATAGAGTTTACACTATAAGTGTTATCATTATCGAGAATATTATTCATTGTAACCCTAGCAGCTCTTAGTGAAATTGTTCATCACTGAGAGAACAGTTTCATTATAACACTGTTTTATTAATAAGATTATTCTTTGTTACATACTTGTATTCTTAATTTGATTTGATTGTATTATACATTGTATTCAACCACCTTCTACAGTGTGTGTGACCTAACAGTTTATCTTCAGTATCAACTTGTTCCGGAACAAACCTAGCCAATTCAATAAACTTGGCTTCATATTCAGTCACTGACATATTCCCTTGCTTCAGTTCCGAGAACTTAATTTCCATCTGATTCTTCATATAGCGAGGAAAATACTTTTCCAGAAATAACTTAGTAAACCTATCCCATGTTACAATACCATCCCCTTCTAAAGCTTTCTTGGATTCCCACCAATAATTCGCTTCTCCTTTCAGGAAATAGCTAGCAAAATCAGTTTTCTGGTCCTCTTCAACTTTCACAAGCGCAAATGCTTTCTCCATTTCTTTCAACCAAGCCCTAGACTTAGTAGGATCCACTGTACCCTCAAATTCTGGAGGCTTAACTGACTGAAACTGCTTAAAAGTAACAACATGCACAACTGGTGGTAACTGAGGTTCAGGACAAGGTGACTGTTGTAACATTTATTGATGAATCTGTTGTTGTTGCTGTTGCATCTGTTGTTACATTAAATGGAACATTTGGTTCATGGTATCATTATTCTGTCCCTCAGAATTGCTGTTAGAGGTTTCAGTTCTGGTCTTTCTTTTTGGTGCCATTTTTTTGATAATAAAACAAATGGTTCTTTTAATAATTTATTTAACAGTTGATAATAAAAAGAAAATCATTTTGACTAATATCAAAACAAGAAATTTGAAACAGTTTGAAATTTAAACAAATCCTTTGAATTAATTCTAAAATTTTAAATAAATAAGTTGTACAACATTGCTTTAAATAAAACAGAATTTGAGATATGGAAAACTGTAAAGCAGTAAAGTAAATGTAAATGTTGTAAAGACTGAAATTTAAATAAATAAAAAGAAAAAGTTGAAAAAGGTTTATTTTATATATATGAAGGCAGCCTCAGGTGTTAGTGCTTGATACAAAAGGTCTAACATCAGGTCCGTCATAACTACTTCTGATACATTTGAAAACTGAGTACTACACACACAATATCTGATCTCTCTATACTATGCTGCCTCTATCTACATATGTCACATATAATACAACAACTAATTCCAACTGTCAAACATCAAAACCCTGGCGGAATGCGTCTCAGCTCCTCACGAAGCATCTCGATAACTGACTGTGCGAGACGGGTGTCTCTATGAAACTCTGCGTAAGTATACTTCCCATCATGCATCAAGGCATCTAACTCAAGAGTAGCACTATACACTATCTACTGTAGTCGCTACCTCATCATATAATCTAGATAAAGTGTAGCTAACGGTCCTCTATCTCTCTGGTCAAACAACCTCATGATCTCTCTGCACTGAGATCTCCAATACGAAACATCCTCTCTCAAAATATTGTACTTCGTGATATGGTACCATGCATGGCTCTGCAACCTGTCCAACAGACTTCTAGGATGGAACCCTAAGTATCCCTACAACAACCTGATGTGGCAAACCGAGCTATAATCCCATGTCATGCTCATCCATCCCCTCGATCGGGGCCATCAAGAATATCTCTGGCTCGGGAGCATATACTGGTATAGGAGGTAGCACTGCAGCTGGTGGAAACTCTGCCTCTATCTCCGGTATAAACTGATACTCTACAAGTAAGGGAGGTGGAAGCAACGGCTCAAAGAACTCTAAAGGATCAAACATCTCCATGGGATCTGGTATCTGCTCAGGAGCTGGTGGTGGCTCCTGGGGTAACTGTGGTGGAGGTGGCGGTGGTATCTGTACTGGTATCTCTGCTGACACTGGCGGTATACCTGGTGCAACCGGCCCGGTAACAGTCCTCTCGAAAGACGCTGATGATGTCATCTGATAATACAACAAGGAAAAAAGAGGGTCACTTAGCATTCCTAGAACTTATACACTCCTAATCTAAAATTATCTAAACCCTAACACTCCTATTCTTATCTTATATGATCTTCATATCTTATCTTAATCCTAATGTTCTTGTTTTCAGGGACCAAACCTACAGCTCTGATGCCAAACCTGTAACGCCCTCCAAACCCGGAGTATAGGTCTGGGGGTTACTATCTAATTACCAAGCCTGTACAAACCTGTATATTAATTAAGCAGATACATATCTAACCCCTTCTATACTAACCAGGAACTTTTTAGGTTAAAGTATGAAAATAAGAAACAACACTCTACCTTTATTACAATCCAAATTCAAAATCTCACAAAACTCTCTTTATTACAAGCCATTGTCTAACAAGTTTTAAACTACATTCCTTTTATTTCAAACACACATATTATTTATCTACACTACACCTGCTCAGGTATCTCAAATCTTTCTTCCTGGATCGGGATCAGCACTTTTGGTATGAGAGGGTCTCGCGGCTTAACTCATTTCTTTACCACGCGAGTCCTGATAGGTTTCATTTTCCTTCTTAACTGAAAGCAATAAGGTGAATAACAATAAAAAGGAGGTGAGCCATAAGTTGCTCAACAAGTCCACTATATATAAACAGTGTTATAATAAGCTAAATGAAAATCGGTAATTTGGTTACATCTGCAAAGATATAACCTCGCGATAAAGAACAAAGGCCATTATTGGCGAATATCAATAAACTAAACTGGACACAAGTTCGCGCCTATATCCTGCTGATCAGTCAGGATACGGTGCAGATCTATACCTCAATATATAGATCCCTTCGGGTACCCGGACTCTATGGCCCAACACAAGGATCCGGTTAATTCCCGGTCCTTAGGATCAAGTGTATGCCTAATCCTAATCGTCACCATTCAGTCCACAGATGAGCAACCGGAACAATCGGTATGCTTTGATGTACCCCAACATTGGGATATATCAGGATATATGTAGATATGTATATAACTATTGGAATATGAATAGAGGATTCAACGAATTAGGAGAAATAATGAATCGAAATGAAATATAAACTAAGGAATAGTAATTATGTATCAGTGTTTTTGATCACGAGTTATCAATGTGTAACTGCGATAAGAATCTGAAAGTAATACACTATTCTGAAATTAGAATAGGGGAAAAACTTGTCTTTTACGTGATCTACTCCAAGTGTATCACCTTCCTCTATCACCGGCCCAATTTCCTTGGTGGCTACGTCTCTATCAAAGAAAGAGGCTTATTTAGTCATCTCGCATTTCAATCACGTCTCAAACCGACTTCACATAGCCCTTATCGTCTACCCGTACGCGTATTATTTACTCGTATACTAATTAAAAACAATTAGGACTCGATTAGCCACATAATTCACATAGCACATAAGTCACATAGTCATTCTAGGTTTAAAATAATTTTTAGAATCGAATTCGACTCGCTATTCGCTTTATTGAACAATATCTGGCTCGTTTCCTATTTTTTCAGAATTTATTGGACTCATCTCTATACGTAATAAGGCTTATAAGTTTATATATATCGAAATTGAACTCGCTTCTAAAAGAAATTAGGACTTGAAAATATTATTAATGAAAAGAGATCATTTTTCTGAGTCGAAGGGCTTTCGTTTCGCTCAAATCGGGAAAACGATTCAATAATTATTCAATAAATAAGAATAAATTAATTTATTATTCAATATAATTAATTATTCCTAATTACTGAACCCTAAAAATATTTTTAAATAATTATTTGGGAAAAATCAGAATTAAAATTGATTTTTTCATAATTTTTGGAATTAAAATGAATTTATTATGATTTATTGAAAATAATTTGATTAATTATCAAAATAAATAATCATTTTTAAATAATTAATAAATAATTAATAATTAATTAAAGAAATAAATAATTCTGATTTTTAGAAAATATTTCAAAATTATTTATAATATAAATCAATTAATTAATTAATTAATTAATCAATTTATAAAATAAATAAAACTGATTTTTATAAATAATAAAAATAAAAATAAATTGCCAGAAACATTTGTCAGAACCAAAATCTCTGACAAAACAGATTAAACACGGGTCAACTAATCGGGTCAAAATCCGGGTCCTGAAGAACACGCCGGATTTTGCCCAGAATCAGGCCACCGGAGCAGATTCCGGCAGGCCTAATTCAGCCAAAAACAACACCGTTTGGTGTGTTTTTCACAGGGTTTTAATTCTAATCAATTACAACAGTCTATCTTCGGCCAAAACAAACCACAAACATCCTATAATCTCCATCTCCGGCGAAATCGATCAAAACTCCGTCCAAACATCAATCTAACTATTCTATACATGAAACTTCACGTTCTATAGTTCAAATCAAAACTTATGAACTCTACAATCAAACCCCTAACATCTCAGGAACCAATTTTTCATCAAAATCAAAAACGTATAAATCAAAAATTGGGTATAAACCCTAATAATCGAATTCGATCATACAGGAATCTTTTGTTCAATTAACTACCATGAATCGATTGTAAACATCACAGAGAAGCTATCTCAATCATCAAATCATCCTAATAACCCTAGAATCAAAAAGACCTAATTCGAACATAAACCCTAAAAATCGAAAATCAAAATATACGAATTAAAACATGAAATTGATATCAAAAACAAAAAGAAGAGATCAAAACCTTTGATTTGAGTACTTGAATCACTTGATTTGATGCAGAAATCAGATCAAAATCACAGTTTGATTCTTCAACCCGAATCCGAAAACCCTGACCCGAATTACAGAGAATTTTTATATTTTTCTGATTTTTGATAATTAATTAATAAAAATTAAACTATTTATAATAAGTAAAATAATACTCATAATTAAAATTAAGGCCTTAATTATACATCTATCAAAATTAATTGGCCCCTAATTTTATATTTTTGAGTATTAATTTTAAATTTTTAAATATTTAATATATACAATATATATGCCAAAAATTGCCAAAATTGTGAATAATTAAAAAATACAAAGAAATGGTATAATTGAAAGTCCTACAATTTTATAAAAATAAAAATATGATTTTTGTAGGGGTTTTAACACCCAATGGGGCCCGAAAAAGACATTTTTCGCGAAACAAGAAAATTTATAAGATATCTAGATGTTCAGAATAATGTGATGGTACAAGTCGTTCTAAGAAAAATAAGGCCAATTATTTTGTTTGAAATATCAGCTATTAAAACATATTTCGGCTCGCATAACTTTTGATACGAAAGCTTTTAATATAAAATAAAATATCTGATAAATACCCGAGAAATACCCTGACAATACGGAATACACGTAGCACATAGCAGTTAGGGTTTTATACTTAATAACACATTAATGACATAATAAAACACATAATTTATCTTTTATTATGATATAATACAAGCGAAATTTCTAGTCGTTACACCTCAGCCATAATTTTATTGTGCAATCAATTGATTTATGTGGTTCAAATTCAGCCATATATTTTAATTAATATAAGTCTCCACTCAAGCAGCAGATCTAGATAGTTCTATTTATCTTCTTCTCCAACAAAGTGAGCTGATAAAACAAGAAGCAGAGATTTTCAGAGAAGCTCTAGCACCTTGAATATCCGTTTAACTTCTCACCGGAGTAACGTTATAATGCATGGTTTAACTCTTGTATATTCATAGAGGCATTATAATTGTTACCCGGTAATTAAATCCTTAGACAAACAAAAGTTAGATCAATGTATAGGATTTAATTTGTTGATCTTTGTAGTAGCTAGGAACTTTGTTGTTCTTAGATTGTAGCCGGTTAATTTATTTACCGTAGTGTAGCAACACCCCTCGAGGATTTATATATGAATATATACTTCCCTGAATCTCTTGTGTTCCTCATTTTATTGTTCCAAACACTATTCACCTCAAGAACACGGAACCACTAACCGGTCACTAAATTTTATATCCGCAAAAAATTTGAAAGAATTTTTTAATTTAGTGAGTATCGTATTCAACCCCCTTCTACGATACTTCGGGACCTAACACTAAAGCTAGACCAACTCCATCAAAGTAGGTATGAGCCATCTACACTTTTGATGGAGGGTCTCAAACAGGCTGTGAAAGACACTTTTGGCATCTCTCTTCCTTCAAGCTCTCAACAACCCATCTCTACATCAACAAACTTACAGATTCAAGATCTCCAAAATCAAGTTTCTACTCTTCAGTCAGCAAATGAGTCTTTATCATCTCAAGTCTCCCAACTCACAGCAATGGTAGCAAGTCAACATGCTCATATCCAGACTTTGTTGGACTCTCTCAAGCACTTACTGATATGGGCCTAAAATTAGCCTAGAAATATAATTAATGTTGAATTAATCAGACCTGGTATGGTCCAGTAATGAAGCCCAATTACGAGGCCCGAAGCTCTGATTATTTATTAATTTCATAATTAATAAATAAGGGAGATTAATAGCTCATTAAATGAGTCCAATCAGTGATATAAATCTATAAAAGATAGCCCCGAGGGCACCTACACCAACAAGGAATCTGATTCCTTTATTTTAGGACTTCAAAGTCTATCTAAAGTCTGGGAACTTGATCAACAAGTCTCCTATCCCTAGTCCAATTTAAGGACTCTTAACATCTATATAAAGGCACTCACCCCATTAATCAGAACTACATTTTTTGGCTTGATTCTCTAATTCACAGAGATACGTAGGCATCTCGTAAAGGCATAGTTAAGCTACGAAACATGAGAGCAACCATTAAAGGCCGTGAGCTCCCGAACCTTAGTAATAAATACAGCAAATAATAACCTTAGTTTGTTATCCATAACATTTGGCGCCGTCTGTGGGAAACACAACAACAACCATGACGAAAACACGGAGAACGGTTAGAGCCCTTGAAGGAGGAACACCAACGGGGACGACCCAAGTGATTTCATCAACTGTGGAGGTACCTCCTCATTTGACTTATGCAGCCACACAAGGAGAAGCCCAGATAGGGGCAACTGAACCTCAGCCACAAGGGACGATTCCCTCGGCTACTCAAGGTACGAATCCCCAAGTTCAACAACTACATGCACCTGTGAATTCTCGACCCATTGGGTACGAGTATCCAACTGTTGTGACTACTAATCCCCTTATGGGATGCCACTTTACCCCGAGGTTGGAGGAAGTGGATATGCTGGACGGAATGAAGCACGGGGGCGATCTCCCCCCTATATACGAGGTTTGGCTCCTATCCCTGAGGATCAGGAATTTTTTGGTCCTTACACTGAAAGAGACTCTGAATCTTCGGATGATGAAGTAGCCCCAAGAAGGAGACGTGTTGGAAAAGAGCCGATGGCTGATTGTAGCCAACGTCCGAAAAGCACCCAAGGGATGAATATCCAAGAAGTGCAGGAAAGGATCAGGGCTCACGAGGCTGAGACTCAAAGGTTGAGATGCGACTTGGAGGCGCACCTGTCCACCAGACCCCCAGTACCTCCTAGGGGGAGAAATCCTCCTCCTGTCATAGACCTGGATGGTCCAGTGCAGAGATAGGCTGTTGTCCCAAGGGCTGATCCAAGCAATCTTCTTCCCCTTGGAGATCTTGATGATCCTACTCCGCCCTTCACTGAAGAAATAATGAATGCCCATATCTCAAGAAAGTTCAAGATGCCAACTATCAAATCTTATGATGGCACGGGAGATCCCGCTAATCATGTTAGGACATTCTCTAATGCACTGCTGTTGCAGCCCGTGAATGATGCTATTAAGTATCGGGCCTTTCCTCAAACCCTGTGGGGTATGGCTCAAAGATGTTATAGTCGTTTGCCCCCGAACTCTATTGGGTCGTTCAGAGAATTAAGTCAGGCTTTTATTAAGCAATTCATCAGCGGGAGAGTACATGAGAAAAGTTCAACATCTCTTATGAGCATTGTGCAGGGAACAAAGGAATCCTTAAGAGACTACCTGAATCGTTTCACAAAGGAGGCTTTAAAAGTCCCAGACCTTGATGATAAGGTAGCCATGATAGCACTGCAACAAGGAACTAGGGATGAGTTTTTCAAGATGTCCTTAGCCAAACGCCCCCTGAAAGCATGTTGCAGCTCCAGGATAGGGCAGGGAAGTACATCAAGATGGAAGAGAGCATGAGGAAGACCGTAGTGAGTAATGAGCCCACTGGAGGCAAGAAGCGGAAAACTGATCTGGAGTATATCGCTAAGGACAAGTATCCTAGAACCGAGCAAAACCCTGATTCAGCCCCCAAGAAGGGAGGACATGGGCAAAAGTTCACTGAATATGCTAAGCTGAATGCTCCTAGAAGCCATATCTTGATGGAGATCGAGAAAGATCGAGATATTCGTTGGCCTAAGCCCTTGAAGGATGATCCTGCCAAGCTAGATAAAAGCAAGTATTGCAGATTTCACAAAGATGTTGGTCATGACACCGATGAGTGTAGACAGCTGAAAGATAAAATTGAGTTTCTCATTCGAAAAGGAAGATTGAACAAATACAGTGGAGAAGGAGGGGATAGGAATAACAATGGAAGAAAGAACTTTGAAGAGGGACCAAGACGATCAGGGGCGGAATACCCAGCCTAGAGGAGCGGTTATAAATACAGTCTTCGGAGGACCACGACCCTGAGGACCTGTGATAAACACAATTTTTGGAGGACCAACTGCTGCTGGGTTATCCAAGAACTCCAGGAAAGCGTATGCCCGAGAAGTTATGCATATTGTTGGGGAAGCCCCGAAGAGGGCCAGGACAGGAGTAACAATGTCTTTTGATGATTCTGATCTGGAGGGTTTGAAATTTCCCCATGACGACCCGTTGGTTGTAACCCCGATAATAGGGAACAGCCTAGTGAGAAGGGTCCTTGTGGATAATGGTGCTTCAGTGGATATCTTGCTCCATGACACCTTTTTAAGGATGGGATATAATGACTCCCAATTGACCCCAACCGACATGCCAATATATGGGTTTGCGGGAGTGGAGTACCCCGTAGAAGGGATAATCAAGTTTCCAACAACCATAGGACAGGAACCAAGGAAAGCAACTCAGATGTTGGACTTCGTGGTGGTGAAGGCTAGTTCAACTTACAACGCTATCATGGGAAGAACAGGGATACGTGCCTTCAAGGCAGTCCCTTCTTCCTACCATTCAGTTATGAAGTTTCCTACCCGGGATGGGATCGGAGAAGAGAGAGGAGGCCAAAAAATTGCTAGAAGCTATTATGTGGCCTCTTTGAGGGCAGATGGAGTTGGGGGCAGGTTCTTCCTATTGAAGATCTGGATATCTGAGAGAATGATGAGAAAAGAGGAAAGCCAGCAGAAGACTTGGTTTCAATTCCTTTAGCCCCCGAAGATCCTGAGAAGGTGACTTTTATTGGAGCAACGCTCGAGGAGCCCCTTAGAGGGAAGTTGGTGAATTTTTTGCAAGAAAATAGTGACGTATTTGCATGGTCAGCAACTGATATGCCAGGCATAGACCCGGAACTGATTACTCACAAGCTGAATGTGGACCCAAATCGGAAGACAGTGAAATAAAAGAAAAGAAGTTTTGCTCCAGAAAGGCAAGAGGCTAGAAAACAGGAAGTGGAGAAGCTCTTAGAGGCTGGTTTCATTGAGGAGATTCAATTTCCAGAGTGGTTAGCAAACCCTGTAATGGTGAAGAAGGCCAATGGAAAATGGAGGATGTGTGTGGACTTCACTTATCTAAATGATGCATGTCTTAAGGACTGTTTCTCGTTACCAAGGATCGATACTTTGATAGATGCCACTGCTGGGCATGAAATGCTGAGCTTCATGGATGGATTTAGTGGATACAATCAGATTAAGATGTACAAGGATGACATTCCAAAGGTATCATTCATCACTGACTTTGGTGTTTATTATTATCTTGTTATGGCATTTGGTCTTAAGAATACGGGAGCCACCTATCAAAGGTTGGTAAATAAAAATTTTAAGGATCTTATTGGCAAGACTATGGAAGTCTATGTTGACGACATGTTAGTCAAGAGTCTAGTAAAGACTGATCATATAACCCATTTGAAGGAAGCTTTTGAGGTCCTGAGGTACCACAAGATGATGTTAAATCCTACAAAGTGTGCTTTTGGAGTAGGATCTGAAAAAAAATTGGGATTGATGGTCTCCAAGAGAGGGATCGAGGCCAACCCCGATAAGATAAAGGCAATCCTGGACATGGAACCACCAAAAACTGTCAAGGATGTTCAGAAGCTCACAGGAAGGGTTGCTGCGCTGGGACAATCCGTCTCCAAGTCAGGAGACAAGTGCTTGTCATTCTTCAAGTCACTAAAGAACATTAAGGACTTTGTATGGAGTGAGGTAAACCAGAAGGCATTCGAGGAGTTAAAGCAATATATGGCCTAGGCCCCGTTGTTGGCCAAACCAGTTTTGAATGAAGTTTTATACTTGTACTTGGCCATTTCAGAGAGTGCTTTGAGCGCTGTTTTGGTTAAGGAGGAACTGAAAATCCAGAAACCCGTATACTATGTCAGCAAAATTCTGCATGGTGCTGAGTTGAATTATTCAACTATTGAGAAATTTGCTCTAGCCTTGGTAATGGCTTCAAGAAAGTTACGTCCTTACTTTCAGGCTCATCAAATTGAGGTACTAACAAATTAGCCCCTGAGAAATATCATTCATAGTCCTAAGCCTAGTGGGAGGTTGATCAAATGGGCAATAGAGCTGGGAGAGTTCGACATCAAGTATAAGCCACGGATGGCAATAAAAGCCCAGGCATTAGCTGACTTCGTGGAGGAATGTACCATACCCAGCCAAGAAGTCGGGGGGCATGAAGATACCATACCTGAAGAAAAGCAAGTTGATAAGGGGGACAAAGAGAAGGATGATAAGGAGAAAGAATATTGGGTTCTCTATTTTGATGGAGCATCAAAAACAAATTCAAGTGGAGCAGGATTGGTTTTACAAAGCCCTGATGGGTTCTTGATTGAGTATTCCATGAAATTAGACTTCCCGACCACAAACAATGAGGCAGAATATGAAGCCCTGATAGCTGGCCTCGGCCTAGCAGGGACACTTAGAGTCAAGAACTTAAAAGTCCGTGGAGACTCGAAGCTGGTCATATACCAGGTAAAGGGAGAGTTTGAGGCAAGGGATGATACGATGGTTAAGTATGTCCGTCTAGTAAGGGCTGTGATGACCCAATTCGATGAATGCCATGTTGAGCACATTCCAAGGGAGGAAAATGCTAAGGCAGATGCATTGTCAAAGTTTGCTTCATCTGAGATAGAAGAAAGTTCTGGAAGTGTATACTTTCGCATTTTGAAAACATGGAGCATTGATGTTAAGCTTGTGGCTCCTATAGGCCTGGGGATATTATGGATAGATCCCATTAAGGCTCACATTCAAACCGGTTGGTTGCCAAACGATGCTACTGAAGCATGAAAATTGGTTGTTCGAGCACTAAGATACTCTTTGATAGATGGAATTCTGTATAAAAGATCTTTCGTGGTTCCCTACTTAAGGTGTCTCAGACCCGATGAGGCACGCTTGGATCTTGAAGAAGTACATGAAGGCATATGTGGGCAACACTTGGGGGGCAGGGCCTTAGCTCATAAGATAACCCGTTTAGGCTTCTATTGGCCAGAAATAATGGCTGATGCCAAAGAATATGTAAAAAGTGTGACCGCTGTCAGAAGCACGCACCAGTTGTTAGACAACCCCCCGAGATGCTGACCTCCATCAACTCGCCCATCCCCTTTGCTATGTGGGGAATGGATATTCTGGGGCCTTTCCCCATGTCCACGGCACAAAGGAAGTTTTTGATTGTAGCCATTGATTATTTTACCAAGTGGATTGAAGCCAAGCCCTTGGCCAAAATCACAACTAAGCAGGTTGCACAATTCCTGTGGGAAAATATCATGTGCCGGTATGGAATTCCCCGCATCCTAGTCACTGACAATGGAACACAATTCAACAACGAGGAATTCAAGAAGTACTGTGAAGAAAATGAAATTGAGTTACGGTTCACCTCTGTGGCTCACCCGCAAGCCAATGGGCAAGCAGAAGTTGCGAATCGAATAATCCTGGCTGGACTAAAGAAGAGGATCGAGAAGTCGAGGAATAACTGGGTAGATGAAATACTCCCAATACTATGGGCCTATAGGACTACCTGTAGAGTCACGACTGGAGCAACTCCCTTCATGTTAGCATATGGGGCAGAAGCAGTTGTTCCCATAGAGATATCATATTCCTCTCCCAGGATTCAAGCTTTCAATGCTGAGGAGAATCAGGAAGGGCAAAGATTAGCACTGGATCTAATTGATGAAGTCCGAGATGAGGCATATACGAAGATAGTGGAGTATCAGAAAAAGGCTTCGTTCTACTACAACCTAAGGGTTAAAGAAAGGTTCTTCAAACAGGGGGACTTAGTCTTGAGGAAGGTGGAAGCTTATGGTATAGGGCAGAAAGGGAAGCTTGCCCCAAATTGGGAAGGGCCATACAAGGTCAAGAGTGTACAGGGTAGAGGAACCTACAAGCTGGAGACTATGGATGGTATTGAAGTCCCGAGAACTTGGCATGCACAAAACCTGAAGGTTTACTATGTATGAAGCCATTAAACATGATTCTCACTTTTCAAGATGACAAGTAGGTTGAAAAGCACCTTGAAGCTTTGCTTGCTTAGGATTTACATGATTTAGCTTTATTTTTGAAGATTATTAGGAGTTGTGTAAGGGATGAATCCCAAGAGTTGCCATAAACTTGTTTTACAATTGTTTAGTATTAGGGCGAAATCACGCGCTAATAATACACGTAAGTATACGCGTTCGCAAGTAATATAGAATACTTTCTAGTTTGTTCTCACAGAGACTCAGACTAATTATGTTCAATTAAACTCACTCACCAATGTATGATTACTTCTCAATGTTAAGACAATAACACTTAGATTTGATTAACTAATTATTAACTACAATTAACTACTAAAATTAACCACTTAATTAACACTTAGAATTAACAATATTAAAATACTCATGAGATCACAACTTCATTACTACTTCCTTCAATAGTCATTGTTATGATCCTTAGTATGCAACAATGATGATATTAATTGAATAACACGAAACTAATAAAAGCCAACTTTCATTGTACTAATACCATTCTACCAAACATCCACAATTATGATAGAAGTTGAATAGGCATCAATTATGTTCAGTCCCTATATGTCTACAGAAATTGACAACATAATGATTTAAGAACAAGTTATTCCTTTTGATTACACAGGGCGAATAAAACTGTTAGAGTTACCCACTAATCATGCAGACTCGTACATGAACCTATGCTAGCATGGAAAGTTCTAAATCTCAAGATCCACCGTCGCTTCACAAGAGATTAACACCTTATCTTATATGTTCGCGACGCACAAAAGACGAATACGCACAACCAATACTAGATATCATACAATCACCACACACTAAGGTATTAAACAACTAACTAAAGAATTCCATAGTACATCCGCTACAACCCCATGATCACGATTAGCCCATGATAGCACTTATCATCATCATGGGTTCATACGAAAACATGATAAGTAAACACAAAAGAATAATAATTAAACTAATTATATTAAACCAGAGTACGTCACAAGAGTAAATAGGTTCATAGCAAAGAAAACTAGCATCCAACGTTACAATGAAATAAAGAATCACAAGAAAATATGCTTCATGTTCGTTGCAGTGTGCTAAAACGGTCTTCTTCTTTATCTCCTTCGCTCCTTGATTAATACAACGATCCAACACACGTGAAACGTCTCTGAAATCTACTTATATAGGAGTCTCATAAAACTCAAATTACATAGAAGTTGAAAGCCAAACAGAAATAGGAGTCTAAAATAAATATTCTCAATTCTCGACCCTGCGCGGCCGCTCAGCATAGCTGAGCGGGCGCTCAGCTTCCTGCGCGGCCGCTCAGCATAGCTGAGCGGGCGCTCGGACCCTTTCTGGAATTTTTGTCTGTTTGCTCCGTTTCTTCGCTGTAATCTGCTCCTCTCTTCCCTCTTGCAATGCTAGACACATGCCAAGACTGATTATTGATGAATTCTCCCCCGAAATGCAACTAATACCCTGAAATGCACAAACACTAGAAAAACGCATTAAATACACAAAATACTTGATTTCAAGACACCAATTTAAGCTATTATAAGACGTTCTAAGTGGTATAAAATGCCACTTATCACACCCCCAAACTTAAATCGATGTTTGTCCTCAAGCGTCACAGACTCAAAAACAAAATAAAAACATGCATGAATGCAATCTATATGAAATGCAGTGATCCCCCTTACTATAACAAAACAACCAACTTACAACATCTCAACAAATGCAATTAGGCGACTAAAGATCAATCAAATCATGCAAATTAACATACAGCCAGAAATGTGGTGTGTGCAGATGCTTAACAGATATACTTCGGAACTAGATCAATTATTATGACTCAACTATCATCAAGGAAATCACATGATTATACAAAGAATAAAAATTCTAGGCACAAAGTGACTTATAACACTACAAGAATCCAGGAGCTTATTACGGAATCATGCTTTTTATTCATAACAATAATGCTTATTTGACCGTGCAATGAGTGAGGTCCACAAAAGACTTATACAATGGTATCCATGTAGCGAGCGTTAGGTTAGCGGATCCCAGACTCTAAAAGCCTTAGGTCACTAGGCACAAAGTCCCCTAAGAACTTAATAACTCGAATACCAAAGAGCCCACTCATGATCAATTATGCATTAACTCTTTATTTTTTTTTCTTTTTTTCTTTTTTTTTCTTTTTTTTCAAAATTTCTGAGCAAGTGTGTTTCGCTCCATCTTGCTCAACCCTATACTACTCGCATAAACGTACGAGCCAGCTACTAGCCATTTGACGCCTAGCCACAATTAGCAACGAATTCCATTTTTTACTCCATTTTTTTTCTTAACATGCCTTTATCACTAAGAACCTATTATAAAATTCTAAGCATAATAAATAGATTAACCTCGAAAACAATCAGACCATAACAACCATCTAGTCCTTGAGCATTCTCTAAGACTTAGTGAAAATACAAGTGTTTCTAGCATGCATATCAACCTACATGACTCAACATCACTTTAATGCTATCACTACACTCGCATCAACATCACAAATCAGTCGGTAAATCATCGCAACAGAAATCATGACATATGCATGAGCTACATGACATGATAAACAAATAAAGCTATAAATTAAAAAAAAATTGGCAAAAATTATGCAATTATATGAACTAAACTATCATGAATATGCAACTATATGACACACACACAAAATATTCCTTAACTACCACCCCCAAACTTAAAATCTTCACTGTCCCCAGTGAAGGTAGTAGAAAGGAACACAGGGTATACCTACTCGGAGTCATCATCATCATCACCCTCAGTGGGTGGTGTATCAGGAGGCGGATATGCAGAGCCCTCACCAAAAACTGGCCACTGGATGTCAGCTCCAAGTCCTTGAAAAGCGGTCCCTAGCACAAGGGTGAGCTCCTGATCAAACCTGCTCTGCGTCTCGTACATAGCATCCATCCTCCGTGATAGCCTCCTATACTGGGCATCAGCCATCCCAGCACCCTCCTAAGCTCTAGAAGAATCAGCCTCATCATGCTTCGGCCTCGCCATAGTAGCACCTCGTGTTGGACGCCCTCCTGGAAGACGATAACCCAGCCCATGCTCATCGGGCTCACCACCGGTCCACTCCTGCATCGCATTCAGAGTCCCGGAATCAATAGGAGCGGCCGACAACTACAACTGCTCATGAGACGGCCACTGAACTTCCACCGCTCGGCAATGCTTAGTAACCGTGGATGCATAGGGAATGTTCATGTGCATAGCTCCCCTCAAATACTTCAGAATTCCTTGGTAGATGAACTCACCAAGGTCCACTTAGTACTCCTCATTCAAAACTCCCCACAATAACTGTGCTCTCTCAACTGTGACCTCATGTGCATGCGAAGAAGGCAAAATATTAGCACAAATAAACGCATTCCATGCACAGGCATACATGTTCATCGCAATCGCCGGAACGTGACGATACTCATTAGTTCCAATCTTGAAAGTCCATACTGTGCCCGGCCTACAGAGTGTAGCAGAAATCAAATCCAGGTCAAAATCCTCAGCAGTCTTCTCATTCCAGTTCTCCTCCGTGGGCTTCCTCTCTCTCTGCCTAATCACACGGTGAATCGCCGCTGGGTGATAATCCACCGTCATCCCCCGGACCACAGAAAACCCATTCTTCTCGGCCTTCGCGTTCGCATAGAACTCGCGAACCACGCTCATCGGAACTGCTTCAGGCGACTCACAAAAAGCTATCCACCCCTTCTCAGCAATCATAGGCAATAACTCACCATCCCTCCCCGATGGTAAAAATCCCCTCTCCTTCAGAATCGGCTTCCCCAGAAGCCTAGTGTACTCCTCCTCCGCAGCCCTATCATTCAAACGAGGCCTTGCAGTAGTACATCTCGAAGAATCAGCAGTAGGGACAGTGCTGCTGCTATCAATAGTCCTTGCTCTTTTGGGTGCCATCGAATCTGAATAAAAGTGCTTGAGAATTGTGTTTTTGTGTTTGGGAGAGAGTTGAAGTGTAGAAAGTGTATGGGAGATATATGGGATGGGTGTATGTATATATAGGGTATGGATTAGGGTAGAATTTGAGTAGGAGTGTGATTATGGGTTAAAATCATGGGATTATGGGGAATAGGTCGTGGGTTTATGGGTTGTGTTATGTTTTTTTCTGATTTTTTTGGATTTTTTTTATGGAACTTAAAAAAAAAAATCTCCCAGCCGACCCCTGAGCGGTCGCTCAGCAGAGCTGAGCAGGCGCTCAGGAGCCTACTGGAAAAAAAAATTGCAGGCCCCGTTTTTCTGATTTTTTTGTGGTTTTGGATAGGTTATAAACTTCTAAGGGTTCCTGTAACAACAAATCATGGGTTACCTCCCACGAAGCGCTTCTTTTTCGTCATTAGCTTGACGTTGCGTACCTTTCTTAAGTTGACAATAAAATAGCACTAACCACTTCTCGAATTGCCGTGTCCCCATAGTAGTGCTTCAAACGCTGACCATTAACCTTGAATGCTTGGTCCGGATCATTCTCAAAAATCTCCACCGCTCCATGTGGAAACACAGTTTTGACAATAAAAGGTCCAGACCACCTTGATTTCAACTTCCCAGGAAAAAGTCGGAGATGAGAGTTGAATAAGAGGATTTGTTGCCCCGGCACGAATAACTTAGGATGTAGCTTCCTATCGTGCCACCTTTTCACCTTTTCCTTGTACATTTTGTTGTTCTCGTACGATTGGAGTCGAAATTCATCAAGTTCATTAAGCTGAAGCATTCGCTTCTTTCCAGATGCATCTAGATCCAGGTTCAACTTCTTCAACGCCCAATAGGCCTTATGCTCAAGCTCCGCAGGTAAATGACATCCCTTACCATACACCAGTTGAAACGGGGACATACCAAGTGGAGTTTTGTATGTTGTTCTGTAAGCCCAAACAGATTCATCGAGCTTTAAAGACCAATCCTTCCTTGACGGACAAACAACCTTCTCTAGAATGCGCTTGATCTCTCTGTTAGACACTTCCGCGTGACCATTTGTTTGCGAATGATAGGCAGTAGCAACTCGATGATTCACATTATAGCGCTGCATCATAGAAGTGAACTTACGGTTGCAGAAATCCGACCCTTCATCACTTATGATTACTCGTGGCGTTCCAAACCTTGTGAAAATCTGCTTATGAAGAAAATTCAAAACTGCCTTTGCATCATTTGTCGGTAGAGCCTTGACTTCTACCCATTTTGAGACATAATCGACTGCCAGCAATATGTACTGATTGTTGCAGGATGATACAAAAGGCCCCATGAAATCGATTCCCCAAACATCAAAGACCTCGACTTCAAGCATCACATTTAATGGCATCTCATCCTTTCTCGTCAAATTTCCCACTCTTTGGCAACGATCACACCTTAATACAAACTGATGAGCATCCTTAAACAAAGTAGGCCAGAAAAAACCTGCTTACAGAATACGAGCTGCCGTCTTCTCAGCACCATAGTGTCCTCCATAAACTGTGGAGTGGCAGTCTCGTAATATCCCCTCCGTCTCACAGAATGGGATACATCTCCTGATGATCTGGTCAGCTCCCTGTCTAAACAAATACGGTTTATCCCACATATACCACTTCACCTCATGCAGAAACTTCTTCTTTTGAGCTGTGGTCAAATTAGGAGGCATTATATTGCTGACAAGATAATTCACAATATCTGTGAACCATGGTTCTTCCTCCTGAACTGCGAACAACTGCTCATCCGGAAAAGATTCGTTGATCAATGTCTTATCATATGAAGTAGACTCGGGATTCTCCAATCTAGAGAGATGGTCAGCTACTTGATTCTCAGTACCTTTTCGATCCTTGATCTCTAACTCAAATTCCTGTAGTAAAAGCACTCAACAAATGAGTCTCGGCTTCGAATCCTTCTTGGAAACCAAACAGCGAATGGCTGCATGATCAGTGAATACTGTCACTTTTGTCCCAAGCAGATAAGATCGAAATTTTTCGAAACCAAAGACTATAGCCAAAAGCTCATTCTCAGTAGTGGTGTAGTTCATTTGGTCCCCATTTAAGGTCTTGCTAGCATAGTAGACCACATGAAAGAGATTATTCTTGCGCTGCCCAAGAACAGCGCCAACCGCATAATCACTTGCATCACACATCATCTCAAAAGGCTCTGTCCAATCCGGTGCTGTAATAACTGGTGTAGTGATCAAACTCTTCTTAAGAGTCTCGAATGCCGTTAAGCAGTCATCATCAAATTTGAAAGGCACATCCTTCTCAAGCAGGTTTCACAGCGGCTTAGATATCTTTGAAAAGTCCTTGATGAAACGCCGATAAAAACCCGTATGACCAAGAAAACTACGGATTCCTTTTACAGAAATAGGTGGTGGAAGATTTTCAATGACTCCCACCTTGGCTTTATCCACCTCAAGACCCTTGCTAGAGACCTTATGCCCAAGAATAATGCCTTAACGCACCATAAAATGACATTTTCCCCAATTGAGCACCAAATTAGTTTCCACACACCTTTTGAGCACGGCACGAAGATTATTCAAACATTCATCATACGAATGTCCAAAGACGGAGAAGTCGGCCATGAACACCTCGACATTATTCCCAATCATGTCAGAGAATATAGCCATCATACATCTCTGAAAAGTGGTCGGTTCGCCACATAACCCAAACAAAACTCTATAAAAAGCAAACGTGCCAAATGGACAAGTGAAGGTAGTCTTTTCTTGATCCTCTAGTGCAATACAAATCTGATTATACCCCGAGTAGCCATCCAGAAGACAATAATACTCATGACCAGCTAACCTGTCAAGCATCTGATCAATAAACAGAAGAGGGAAGTGATCCTTCCTCGTGGCCTTGTTCAACTTTCGGTATTCCATGCATACTCTCCATCCCGTGACTGTTCGAGTAGGGATGAGCTCGTTCTTGTCATTTGCTACCACAGTAATACCTCCTTTCTTAGGCACACATTGCACGGGGCTCACCCAAGAACTGTCAGAAATAGGATAAATGATTCCTGCATTCAGCCACTTCAGAATTTCTTTCTTCACCACCTCTTTCATGATAGGATTAAGTCTGCGCTGTTGCTCAATAGTTGGCTTACTACCCTCCTCTAGCAGAATCTTATGCATGCAATATGAAGGGTTGATCCCCTTGATGTCTGCTGTGGTCCATCCAATAGCCGATTTGAATTTTCTTAAAATCCTTAAGAGTTTGTCCTCCTCACTTCCTGAAAGGTCAGATGCAATAATAACAGGTAATGTAGATGCATCACCTAAAAAAGCATACCTGAAGTGTTCAGGCAATGGCTTAAGCTCCAAGGTGGGTGCTTCCTCAATTGATGGTTTTAGCTTTCCTTCAGCATTTTTGAGGTCAGAAGTACCAAGAGATTCAAACGGCATGTCTAGCTTTCGCCTCCAGGGAGAAGCATTAAGATATTGTAATTGCTCATTGCCATCCTCATCATCACTGTCAAAATCCCCCCTAAGGCCTTTTCTAATGCATCAGACATTAGCATATGATCGAGTTCTGAAGTAACCGAAGAATCAATCAAATCCACTTTTAAGCACTCCTCATCTTCTATAGGGAATTTCATTGCTCTGAATACATTGAAGGTCACATCCTGATCCTGCACCCGTATTGTAAGTTCACCTTTCTGCACATCTATTAAGGTACGGCCAGTAGCCAAGAAAGGTCTTCCCAAGATTATGGGAATCTTCTTATCTTCCTCAAAATCCAGAATAACAAAGTCTGCAGGAAATAAGAGCTTATCCACCTTGACTAACACATCATCCACTATGCCTCTTGGGTAAGTAATAGAACGATCAGCCAATTGTAGAGACATGTAGGTGGGCTTTGGATCAGGAAAATCCAACTTTTTAAAAATCGACAACGGCATCAGATTTATGCTTGCTCCCAAATCGCAAAGGCACTTGTCAAAAGACAACTTGCCAATGGTGCAAGGAATAGAGAAGCTACCTGGATCTTTAAGCTTTTGAGGTAACTTTTGTTGCAGTACAGCACTCACTCTTCCGTTAGAGCAACGGTCTCAAGGTCATCCAGTTTCACCTTCCTTGAAAGAATACTCTTCATAAACTTCGCATAACTAGGCATTTGCTCCAGAGCCTCAGCGAAAGGTATATTGATGTGAAGTTTCTTGAACACCTCCAGAAACTTACCGAACTGCTTATCCAGCTTTTGTTGTTACAATCTCTTAGGGAAATGTGGTGGAGGATAGAGCTGTTTCTCCCCTGTATTACCCTCAGGCAGAGTGTGTTCAACAGTAGTCTTTCTTGGTTCCGCCGCTTTCTCCTTTTGCTAAGCTTCTTCATCTCCAACTTCAGCTTCTCCTTCTTTTGCCTTTTCAGCATCAGCAACTTTCCCAGACCTTAAGGTAATAGCCTTGACTTGCTCTTTAGCTTCCTTCCGGCCTGGCACTTCCGTGTCACTGGGAAGTGTGCCAGGTTGACGATTGAGCACTGCATTGGCTATTTGACCAATTTAATTTTCCAAGGTCTTGATCGACACTGCCTGACTCTTGCACAACAGCTTAAGTTCCTCAAAATCAGCACTAGTGGGTGCAGCTGCACCTCCCTGTTGAGGATATGATTGCCTTTGAGCATACTGTTGTGGTTGCTGGAATCCAGGTGGATTGAACTGTTTACTCACACCTTGCTGATATGGTGGCTGAATAACATTCTGATTATTACCCCAGCTGAAATTTGGATGATTTCTGTTGTTAGGATGATAAGTAGCTGGCACAGGCTGCTGTTGTCGCTGATAATTATTCACATATTGAACAGATTCATTAACAAGAGAACACTGATCCGTAGCATGAGAACCTGCACAAAGCTCACAGACCATAGCTATTTGATTGACTCCATAGGTAGCTAGAGAATCGACCGTCATAGACAACGCTTGGAGCTGCGCTACAATAACGGTGGCTGCATCGACTTCCACCATACCTGCTACCTTCCCAGGCATCATTCTTTGAGTTGGGTTTTGATGCTCATTTGCATCCATAGTCTCAATAAGATTATAAGCCTCAGTATAGCTTTTTTCCCACAAGGCGCCTCCAGCTGCTGCATCGAGCATGGGCCGAGATTGGGCCCCCAAACAATTATAGAAACCAGTGATCACCATCCAATCGGGCATTTCATGATGTGGACACTTTCTCAACATTTCCTTGTAGCGCTCCCAAGCTTTGCACATAGATTCTGTAGGTTGTTGCGCAAACTGAGTAAGAGCACTCCTCATAGCAGCAGTCTTTGCCATTGGATAAAACTTCACCAGAAACTTTTGCGCAAGATCTTGCCAAGTAGTGATGGACCCAGCTGGTTCAGAATGTAACCAGTCCTTAGCTTTATCCCTCAGAGAGAATGGGAAAAGCCTCAGCTTGATAGCCTCATCAGTCACACCATTATATTTGAAAGTACTGCAGATCTCGACAAAATTCCTTATGTGCATGTTGGGGTCTTCAGTCGCAGCTCCTCTGAAAGAAACAGAGTTCTGCACCATCTGAATAGTGCCTGGCTTGATTTCAAAGGTGTTAGCCTGGATAGCCGGATGAAGGATGCTTGACTGAATTTCATCAATTTTAGGCCGAGAAAAGTCCATAAGAGCTGGATCTGCCGGAACAATACGATCACCCATGATTATGGCTCCTTCTGCTCACTTCCTGAATCCGAATCTTCAAAATATATCTTCTCCGATATATCAAGAACTTCGTCTGTCTCCTCAGCTGTATCTAAAGTCCTCTTGCGAGTACGAGAACGAGTTTGCATAAACGCTCGCTAAAGTACCTGAAACACAACCAGAAACAATAAGTAACACGTCTTAATCACTGAGTCCTAATGACCAATGATGGTAAGTACATAAACTAAACAAATACGCCGAGTCCCCGGCAGTAGCGCCAAAAACTTGTTAGGGCGAAATCACGCGCTAATAATACACGCAAGTATACGCGTTCACAAGTAATATAGAATACTTTCTAGTTCGTTCCCACAGAAACTCAGACTAATTATGTTCAATTAAACTCACTCACCAATGTATGATTACTTCTCAATGTTAAGACAATAACACTTAGATTTGATTAACTAATTATTAACTACAATTAACTACTAAAATTAACCACTTAATTAACACTTAGAATTAACAATATTAAAACACTCATGAGATCACAACTTCATTACTACTTCCTTCAATAGTCATTGTTATGATCCTTAGTATGCAACAGTGATGATATTAATCGAATAACACGAAACTAATAAAAGCCAACTTTCATTGTACTAATACCATTCTACCAAACATCCACAATTAAGATAGAAGTTGAATAGGCATCAATTATGTTGAGTCCCTATATGTCTACAGAAATTGACAACATAATGATTTAAGAACAAGTTATTCCTTTTGATTACACAGGGCGAATAAAACTGTTAGAGTTACCCACTAATCATGCAGACTCGTACATGAACCTATGCTAGCATGGCAAGTTCTAAATCTCAAGATTCACCGTCCCTTCACAAGAGATTAACACCCTATCTTATATGTTCGCGACGCACATAAGACGAATACGCACAACCAATACTAGATATCATACAATCACCACACACTAAGGTATTAAACAACTAACTAAAGAATTCCATAGTAAATCCGCTACAACCCCATGATCACGATTAGCCCATGATAACACTTATCATCATCATGGGTTCATACGAAAACATGATAAATAAACACAAAAGAATAATAACTAAACTAATTATATTAAACCAGAGTACGTCAAAAGAGTAAATAGGTTCAAAGCAAAGAAAACTAGCATCCAATGTTACAACGAAATAAAGAATTACAAGAAAATATGCTTCCTCTTCGTTGCAGTGTGCTAAAACGGTCTTCTTCCTTATCTCCTTCGCTCCTTGATTAATACAATGATCCAACACACGTGAAACGTCTCTGAAATCTACTTATATAGGAGTCCCATAAAACTCAGGTTACATAGAAGTTGAAAGCCAAACAGAACTAGGAGTCTAAAATAAATATTCTGAATTCTCGACCCTGCGCGGCCGCTCAGCATAGCTGAGCGGGCGCTCAGCTTCCTGCGCGGCCGCTCAGCATAGCTGAGCGGGCGCTCGGACCCTTTCTGGAATTTTTATCTGTTTGCTCCGTTTCTTCGCTGTAATCTGCTCCTCTCTTCCCTCTTGCAATGCTAGACACATGCCAAGACTGATTATTGATGAATTCTCCCCCGAAATACAACTAATACCCTGAAATGCACAAACACTAGAAAAACGCATCAAATACACAAAATACTTGATTTCAAGACACCAATTTAAGCTATTATAAGACGTTCTAAGTGGTATAAAATGCCACTTATCATTTAGTTCATCTTATCATAGAACTGTTTGGTGCATACTATATATGGTTGAGTTTGCTTATCTATTTTAGTACACGTACGAGGAAAATAAGGGACAGCTTTTAAAAAGCTAGCAAACTAATAGTACAAGTACTTGAAAGGGATAGTAGAAAAGCAAACAAATTACTTAAAATAACATAATAAACCCCGAAGGGTAATAAGTTCCCAATACGAATAAGTCAATACATAAAAAGCCACGATGGGCCAAATAAGAAAAACAAACTACTCAAGATCCTTGAAAAAGTCATCATCAATGTTTCCCTCATCGGCAGCAGTAGAAGGGGGAATGGGCTTATCTCTCATAGGATCAGCATCTCGAGGAGAAGCAGTTGTGGCCTCAACGGAAGTAGTGAGAGTAGGAGAGAGAGAGTAATATCCTCGAGAAGAGGCTCTTGACCAGGAATAGCAGGGACTGGATAGGCTGAGAGAGTCACCTCCGGGATCTTCTTCTCAATCTCCTCCACTATCTGCTCCCAGCAGCTAGAAAAGGTCTCCGGGAAGTTAGCATCGTACTCAGCATTCAGGACATCTTGAAAGTCCTGAGATGCCTTATACTCAGTTATCACCTCAGCTCGGGCCCTCTGAGCATCCAGCTCCAGCTTACGAACTTTCTCCTTTTCATCCGCCAGCTCCTTCTCTACCTCACGAAAATGAGTGAAGTTGGCCTCGGAAGCCTTAAAGTACTTATCCCTATCTCTCTCAGCAATAGTCAGGCTAGTCCTCACATCCTTTAGATTGTGAAGGGCAGCCTGGAGATAGGTATTCATCTGCACGAGCATATCCAAATACAGTAAGTAAGTATGAAAGAATTGAAAAACAATCAAAAAGGAGACGAGGAAGAGGCTTACAAAAGCCACGACCTGAGCACCCAGACGCTCAATCTGTAGATCATCGGAAGACTCTACTATCTCAGCCCTGTCACGAGGCGTAATCAAACTTTCGGACCAAACAGCGGCAGCCTCGGAACTCCCTACCACGGTGTCCTTCTTCTGAAGGCCCCAAGTGACGGTGAAAGGAGAGGCATCCTCATCAAGGCTAAGGGGCCTCTGGGATAAAAAGGTAGGGACGGCCTCCTTAACCATGAGTGAAGGGCCATCACCAATCCTAACCCGCTTGTCGCGGTGGGTCTCAACAGCAGAGCCCCTGGCAGCACGGGCCTCTCGCTTCTGGAAAATCGTGTCCAGAGCTGCCCTAGCTGCGAAAAGATACAGGCACGTAAGAAGAAGGACAAAATAAGGAATTAAGAAAATGGAATAAAAGGGGAAAGAAATACCCTCGGGACCTAGGTCACTTAGACCTAAATTTTGCAAATTACCCTCTGAAAGGATGAGAGCGCAATGATGCAAGTTGTCAGCTGTGATGGCCTTGATGGCCGCATCCTCATTTATCCCCAATTTTAGGTCTCTTAAAGACCCGTCTATACTTTTTGAGAAGTTGGACCTGAAAAAATGGTCCCAACCCTCCTCGGAATCCAGAAACACATAAGACCACTCGCTCTTCCAAGTTGGATACGAGTCAGGGTTGGTGCCAGAAACAAAGCAGGAGCGGGCCAAGGATCTATGAACTATTTTGACCCATCCTTGGTCCTCAGAAGCATTTACAAATTTAAATAAATAGCGAAAGACACAAACATTGGGCTCAAAACCGTGTTTATGTGATTGGGCCATATAAAAGTGAATGAAACGCCAAGAATTGGGTGTGAGTTGGGTCGGACAGACTCGGGCTTCATCCAAAAGGCAAAAAACGAAAGGATGAGGAGGAAGGTGAAAACCAGCATAAAAGGTTTCCTTATAGACCCGAATGGCCCCAGGCTTTGGATAACAGGCCCTATCATTTGGGCCTGGAGCCTCGGCCCTATAAGGGTGAGAAATACCAAAGAGGCGAGCTATGGTACCTACTTGTTCTGAACCAAATCTAGAAGGGTAATTATATGCATCTAAGTATAACATGTTAGGGAAGGCTTGCCCGAACTCAGTTAAAAGATCCCTAAGAGAAATAACTGAGGAATGGACAAGAGATTTTTTACCTCGGCTGGCCCTATATGGATGGGGAACAGCTTGGGGAACCTGGGAGTGAGATGAATCGGAATCCGCCATGGATGAAGACTGAAACCCAGAAAGCTCTTGAAAATAATCGAAGAAGATGAAGATTCAAATGGAATCTTCAAAATGAGCCCAGAAAGTGGTGGTGTAGAATGCCGGAATTCGTTTTGTGGTGGTTATTCTTGAGAGAATATTTGCAGAGTAGAAAAATTTAGAGGTGAAGAAATTTTGTGGAAGTAAAGTGTGAGAAATGAGCTCACATTTCACTCCTTATATAGATGAGCGTGTGGAAGCTCAAACGTGTCTGGGCTAAAAGAAATGGGCCTAGTAAAGGCGGGAAGCCCATAAAGTTTGAATTTTGAAAAGATCTAGAATGTTCTAAACCAAAAAACCAAAATTCACTGAATAAATCAAGGCTTGAAAGCCCAACCACGCCTAGAGGACATGATTCCTGAACATGGTGCCAAACATGTCTCCTAGGAGTGGGTATGCCAAACATGTCTCCTAGGCGTGGGTATACAACGCCTAGAAATTATGAACGAATTAACCTCCAACAACGCCCAGGACGCAAGTTTCCTAGACGCTGTTGGAAGGATGTCTCCGAGGCGTGGTAGACAATGCCTAGGATTTATGAACGGATTGGCCTTCAACAACGCCTAGGACGCAAGTTTCCTAAACGTTATTAGAAGTGTGGCTCCTAGGCGCGGATCAACGACGCCCAGGAAGCATTGGCCTTCAACAACGCCTAGGACGCAAGTTTCCTAGACGTTGTTAGAAGTGTGTCTCCTAAGCGCGGATCAATGACGCCCAGGAAGTATTGGCCTTCAACAACGCCCAGGACGCAAGTTTCCTAGACGTTTTTAGAAGTGTGTCTCCTAGGCGTGGATCAACGACGCCCAGGAAGTATTGGCCTTCAACAACGCCCAGGATGCAAGTTTCCTAGACGTTGTTAGAAGTGTGTCTCCTAGGCGCGGATCAACGACGCCCAGGAAGTATTGGCCTTCAACAACGCCCAGGATGCACATTTTCTAGGCTTTGTTAGGAGATTGTCTCCTAGGCGTGGATCAACGACGCCCAGGAAGTATTGGCCTTCAACAACGCCCAGGATGCACATTTTCTAGGCGTTGTTAGGAGATTGTCTCCTAGGCGTGGATCAACAACGCCTAGGATGCCTTGTGCAGTAAAATCCCATTTTTCTGATTATTTAATTAATTAGAAAATGGGCTAAAAATAGGAAACTTGCTAATAATTCCCAATAAATAGGGAAAATAAGCATAAAATCCCGGAAAATTAGGGAAATTAGAAAATAATTTTCAAAAATTATTTATGGTAATATATTAAGGAAAAAATCCCTGAAATTAAGGGAAAATTCCTGTAAATTAAGGAAAAATCTCCGAAATTAAGGGAAAATTCCTGTAAATTAGGAAAAAATCTCGGACGTTAAGAGAAAATTCCTGAAAAATGCCAGAAAATTCCTAAAAAGATGGAATAAGGTAAGGAAAACAATAGAGAGGTTCTAAAATAACCCTGAAGCCATGTGCATGGAAAATCTTTGTAAATGTGTAGGTCGCTCCACACTTTACGCAAAGACGACACCCTGTAAGGGAACAAATGAACTTAACTTCTGCAAAATCTTTTACGGTTTCCCAGAAGTTGGGGGGCAAATGATATGGGCCTAAAATTAGCCTAGAAATATAATTAATGTTGAATTAATCAGACCTGGTATGGTCCAGTAACGAAGCCCAATTACGAGGCCCGAAGCTCTGATTATTTATTAATTTCGTAATTAATAAATAAGGGAGATTAACAGCTCATTAAATGAGTCCAATCCATGATATAAATCTATAAAAGATAGCCCCAAGGGCACCTACACCAACAAGGAATCTGATTCCTTTATTTTAGGACTTCAAAGTCCATCTAAAGTCTGAGAACTTGATCAACAAGTCTCTTATCCCTAGTCCAATTCAAGGACTCTTAACATCTATATAAAGGGACTCACCCCATCAATCAGAACTATGTTTTTTGGCTTAATTCTCTAATTCACAGAGATACGTAAGCATCTCGTAAAGGCAGAGTTAAGCTACGAAACACGAGAGCAGCCATTAAAGGTCGTGAGCTCCCGAACCTTAGTAATAAATACAGCAAATAATAACCTTAGTTTTTTATCCATAACACTTACAAATGCAAAATTCTGTATCTTTGGGAACCATCATGAGAAAACTCAACATTCCATTACCTGCACTTCCAGAAGTTGTGAGGCTTGAAATCCCTACACCTCTTCCCATGCCTGCTGTTAGGGCAAAATCACGCGCTAATAATACACGCAAGTATACGCGTTCGCAAGTAATATAGAATACTTTCTAGTTCGTTCCCACAGAGACTCAGACTAATTATTGTTCAATTAAGCTCACTCACCAATGTATGATTACTTCTCAATGTTAAGACAATAACGCTTAAAATTGATTAACTAATTATTAACTACAATTAACTACTACAATTGAGCACTTAATTAACACTTAGAATTAACAATATTAAAACACTCATGAGATCACAACTTCATTACTACTTCCTTCAATAGTCATTGTTATTACCCTTAGCATGCAACAGTGATGATATTAATCGAACAACACGAAACTGATAAAAGCCAACTTTGATTGTACTAATACCATTCTACCAACCATCCATAATTAAGATAGAAGTTGAATAGGCATCAATTATGTTGAGTCCCTATATGTCTACAGAAATTGACAACATAACGATTTAAGAACAAGTTATTCCTTTTGATTACACAGGGCGAATAAAATGGTTAGAGTTACCCACTAATCATGCAACATCATACATGAACCTATGCTAGCATAGCAAGTTCTAAATCTCAAGATCCACCGTCGCTTCACAAGAGATTAACACCCTATCTTATATGTTCACGATGCACATAAGACGAATAAGCACAACCAATACTAGATATCATACAATCATCACACACTAAGGTATTAAACAACTAACTAAAGAATTTCATAGTAAATCTGTTACGACCCCATGATCACGATTAGCCCATGATAGCATTTATCGTCATCATTGGTTCATATGAAAACATGATAAATAAACACAGAAGAATAATAACTAAACTAATTATATTAAACCAGAGTACGTCACAAGAGTAAATAGGTTCAAAGTAAGAAAACTAGCATTCAGCCATACAATGAAATAAAGAATCACAAGAAAATATGCTTCCTCTTCGTTGCGGTGTGCTAAAACGGTCTTCTTCCTTATCTCATTCGCTCTTCGATTAATATAACGATCCAACCTTAGTGAAACGTCTCTGAAATCTACTTATATAGGAGTCCCATAAAACTCAGATTACTCAGAAGTTGGAAGCCAAACAGAAATAGGAGTCTAAAATAATTATTCTGAAATTATGACCCTGCGCGGCCGCTCAGCATAGCTGAACGGGCGCTCATACCCTTTCTGGAAAATTGATCTGTTTTGCTCCATTTCTTCACTGCAATCTGCTCCTCTCTTCCTACTTACAATGCTAAACACATGCCAAGGCTTATTATTAATGAATTCTCCCCCGCAATGCAACTAATACCCTGAAATGCACAAACACTAGAAAAACGCATCAAATACACAAAATACTTGATTTAAAGACACCAATTTAAGCTATTATAAGACGCTCTAAGTGGTATAAAATGCCACTTATCACCTGCCAACAAGACTAAGGGGAAGATAGAGGCTAGACTACTAAGATCATCTCAAACATCCACATATGTTCAAGCTCAAGTTGTTAATAAAGGCAAACCTCAAGTTGTTGATGTTGGAATGGAGAGGCTTATCAAAGCAGCCGAGGGACCTAGTATAATCAAGGAATTTGAATATTTGCTAATGGCTCTTAGGGCTTCTCTCAACAACAACTTCATCACCTACAAGAGGGCTTTGAACAAGACCATAAACTTCATAAGGGTTATCTTAGTAACCAAACGGAATTTTCAAGAAAAGAGAGTGGTGATAAATATCAATGACTTAGGTGTAGACAGATGCATGCAAGTGTCCCTAAATTTTCTTATATCAAGAAGGGCATATGAATTAGACATCTTCATTGAGAAAGTCAAAAGTGTAATTGATGAAGACACTTTCTTGCTGACGGAATTACAAAAAGCTCAAGAAGCTACTTTCCCATAAGCATATCTTTATCCTCGCAAGGGAGTGGCCTACATATGTCCAAACACCAAGGAACTCAATAATTTTCTTGTTCCCAAACATTGTGTCATGGCACACAAAAAGCTGATAATAACCCTGGAAACTGCCTTGAAGACCAAGAAAAACAAGACAAAAGAAGATGTAGAGATGATAAAGATTTTGGGGAGATACTTAAGTGATCCTGAAACCAAGTTGCCCAAAAATCAATTCAATAGGAATGACTTGGATGATGATGAGCAGAAGAAAGATGATCAAAAACCTCCTAGCTCAAATCCAAGTCAATCCTCTAAGGCATCTGGCAACAAAGAAGGAGATAAAAAAAGAGATGCACAGAAGAAAGGGAATGATGAGAAGAAAGGAGAAGAAAGAATAAGGAAGAAAAAGGAATATGATTCAGAACCACAGAAAAATACCCTACAAATCCAAATCAACCAAGCTCAAACCCCTAAACCATCAAACTCAAACACTTTACCACTTCTAACTTCTAAGCCTAAATTCTTGTACAAACACTCTGCTAACACCATTCTGAAAATACCAATCACCTCAAGCCAAACTTCTCTATAGAAAATCTCAAACCTACCTTCTTTTAAACCACCAACCAAAACTCATTACAAATCTATTGGAAGAAAGCCAAAAAATGCAAATTACTGAGAGGGCCATCTGGAACTGCTTTAATCAAAAAGATTTTCTACCCTTGAACTGGTGCATCAAGCTGATGTTCAACAATTAGCTGAATAAATGGTTAAAGTTTGGGTTGTATCATTGAGGGAAGTAAGAATCTACTATCAAGATGTATCCTACACATTACTTGGCAAAGATTTAATGGATATATTTTCAACCACAGAGATAAAGAGGGTGATAAGCTTACTGAAGGATAAGGATACTGGTACAAAGGCATGGAGGTCTGTATTGGTTGTATGGTTGATAGTAAGGGAAGAAAGAAGAGCAAAAGAAAAGGTTGAAAGAGAGGAGGGGGGAAGAAAGTATGTTGAGGAGATATAAATGTTTATACAAAAATTTGAAGAACTCAATGCAAAGGGGATGAGCAAGATTACCAATGATGGATATTTTCTGAACATCAAGGTTGGCATATTCTCAAGAATTAGGGTTGGTTTCTTGAACAATATTCATTTGATGATAAGCTCAAGCTTGTGGAAGCTCTAAAAGGGACACCAATCATAGAAGAACTGGAAGTACTTGTAGAGATAAAGGACCTCATTAGAAAAAAACAGGCTATGAGAAATTTGTAATGTATCTCTCAAACTCAAGAAATCACTTAATGTATAAAAGTTGAATTTCTGTCAATTTTTATATAATGTTCTATTGTTCATTGTAACTTGGGGTTAGTCTTGTTACCAGGAATGAATTTGTTATAAGCAATATTCTCACAAATTGGGGAAGATTGTTGTGCAAGACATGCATGTACTATAACAAGACTAAGTTAAATTGACAGCCCTAAGAATTAGTTGTATGATAATCTAAATATGTAATTTGTACTGTATTATTTGAGTCTGTAAAATTGTCAAAGATCAGACTTGAGTATTTTTCTGTAAACAGTCTCAAGCCTAAGAATAAACTCTGGCAGAAGATCATGAAGATCATGTCTCATAGAAATTGTGAAGAAGCTTGGAGTTGAATAAATCTGTTTTGGGAAAAATATTTTAAGTCAAGATATATAAAAGTCACAGATCAAGCCATATAGAGAAGTTATTCGAGAACTCCAGAATGACTTATCGAGAAGTCCAAAATAGCTTATAGAGAAGTCTCAGAGATATCGACAAGCTAAATGAAGACAAGAAGATTGGAGATATCAACAAGTCACATTAGAGAACTCAGAGATATCGATAATCAAAATGAAGACTTGAAGAATGGAGATATCGACAAGTCAAATTCTCATTAGAGATCTCAGAGATATCGACATGTCATTTCCATATGCAGAAATTTGAAGACCTTGACAAGCCAAGTTCACTTATAGAGAACTCAGAGACCTCGACAAATCAAAACACTTATAGAGAACTAAGATATCTTGATAAGCCATTATACTTATGGAGATGTCAGTTCTTTATAGTTCAAACCGGAGATATCGATATGAAGCTCAAGTATAGAATGCAGACAAGTTAAATATTCAAGATTATCAATCAATAGTAACCCTGACGATCGGGGAAAAAATTTTATCCCACACTATTTTATGCATGGGAAATTTAGTTTCTGAGTCGATAACGTGATTATACATACCAAATAAGTGTATGTAAAACGCTATTAGCTTTCGAAAAAAATGAACTTTGAAAAGCGACCGTATCTACAAACCGTCAAGGAATACGAGAATCACAATATAATTATGAATCTAAAATCCTACAAATTTAAACCCAAGTACAAGGCTTCAAAGCATAAAGGACGTATACGAAAGGAATTACCCCGCGAACCACTTACGAAGGTTTACTACAAAAATGATTAAGCAACCGAGCGACCGTGTAAGCGAATAAATAAAACATATCAAGCCATGATAACCATGAAAACTAACCAAGGTAATAAAGTAATCATGGTTAATAACCAAATAGTAGCCTACCTAGAAGACATGATGACCTAGCTAGCAAATAGGGTCATGAATAGTAAAGCAAGTACGTAAACTGGTATTATAGCTTGCAAAATAAGCAAGATAGCTAGATTGGATGAGATTTGAAAATCCTAAGATTATATAATAAAAGATTTATCACATTTTCAAGAAGCAACAAAAATTTTATCTTCCTTCTCTCTCTTGAAGCTTCATTGGGCCATTTCAAGAAACAAGGGAATTCAATTTTCAAAATCCAACTTCTAGCCATGGATAAATTCTCCAATTAATTCCTAAGCTTTATACATATCAAAATAAGGTAAGATAAATTTTTGAGAGAATTTCATTGAGGTTTAGATAGTCAAATAATTCCATGAAAGTGATGATGAATAGTGTCAAATCTTAATTTCTTGATTTTCATGGCAAGATTTAGGATCCTTAAGCACCACCAAGCCTCCCCAAGCTTCAACCATCAAGAAGGACACATTCCAAGCTTTCAAGAAAGGTATAAATCCTTACCCAAACTTTGTTTAAGGTTTAAGTTTCAAGAAGAATAAGGATTTTAGTTGTAAATCTAGTTTTGATGATTGATTTAATATTTTCTTGATGATTAGTTAGTTAGTTATTAAGGTTGATGTTGTGGCCTCAATAACATGATGTTCTTAAGAGGAGTAATTGTTAAAATAATGGTATGTTGATGTATGATGGTTGATTAATGATTTAGAGCGAAAACAAAACCCCAGTCGCAAGCGAAATGACGTTAAAATGAGAGAAACGTAATCATAAGTTTTCTGCAAAAACACAGAATGAATAAACTGTGATTTCTTGAAAAGTAATATTAAAAATGATAGATCTTGTTGTAAGAATCATTTAGGCGCTTGAATCTCTTGATTTCGATTTACGGTTCACAAATTAAGGTTATTTTAGTGAAAACGATTTACGCGATAAAAATTGCTACGAATTACGAACTTTGGAAATATAAATGATCGACTTAAAAATATTCAAAAATCATGAAATTTTTATAGAGAGTAAGAAATATAGTTATTAACTGCCATAAAAATTTTAAGTGAAAATATGGATTTGTCAATTTTATAAAATTGTCGGAGCCGAGATCACACGAATAGAAACCCTTAAGAATCGAGGGTGGAGCCGAGGGACGAAATGTAAAGGACATTAACGGACATAAGGGATTACAAAAAGAAAGCTAATATGACAAGTGTGATGCCCTCCAATCCCAGGGTCTAGATTTGGGGGTCACTAGCCAATAAAGCATAATAAAATAATCACAGCGGAATAATATAATAAATATGGCCCCTTGCACGCAACTGGATCGATCACAGGTTATAGTATGAAACAGGCACTAATATAAACCAACTATTATTACAAACCATAAGTCTAATTAGTTTTATAATTTATTCAAATTTTATTACAAACCTCTAGACTATTCAAGCGTCCCAAACTCCCTACCTGGAGAACACACCAAACTATTTACAAGCACTCGAATTCTGATCAACTTGGAACTCAAACCTGCTCTAGCTTAGCTGAAAGATTAGATTGATAAACAAGTATGAGCGAAAGAAATGCTCAGCAAGCAGTATAAAATGTGCTTGAAATGATAAACCACATTTTGATACTAACTGAACAACAGGATAAAATCAGTGATATTTGATCAATAATAAAAGCTTCACCAGCTATCAGCAATAAACGAAAATTTTTAGATTGGAATCTAACTCCGACGGACGTACTATCACATGCTGATCAGCCCGTGTGATTGCACAAGGTCATGATTCATAGAAACATGTCCCCAAAATATGAGTACTCAAATAAAAAGGCAATATATCTGCTTGTGGCACAAATCGTGTCATAATATTTCATATAACACATAGAAATAGCCCTCCGCTGGACCGTCCGTCCCGGTCACTTACGCATTCATCCAATCCATAAAAAATTTTGATCAAAGAAGCCGAATCAAACGACATCCTTAATAATATAACTCCCCATTTCTCATGGTCCAGAGCTATCTCAACAATTGATGGCGAAATAACTAGAACAATTAGTTATTCGCTAATCTCAATTCAAAGTTTTACTGTGTAAAGTATTTTTGTAGCGCAATATAAAACATTTAACTATTCTGAACTTAGAATAGTATGGAAATTGAAAGAATAAGGTTCAGAGTCAATATCACTTGAATGATAAGTGAAGATATAAATACTTGTATAATATAATTCAAAATAAACGTCACTTGAACGATAAGTGAAGTTAGGGGTACTTGCCTGGTATGCTCGATAACTTTTCACTAAAACCCTGGATTATAACTGCTGGCTACCAACTCCGTCTAGTACTTGACTGCACTCCTTGCTACTTGATTCTATAAACAAAAGGATTATCTTATCTAACAGAACCAAACTCGAACGACGTAACTTTACGTCTTGACATCTACCCGATCGTTTATAACTAAGCATGGCATTTTAAAACTGTAAACAGATAGCATGCATATCACATAGCACGTAATCATGGTATTCGTATAACACGTAATCACATATTTCATGTAACACATAAGTCAGATCGTTAAAAGATATGTCTCAGTGCATTCAGAATTAAAATCAAGTCAATAATAAGGTTTACCGATCATATACAGACTCAAAAGGGACTAACAAATAAAATGTCATTGCAATACAAAAGAAATTAGGTCTCAAAAGTATTTTTATTGGAAGCGTAACATTTTTCTGAGTCTATACGCGTTCGATTCGTATTAAACGGACGAACGGTTTAATTATTATGAATAAAATTAGAAATAAATGGAAATAAATCAATTAATAATAATATTAATTGACTTTTAAATACTAAAATATAATTTTTAAAAAGGTTAAAAATAATTTTTAGGAATTATTTGAATTAATTATAAATAATTTACATTTATTTAACTATTTATAAATGAAATTAATTGATTAAATGATTTTAATCAATTAATTAAGTTCATAAATAATTAACTAAAATGAAGTATAAATAATTAAATAAAATTAGATTTTTGAAAATAATAGAAGAAATTAATTTTATGAATTTAAAATAATTAAGAAAATAACTTTTAGTATTTAAAAATAATAAGTAAATGATTTTTTTAAAAAAATAAACTAAATGATTTTAAAAAAAAAACAAGAAAAGAATTTTGGAAAATAAAAATAATTAAAAACAATAAAGAAAATTACAGAAACACGTTTGTGAGAACAGGAGAGGGAGTGTTTGGATCAAACGGCGGTAGAGGGGAAGGAGACGACCGGAATTTCAAGAACAATTCGCCGAAAACTGGAAAATTCTCCAGAATCCGGTGACTTGCCCGGAATCCGGCAGTTTCTTCTGGCAGCCCCGATGAGCCCCAAATCACCTCGCCTTGCTCTGTTTTTTTAACGCTAATCGATCCAACATCAATCCAAAATAACAGAATCAACACCCATATCATTCAACGATAACAGAAACTCAGAATCCGGCCATAACTCAACCCAACTCCGGCGAATTTGTCGGAAAACTGAAGTTGAGCAATTCTCAACCATAAATCACGTTTTAACTATCAAAATGAAGCCCAGAGTAATTACAAACTATCCCCATCATTAACAATCATCAAGAACACCCAGATTAATCAGAAATTCGAATCAAACAAACTTCAAAACTCAAGAACACGGTTTCAACAATTATGGACTAGAACGATGCAACCAAATACATAAATCGATCCTAAAAATCATTCTAAAGCTACTGGTAACATCAAAATCAATCAAAAATCATCACAAATCAAAAACGATTTCAAGAACAAAAGCTTATAAATCGATTTTTTGAATTACTATACCTCGGATATTGAAGTTGGTATGGTTAGAAAGGGCTTGAATCGAGGATCAAATTGATATGCAGAGCGTTTCATTTGGTTTCTTGGTTAGTTCAAAATCATCAATTGAAGTTTTGAGAAAGGATCTCACCCCCAAAATTGTTCTTGAATTTTCTGAAAAATAATAAAAATGAAAAAAAACAAATATAGCTGCTGGTATTTATATTTTTACAGAAATTATACCCCAAAATAAATTAAGGGTGTTTTATCCCTAAATTACAATAATTAAGCCCCAAAATAATAATTACGGGGAATAATTTTAAAAGCGATAAAATATAAAATTAATGTCAAAATTCCCCAAAAATTGTGAATAAATCAAAAATGCAAAGATATTGGGTATTTGAGATATGAATATTTTTATAAAAATAAAAACACATATTTTGTGGGGTTTGACGTCCCGGTGGGGTCTCGGTCCGTTGATTTTTGGAAAACAAAACAATACTTAAATTAACAGAAAATTCCAAAAACACGTAAAATACAATCAAATGCACATACATCAAGATAAAACAGATACCTTGATGAAAACGTAATTAAATACGAGTCCAAATTACAGATTGATTCATATAATTATAGTTTTAACACATAATAATTAATCGAAAAATTTTCTGGTCCGCACGGAAATACACATAACAGCTATAACATCTAATACCATGGCAATAATCACTTTAAATTTATAAAACACATAATATTTACTCATTTAACATATAATATTCACACAATTTTCCCGGATATTACATTTTTCCCCTTAACAGGATTATGTCATCAGAATCAGCCTAAGAAAATAAGTGAGGATACTTGGATCGCATTTCGCTTTCCAACTCCCAAGTCGACTCTTCAACCTTGGGATTCCTCCACAAGACTCGCACTAAAGACGCAGACTTATTCCTAAGCACTCTTTATTTCTTATCTAAAATCTGCACTAGTTGCTCTACAAAAGATAAATCTGGCTGAATCTCGATTGGCTCGTATTCTATCACATGATTCGAATCAGGCAAATAACGCTTTAACATTGACACATGGAATACATTGTGAATATGCTGCATGTGAGGTGGTAACGCTAACTCGTAAGCAACCTTTCCCACACGCTTCAAAATCTCAAAAGGGCCAACATAACACGGACTCAGCTTTCCTTTCTTCCCGAATCTTGATAAACCTTTCCAGTGTGAAACCTTCAATAACACTGCTTCACCAACTTTAAATTCCATATCTTTTCTGGTAGGATTAGCATATTTGCATTGACAATCTTGAGCTTCCACTAATCTTTTCCGAATGAGTTTTATTTTCTCTTTCATCTGCTGAATCAATTATGGACCCAAAATCTTTCTCTCACCAACTTCTTCCCAACATATTGGAGATCTGCATCTCCTCCCGTATAAAGCTTCGTAAGGTGGCATCCCAATACTGGCATGATAACTGTTGTTGTAGGAGAATTCAACTAATGGCAAATGTTCGTCCCAACTTCCTTCAAAATCTAGCGCACATACCCTTAGCATATCTTCGATAGTCGGAATCGTCCTTTCACTTTGACCGTCTGTCTGCGGATGATATGCGGTACTCATGTTCAGCTTCGTTCCGAGACAATCTTGAAAACTTCTCCAAAATCTTGAATTAAATCGAGGATCTCTGTTTGAAATTATGGATACTGGAACTCCATGTCGAACCGCAATTTCCTTCAAATATAGCTGAACCAATTTATCCGATGAGAATTTCTCGTTAATTGGAAGAAAATGTGCTGACTTCGTCAATCTGTCAATAATAACCCAAATAGCATCATGATTTGTCCTGGTCCTTGGTAATCCAACTACAAAATCCATCGCAATATGTTCCCACTTCCATTCTGAAATGTCCAATGGTTGCAACAGTCCACTGGGCCTTTGATGTTCCACTTTGACTCGTTGGCAAGTGTAACACTTACTCACCCATTCTGCAATTTCTTTCTTTATGTTTGGCCACCAAAAGTTTTCTCTTAAATCTCTGTACATTTTTGTACTTCCGGGATGAATTGAGTATCTGGAGTTGTGAGCGTCGCGAAGAATTTCATCTTTCAGCTCGGCTACGTTGGGTATCCATATTCTGGAAGAATATCTTAATATCCCTTTATCATCCTTTTGACTCTATATCTCTTCTCTTGTCAAACTGTCTCGTTCATGGCTCATGACTTCTTCCTGACATCTTTTTATCTTCTCTAATAGTTCGGGTTGAAAATACATTGTGAAATTATGACCCTGCGCGGCCGCTCAGCATAGCTGAACGGGCGCTCATACCCTTTCTGGAAAATTGATCTGATTTGCTCCATTTCTTCACTGCAATCTGCTCCTCTCTTCCTACTTACAATGCTAAACACATGCCAAGGCTTATTATTAATGAATTCTCCCCCGCAATGCAACTAATACCCTGAAATGCACAAACACTAGAAAAACGCATCAAATACACAAAATACTTGATTTAAAGACACCAATTTAAGCTATTATAAGACGCTCTAAGTGGTATAAAATGCCACTTATCACCTGCCAACAAGACTAAGGGGAAGATAGAGGCTAGGCTACTAAGATCATCTCAAACATCCACATATGTTCGAGCTCAAGTTGTTAATAAAGGCAAACCTCAAGTTGTTGATGTTGGAATGGAGAGGCTTATCAAAGCAGCCGAGGGACCTAGTCTAATCAAGGAATTTGAATATTTGCTAATGGCTCTTAGGGCTTCTCTCAACAACAACTTCATCACCTACAAGAGGGCTTTGAACAAGACCATAAACTTCATAAGGGTTATCTTAGTAACCAAACGGAATTTTCAAGAAAAGAGAGTGGTGATAAATATCAATGACTTAGGTGTAGACAGATGCATGCAAGTGTCCCTAAATTTAAGTCAAAAGTGTAATTGATGAAGACACTTTCTTGCTGACGGAATTACAAAAAGCTCAAGAAGCTACTTTCCCATAAGCATATCTTTATCCTCGCAAGGGAGTGGCCTACATATGTCCAAACACCAAGGAACTCAATAATTTTCTTGTTCCCAAACATTGTGTCATGGCACACAAAAAGCTGATAATAACCCTGGAAACTGCCTTGAAGACCAAGAAAAACAAGACAAAAGAAGATGTAGAGATGATAAAGATTTTGGGGAGATACTTAAGTGATCCTGAAACCAAGTTGCCCAAAAATCAATTCAATAGGAATGACTTGGATGATGATGAGCAGAAGAAAGATGATCAAAAACCTCCTAGCTCAAATCCAAGTCAATCCTCTAAGGCATCTGGCAGCAAAGAAGGAGATAAAAAAAGAGATGCACAGAAGAAAGGGAATGATGAGAAGAAAGGAGAAGAAAGAATAAGGAAGAAAAAGGAATATGATTCAGAACCACAGAAAAATACCCTACAAATCCAAATCAACCAAGCTCAAACCCCTAAACCATCAAACTCAAACACTTTACCACTTCTAACTTCTAAGCCTAAATTCTTGTACAAACACTCTGCTAACACCATTCTGAAAATACCAATCACCTCAAGCCAAACTTCTCTATAGAAAATCTCAAACCTACCTTCTTTTAAACCACCAACCAAAACTCATTACAAATCTATTGGAAGAAAGCCAAAAAATGCAAATTACTGAGAGGGCCATCTGGAACTGCTTTAATCAAAAAGATTTTCTACCCTTGAACTGGTGCATCAAGCTGATGTTCAACAATTAGCTGAATAAATGGTTAAAGTTTGGGTTGTATCATTGAGGAAAGTAAGAATCTACTATCAAGATGGATCCTACACATTACTTGGCAAAGATTTAATGGATATATTTTCAACCACAGAGATAAAGAGGGTGATAAGCTTACTGAAGGATAAGGATACTGGTATAAAGGCATGAGTTTATTGATCTTTAGTTGTCTAACTGCATTCGTTGAGATGTGACAATTTGGTTGGTTAATTGTAGTAAGGGGGATCGTTGCATTTTCATATAGATTGCATTAATGCATATTTTTATTTGTTTTTGAGTCTGTGACGCTTGAGGACAAGCATCGATTTAAGTTTGGGGGTGTGATAAGTGGCATTTTATACCACTTAGAACGTCTTAAAATGGCTTAGATTGGTGTCTTGAAATCAAGTATTTTGTGTATTTGATGCATTTTTCTAGTGTTTATGCGTTTCAGGGTATTAGTTGCATTTCGGGGGAGGAATCATCAAGAATAAGCCTTGGCATATGTTCACCATTGCGAGAGGAAAGGAATGGGCAGATTACGGCGAAGAAACGGAGCAAACCTGGATTTTTTCCAGTAGAGGCCTACGCGCCCGCGCAGCAATGCTGAGCGGCCGCGCAGGGTCGGGGAAAAAGATAAATTATTTTAGACTTCTACTTCTGTTTGGCTTCCAACTTCTATGTAATCTGAGTTTTATGGGACTATTATATAGGTAGATTTGAGACGTTTTCACGGAGAGTATTAAGGAGATTATGTTTTAGATTGTGTTTTACGCAAGAAGCGAAGGAGATAAGGAAGAAGACCGATTTAGCACACCGCAACGAAGAGGAAGCATATATTCTTGTGATTCTTATTTCGTTGTAACGTTGGATGCTAGTTTTCTTGCTTTGACTTATTTACTCTTGTGACGTACTTTGTTTTAATATAATTAGTTTAGTTATTATTTTCTTGTGTTTGTTTATCATGATTTCATATGAACCCATGATGGCGATAAGTTCTATTATGGGCTAATCGTGATCATGGGGTTGCAACGGATTTATTATGGAATTCTTTAGTTAATTGTTTAATACTTTAGTGTGTGATGATTGCTTGATATCTAGTATTGGTTGTGCGTATTCGTCTTATGTGCGTCGCGAACATATAAGATAGGGTGTTAATCTCTTGTGAAGCGACGGTGGATCTTGAGATTTAGAACTTGCCATGCTAGCATAGGTTCATGTACGTTGAGCATGATTAGTGGGTAACTCTAACAGTTTTATTTGCCCTATGTAATCAAAAGGAATAACTTGTGCTTAAATCGTTGTGTTGTCAATTTCTGTAGACATATAGGAACTCAACATAATTGATGACTATTCAACTTCTATCTTAATTGTGGATGCTTGGTAGAATGGTATTAGTACAATGAAAGTTGGCTTTTATCAGTTTTGTGTTATTCGATTAATATCATCACTGTCACATGCTAAAGGTAATAACAATGGCTATAGAAGGAAGTAATAATGAAGTTGTGATCTCATTAGTGTTTTATTATTGATAAATTGAAGTGTTAGTTAAGTGGCTAATTAAGTAGTTAATTATAGTTAATATTTAATCAACAATTTTAGGTGTTATTATCTTAACATTGAGAAGTAATCATACATTGGTGAGTGAGTTAAATTAGACAATAATTTAGTCTGAGTCTCTGAGGGAACGAACTAGAAAGTATTCTATATTACTTGTGAACGCGTATACTTGCGTGAATATTAGTGCGTGTTTTCGCCCTAACAAGTTTTTGGCGCCGCTGCCGGGGACTCGGCGTATTTGTTTAGTTTATGTACTTACCATCATTGGTCATTAGGACTCAGTGATTAGGACGTAGTAGTTACTTACTCTTTTCGGTTGTGTTTCAGGTACTTTAGCAAGCGTTTATGCAAACTCGTTCTCGTGCTCGCAAGAGGACTTTAGATACAGCTGAGGAGACAGACGAAGTTCTTGATATTCCGGAGAAGTTAGATTTTGAGGATTCGGATTCAGGAACTGAGCAGAAAGAACCAGTAAACATGGGAGATCGTATTGTTCAAGCTGATCCAGCTCTTATGGATTTTTCTCGGCCTAAAATTGATGACATTCAGTCAAGCATCCTTCATCCGGCTATTCAAGCTAACACATTTGAAATCAAGCCGGGCACTATTCAGATGGTGCAGAATTCTGTTTCTTTTGGAGGAGCGGCAACTGAAGACCCCAACATGCACATAAGGAATTTTGTCGAGATCTGCAGCACTTTTAAGTATAATGGCGTGACTGATGAGGCTATAAAGTTGAGGCTTTTCCCATTCTCACTGAGGGATAAGGCTAAAGACTGGTTACATTCTGAACCAGCTGGGTCCATCACTACGTGGCAAGATCTTGCGCAAAAGTTTCTGGTGAAGTTTTATCCAATGGCAAAGACTGCTGTATGAGGAGTGCTCTTACTCAGTTTGCGCAGCAACCTACAGAATCTATGTGCGAGGCTTGGGAACGCTACAAGGAAATGTTGAGAAAATGTCCACATCATGGAATGCCGGATTGGATGGTGATCACTGGTTTCTATAATGGTTTGGGGGCCCAATCTCGGCCCATGCTCGATGCAGCAGCTGGAGGCGCCTTATAGGCTAAAAGCTATACTGAGGCGTATAATCTTATCGAGACGATGGCTGCAAATGAGCATCAAAACCCAACTCAGAGGATGACGTCAGGCAAGGTAGCAGGTATTCTGGAAGTTGATGCAGCCACCGCTATTGCAGCCCAGCTCCAAGCGCTATCAATGAAGGTTGATTCTCTGGCTACGTATGGAGTTAATCAAATAGCTATGGTTTGTGAGCTTTGTGCAGGTTCTCATGCTACGGATCAGTGTTCTCTTGTCAATGAATCTGTTCAGTATGTGAATAATTATCAGCGACAACAGCAGCCTGTGCCAGCGACCTATCATCCTAATAACAGAAATCATCCAAATTTCAGCTGGGGGAATAATCAGAATGCTATTCAGCCACCATATCAGCAAGGAGTGAGTAAACAGTTTAACCCACCTGGATTCCAGCAACCACAGCAGTATGCTACAAGGCAATTATATCCTCAACAGGGAAGTACAGCTGCACCCACTAGTGCTGATTTTGAGGAACTTAAGCTGTTCTGCAAGAGTCAGGCGGTTTCTATCAAGACCTTGGAAAATCAAATCGGTCAATTAGCCAATGCAGTGCTCAATCGTCAACCTGGCACTCTTCCCAGTGACACGGAAGTACCAGGCAGGAAGGAAGCTAAAGAGCAAGTCAAGGCTATTACCTTAAGGTCTGGAAAAGTGGCTGATGCTGAAAAGGCAAAAGAAGTAGAAGCTGAAATTAGAGATGTAGAATCTAAGCAAAAGGAGAAAGCGGCAGAACCAAGGAAGACTAATGTTGAACACACTCTGCCTGAGGCTAATACAGGGGTGAAACAGCTCTATCCTCCACCACCTTTTCCTAAGAGATTGCAGCAACAAAAGCTGGATAGACAGTTCGGGAAGTTTCTGGAGGTGTTCAAGAAACTTCACATAAATATACCTTTCGCTGAGGCTCTAGAACAAATGCCTAGTTATGCAAAATTTATGAAGACTATTCTTTCAAGGAAGGTGAAACTGGATGACCTTGAAACCGTTGCTCTCACGGAAGAATGCAGCGCTGTTCTGCAGCAAAAGTTACCACCAAAACTCAAAGATCCAGGAAGCTTCACCATTCCTTGCACCATTGGCAATCTAACTTTTGACAAGTGCCTTTGTGATTTGGGAGCAAGCATTAATCTGATGCCGTTGTCGATCTTTAAAAAGCTGGATCTGCCTGATCCAAAACCTACATACATGTCGCTATAATTGGCTGACCGTTTCATTACTTACCCAGGGGGCATAGTTGAGGATGTGCTCGTCAAGGTGGATAAGCTCTTCTTTCCAGCAGATTTTGTTATTCTGGATTTTGAGGAAGATAAGAAGATTCCCATAATCTTGGGAAGGCCTTTCTTGGCTACTGGCCGTACCTTGATAGATGTGCAAAAAGGTGAACTTACTATGCGGGTCCAAGATCAGGATGTGACCTTTAATGTATTCAAGGCAATGAAATTCCCTACAGAAGATGAGGATGCTTAAAAGTGGATGTGATTGATACTGCGGTTACTTCGGAACTCGATCACATGCTAATGTCTGATGCATTGGAAAAGGCCTTAGTGGGGGATTTTGACAGCGATGATGAAGATAGCAACGAGCAATTACAATATCTGAACGCTTCTCCATGGAAGCGAAAGCTGGACATACCATTTGAATCTCTTGGTACTTCTGACCTTAAGAATGCTGAAGGGAAGCTCAAACCATCAATAGAGGAAGCACCTACCTTGGAGCTCAAACCATTACCTGAATACTTAAGGTATGCTTTTTTAGGTGATTCATCTACGTTACCTGTTATTATTTCATCTGACCTTTCAGGTAGTGAGGAAGACAAGCTCTTAAGGATTTTGAGAGAATTCAAATCGGCTATAGGATGGACCATAGCAGACATCAAGGGGATAAGTCCTTCATATTGTATGCATAAAATTCTGCTAGAGGAAGGTAGTAAGCCAACTGTAGAACAGTAGCGAAGACTGAATCCCATCATGAAGGAGGTGGTGAAGAAAGAAATTCTGAAATGGCTAGATGCAGGCATCATTTATCCTATTTCTGACAGCTCATGGGTGAGCCCTGTACAATGTGTACCTAAGAAGGGAGGTATCACTGTGGTCGCAAATGAAAAGAATGAGCTCATCCCTACTCGAATAGTTACAGGATGGAGAGTATGCATGGATTATAGAAAATTGAACAAAGCCACAAGGAAGGATCACTTCCCCCTTCCATTTATTGATCAAATGCTTGACAGATTGGCGGGTCATGAGTATTTTTGTCTTCTGGATGGTTATTCCGGGTATAATCAGATTTGTATTGCACCAGAGGATCAGGAAAAGACTATCTTCACTTGTCCATTCGGCACATTTGCTTTTCGCAGAGTTTCGTTTGGGTTATGTGGCGCCCCGGCCACTTTTCAGAGATGTATGATGGCTATATTCTCTGACATGATTGGAAATAACGTCGAAGTGTTCATGGATGACTTCTCCGTCTTTGGACACTCATATGATGAATGTTTGAATAATCTGCGCGCCGTACTCAAAAGATGCGTGGAAACTAATTTGGTGCTTAATTGGGAGAAATGTCATTTTATGGTGCGGGAAGGCATTATCCTTGGGCATAAGGTCTCTAGCAAGGGTCTGGAGGTGGACAAGGCCAAGGTGGGAGTCATTGAAAATCTTCCCCCACCTAATTCTGTGAAAGGAATCCGTAGTTTTCTTGGTCATGCGGATTTTTATCGGTGATTCATCAAGGACTTTTCAAAGATATCTAAGCCGTTGTGCAATTTGCTTGAGAAAGATGTGTCGTTCAAATTTGATCATTAATGTTTGGCAGCATTCGAGACTCTCAAGGAGAGTTTGATCACTGCACCAGTTATTACAGCACCAGATTGGACAGAACCGTTTGAGATGATGTGTGATGCGAGTGATTATGCGGTAGGTGCAGTTCTGGGACAGCGCAAGAAAAATCTCTTCCATGTGGTCTACTATGCGAGTAAGACTTTAAATGGTGCCCAATTGAACTACACCACTACTGAGAAGGAGCTTTTGGCTATAGTCTTTGGCTTTGAGAAATTTCGATCTTATCTGCTTGGTACGAAAGTAACAGTATTTACTGATCATGCAGCTATTCGCTATCTGGTTTCTAAAAAGGATTCGAAGCCGAGACTCATTCGTTGGGTGCTTTTACTTCAGGAATTTGAGTTAGAGATCAAAGATAGAAAAGGTACTGAGAATCAAGTAGCTGACCATCTCTCTAGGTTGGAGAATCCCGATTCTACTTCACAAGATAGGACGTTAATCAATGAATCTTTTCCGGATGAGCAGTTGTTTGCAATTCAGGAGGAAGAACCATGGTTTGCAGATATTGTAAACTATCTCGTCAGCAACATAATGCCTCCTAATTTAACATCCGCTCAAAAGAAGAAGTTTCTGCATGAGGTGAAGTGGTATATGTGGGATGAACCATATTTGTTTACACAGGGAGCTGACCAGATCATCAGGAGATGTATCCCGTTCTGTGAGACGGAGGGGATATTACGAGACTGCCATTCCACAGTTTATGGTGGACACTATGGAGGTGAGAAGACGGCAGCTCGTATTCTGCAAGCAGGTTTTTTCTGGCCTATTTGTTCAAGGATGCTCATCAGTTTGTTTTAAGGTGTGATCGTTGCCAAAGAGTGGGAAATTTGTCAAGGAAGGATGAAATGCCATTAAATGTGATGCTTGAAGTCGAGGTCTTTGATGTATGGGGAATCGATTTCATGGGGCCTTTTATCTCGTCTTGCAATAATCAGTACATCTTGCTGGCAGTCGATTATGTCTCAAAATGGGTCGAAGTTAAAGCTTTACCGACAAATGATGCAAAGGCAGTGATAAATTTTCTTCATAAGCAAATTTTCATAAGGTTTGGAACACCTCGGGTAATCATAAGTGATGAAGGATCGCATTTTTGCAACCGTAAGTTCACTTCGATGATGCAGCGTTATAATGTGAATCATCGAGTAGCTACTGCCTATCATCCGCAAACAAATGGTCAAGCGGAAGTGTCTAACAGAGAGATAAAGCGTATTCTAGAGAAGGTTGTTTGTCCGTCAAGGAAGGATTGGTCTTTAAAGCTCGATGAAGCTGTTTGGGCTTACAGAACAGCATACAAAACTCCACTTGGGATGTCACCGTTTCAGTTGGTGTACGGTAAGGGATGTCATCTACCGGCGGAGCTTGAGCATAAGGCCTACTGGGCATTGAATAAATTGAACCTGGATTTAGATGCAGCTGGTATAAAAAGAATGCTTCAGCTTAATAAACTTGATGAATTTCGACTTCAAGCGTATGAGAATAACAAAATGTATAAGGAAAAGGTGAAGAGGTGGCACGATAGGAAGCTACATCCTAAGTTATTTGTTCCAGGGTAACAAGTTCTTTTATTCAACTCTCGGCTCCGACTTTTTCCTGGGAAGTTGAAATCAAGGTGGTCTGGACCTTTTATTGTCAAAACTGTGTTTCCACATGGAGCGGTGGAAATTTTTGAGAATGATGCGGACCAAGCATTCAAGGTTTAACGGTCAGCGGTTGAAGCACTACTATGGGGACATGGCAAACCGAGAGGTGGTTAGTGCCATTTTGTTGACTACTTGAGAAAGGTACGAAACGTCAAGCTAATGACGAAAAAAAAGCGCTGCGTGGGAGGCAACCCATGAATTGTTGTTACAGGAACCCTTAGAAGTTAATAACCTATCCAAAAACACAAAAAAATCAGAAAACAGGGGCTGAAAAAAAAAAATTCCAGAGACCCTCTGCGCGCCCGCGCAGCTATGCTGAGCGGCCGCGCAGATATGCTGAGCGACCGCGCAGATATGCTGAGCGGCCGCGCAGGGGTCGAGTTCCAGAAATTTTTTTTACAGTTCAGAGAAAAAAAAAAACAAAACAAAAACACAAAAACAGTTTTAGCCCATAAACCCACGAATTGTTCCCACTACCCCATCATTTTATCCCTTAATTCCCAAACCCTAATCTAATCCACACCCTATATATACATACACCTATCCTACATATCTCCCACAAAACTTCTACACTTAAACCCTCTCACAAACATCAAAAATCAGTTCTTACACACTTTTATTCATGAATCAATGGCACCCAAGAGAGCACGCACTATTGACAGCAGCAGCACAGTTCCTACTGTTGATTCATCGAGGGGTACTGCTGCAAGGCCTCGGTTAACTGACAGAGCTGCGGAGGAGGAGTACACTAGGCTGTTGGGGAAGCCGATTCTGAAGGAGAGGGGGTTTTTACCATCAGGGAGGGATGGTGAGTTGTTGCCCATGATTGCAGAGAAGGGGTGGATAGCTTTTTGTGAGTCACCCGAAGCAGTACCGATGAGCGTTGTTCGCGAGTTCTACGCAAACGCGAAGCCTGAAAAGAATGGGTTTTCTGTAGTCCGTGGGCTGACGGTTGATTATCATCCTGTGGCGATTCGCCGTGTGATTGGACAGCGAGAGAGGAAGCCCGAGGAGGAGAACTGGAATGAAAAGACTGTTGAGGATTTTGACTTGGATTTGATTTGTGCGACTCTCTGTCGACCGGGCACAGTTTGGAACCGCAGTCCAGCCAATAATGAGTATCGTCACTTTCCGGCGATCGCCATGAACAGGTATGCCCGTGAATGGAATGCATTTATATGTGCTAATATTTTGCCTTCTTCACATGCACACGAGGTCACAGTTGAGAGAGCACAGTTGTTGTGGGGAATTCTGAATGAGGAATACTATGTGGACCTTGGTGAGTTTATCTACCAAGGAATTCTGAAGTTTTTGAGGGGAGCAAAGCATATGAACATCCCTTATGCATCTACGGTTACGAAGCTATGCCGAGCAGTGGGAGTGAACTGGCCGGCTCATGAGCAGTTGCAGTTGCCAACAGCTCCGATTGATTCTGGCACTCTGAATGGGATGCAGGAGTGGACCGGTGGTGAGCCTGAGGAGCATGGGCTGGGTTATCGTCTTCCAGGAGGGCGTCCAGCACGAGGTGCTACTATGGCTAGACCAGGGCGTGGTGAGGCTGGTTCTTCGAGAGCTCAGGAGGGTGCTGGGATGGGTGATGCCCAGTATAGGAGGCTTTCACGGCGGATGGATGCCATGTATGACACGCAGAGCAGGTTTGCTCAGGAGCTCACCCTTGCGTTAGGGACTGCTTTTCGAGGCCTTGGAGCTGATATCCAGTGGCCAGTTTTTGGTGAGGACTCTGCATACTCACCGCCTGATACTCCACCCACTGAGGGTGATGATGATGATGACTCCGAGTAGGTATACCCTGTGTTCCTTTCTACTACTTTCACTGAGGACAGTGAAGATTTTTAGTTTGGGGGTGGTAGTTAAGGAATATTATGTGTGTGTCATTTAGTTGCATATTCATGATAGTTTAGTTCATATAGTTGCTTAATTTATGCCATTTAGTTTTTTTTTATGAATGTCATGTAGCTCATACATTTACCATGATCCCTTTTGCAATAAGTTATCGACTGAATTGTGATATTGATGCGAGTGTAGTGATAGCATTAAAGTGATATTAAGTTGTGTAGGTTGATATGCATGCTAAAAATAATTGTAAGTCCACTAAGTCTTAAAGAATGCGTAAGGGCTAGATTGTTGTTATGATTTGGTTATTTTCAAGGTCAATCTACTTATTATGCTTAGAATTCGATTATAGGTTCTTAGTGATAAAGACATGAAAAAAGAAAAAAAAATTGGAGAAAAAAAATATGGAAGTTGTTGCTAGTTGTGGATAGGCGTCAAATGGCTAGTAGTCGGCTCGCATTTGTTGCGAGTAGTCTAGGGTTGAGCAAGATGGAGCGAAACGCACTTGCTCAGAAGTTAAAAAAAATTAAAAAAAAAAAATTAAAAAAAAAAAAATTAAAAAAAAATTTTGCATAATTGATCAAGAGTGGGCTCTTTGGTATTCGAGTTATTAAGTTCTTAGGGGACTTTGTGCCTAGTGACCTAAGGCTTTTAGAGTCTGGGATCCGCTAACCTAACGCTCGTTACATGGATATCATTGTATAAGTCTTTTGTGGACCTCACTTATTGCACGGTCAAATAAGCATTTGAGTTGTAAATAAAAAGCACGATTCCGTAGTAAGCTCCAGAGTTCTTGTAGTGTTGTATATCACTTTGTGCCTAGAATTTTTATTCTTTGTATAATCGTAGGATTGCCTTGAGGATAGTCTAGTCATAGTAATTGGTCTAGTTCCGAAGCATATCTGTTGAGCATTTGCACACCCACGTTTCTGGCTGTATGTCTGTTTCCATGAGTTTATTGATCTTTAGTTGTCTAACTGCATTCGTTGAGATGTGACAATTTGGTTGGTTAATTGTAGTAAGGGGGATCGTTGCATTTTCATATAGATTGCATTCATGCATATTTTTATTTATTTTTGAGTCTGTGACGCTTGAGGACAAGCATCGATTTAAGTTTGGGGGTGTGATAAGTGGCATTTTATACCACTTAGAACGTCTTAAAATGGCTTAGATTGGTGTCTTGAAATCAAGTATTTTGTGTATTTGATGCGTTTTTCTAGTGTTTATGCGTTTCAGGGTATTAGTTGCATTTCGGGGGAGGAATCATCAAGAATAAGCCTTGGCATGTGTTCACCATTGCGAGAGGAAAGGAATGGGCAGATTACGGTGAAGAAACGGAGCAAACCTGGATTTTTTCCAGTAGAGGCCTGCGCGCCCGCGCAGCAATGCTGAGCGGCCGCGCAGCAACCTGCGCGCCCGCGCAGCTATGCTGAGCGGCCGCGCAGGGTCGGGGAAAAAGATAAATTATTTTAGACTTCTACTTCTATTTGGCTTCCAACTTCTATGTAATCTGAGTTTTATGGGACTATTATATAGGTAGATTTGAGACGTTTTCACGGAGAGTATTAAGGAGATTATGTTTTAGATTGTGTTTTACGCAAGAAGCGAAGGAGATAAGGAAGAAGACCGATTTAGCACACCGCAACGAAGAGGAAGCATATATTCTTGTGATTCTTGTTTCGTTGTAACGTTGGATGCTAGTTTTCTTGCTTTGACTTATTTACTCTTGTGACGTACTCTGTTTTAATATAATTAGTTTAGTTATTATTTTCTTGTGTTTGTTTATCATGATTTCATATGAACCCATGATGGAGATAAGTTCTATTATGGGCTAATCGTGATCATGGGGTTGCAACGGATTTATTATGGAATTCTTTAGTTAATTGTTTAATACTTTAGTGTGTGATGATTGCTTGATATCTAGTATTGGTTGTGCGTATTCGTCTTATGTGCGTCGCGAACATATAAGATAGGGTGTTAATCTCTTGTGAAGCGACGGTGGATCTTGAGATTTAGAACTTGCCATGCTAGCATAGGTTCATGTACGTTGAGCATGATTAGTGGGTAACTCTAACAGTTTTATTTGCCCTATGTAATCAAAAGGAATAACTTGTGCTTAAATCGTTGTGTTGTCAATTTCTGTAGACATATAGGAACTCAACATAATTGATGACTATTCAACTTTTATCTTAATTGTGGATGCTTGGTAGAATGGTATTAGTACAATGAAAGTTGGCTTTTATCAGTTTTGTGTTATTCGATTAATATCATCACTGTCACATGCTAAAGGTAATAACAATGGCTATAGAAGGAAGTAATAATGAAGTTGTGATCTCATGAGTGTTTTATTATTGATAAATTGAAGTGTTAGTTAAGTGGCTAATTAAGTAGTTAATTATAGTTAATATTTAATCAACAATTTTAGGTGTTATTATCTTAACATTGAGAAGTAATCATACATTGGTGAGTGAGTTAAATTAGACAATAATTTAGTCTGAGTCTCTGAGGGAACGAACTAGAAAGTATTCTATATTACTTGTGAACGCGTATACTTGCGTGAATATTAGTGCGTGTTTTCTCCCTAACATCAAGATATCTAAAAGTCACAGATCAAGTCATATAGAGAAGTTATTCGAGAACTCCAGAATGACTTATCGAGAAGTCCAAAATAGCTTATAGAGAAGTCTCAGAGATATCGACAAGCTAAATGAAGACATGAAGATTGGAGATATCAACAAGTCATATTAGAGAACTCAGAGATATCGATAATCCAAATGAAGACTTGAAGAATGGAGATATCGATAAGTCAAATTCTCATTAGAGATCTCAGAGATATCGACATGTCATTTCCACATGCAGAAATTTGGAGACCTTGACAAGCCAAGTTCACTTATAGAGAACTCAGAGACCTCGACAAGTCAAAACACTTATAGAGAACTAAGATATCTTGATAAGCCATTATACTTATGGAGATGTCAGTTCTTTATAGTTCAAACCGGAGATCTCGATATGAAGCTCAAGTATAGAATGCAGACAAGTTAAATATTCAAGATTATCAATCAATAGTAACCCTGACGATCGGGGAAAAAATTTTATCCCACACTATTTTATGCATGGGAAATTTAGTTTCTGAGTCGATAACGTGATTATACATACCAAATAAGTGTATGTAAAACGCTATTAGCTTTCGAAAAAAATGAACTTTGAAAAGCGACCGTATCTACAAACCGTCAAGGAATACGAGAATCACAATATAATTATGAATCTAAAATCCTACAAATTTAAACCCAAGTACAAGGCTTCAAAGCATAAAGGACGTATACAAAAGGAATTACCCCGCGAACCGCTTACGAAGGTTTACTACGAAAATGATTAAGCAACCGAGCGACCGTGTAAGCGAATAAATAAAACATATCAAGCCATGATAACCATGAAAACTAACCAAGGTAATAAAGTAATCATGGTTAACAACCAAATAGTAGCCTACCTAGAAGACATGATGACCTAGCTAGCAAATAGGGTCATGAATAGTAAAGCAAGTACGTAAACTGGTATTATAGCTTGCAAAATAAGCAAGATAGCTAGATTGGATGAGATTTGAAAATCCTAAGATTATATAATAAAAGATTTATCACATTTTCAAGAAGCAACAAAAATTTTATCTTCCTTCTCTCTCTTGAAGCTTCATTGGGCCATTTCAAGAAACAAGGGAATTCAATTTTCAAAATCCAACTTCTAGCCATGGATAAATTCTCCAATTAATTCCTAAGCTTTATACATATCAAAATAAGGTAAGATAAATTTTTGAGAGAATTTCATTGAGGTTTAGATAGTCAAATAATTCCATGAAAGTGATGATGAATAGTGTCAAATCTTAATTTCTTGATTTTCATGGCAAGATTTAGGATCCTTAAGCACCACCAAGCCTCCCCAAGCTTCAACCATCAAGAAGGACACATTCCAAGCTTTCAAGAAAGGTATAAATCCTTACCCAAACTTTGTTTAAGGTTTAAGTTTCAAGAAGAATAAGGATTTTAGTTGTAAATCTAGTTTTGATGATTGATTTAATATTTTCTTGATGATTAGTTAGTTAGTTATTAAGGTTGATGTTGTGGCCTCAATAACATGATGTTCTTGAGAGGAGTAAGTGTTAAAATAATGGTATGTTGATGTATGATGGTTGATTAATGATTTAGAGCGAAAACAAAACCCGAGTCGCAAGCGAAATGACGTTAAAATGAGAGAAACGTAATCATAAGTTTTCTGCAGAAACACAGAATGAATAAACTGTGATTTCTTGAAAAGTAATATTAAAAATGATAGATCTTGTTGTAAGAATCATTTAGGTGATTGAATCTCTTGATTTCGATTTACGGTTCAAAAATTAAGGTTATTTTAGTGAAAACGATTTACGCGATAAAAACTGCTACGAATTACGAACTTTGGAAATATAAATGATCGACTTAAAAATATTCAAAAATCATGAAATTTTTATAGAGAGTAAGAAATATAGTTATTAACTTCCATAAAAAATTTAAGTGAAAATATGGATTTGTCAATTTTATAAAATTATCGGAGCCGAGATCACACGAATAGAAACCCTTAAGAATCGAGGGTGGAGCCGAGGGACGAAATGTAAAGGACATTAACGGACATAAGGGATTATGAAAAGAAAGCGAATATGACAAGTGTGACGCCCTCCAATCCCAGGGTCTAGATTTGGGGGTCACTAGCCAATAAAGCATAATAAAATAATCACAGCGGAATAATATAATAAATATGGCCCCTTGCACGCAACTGGATCGATCACAGGTTATAGTATGAAACAGGCACTAATACAAACCAACTATTATTACAAACCATAAGTCTAATTAGTTTTATAATTTATTCAAATTTTATTACAAACCTCTAGACTATTCAAGCGTCCCAAACTCCCTACCTGGAGAACACACCAAACTGTTTACAAGCACTCGAATTCTGATCAACTTGGAACTCAAACCTGCTCTAGCTTAGCTGAAAGATTAGATTGATAAACAAGTATGAGCGAAAGAAATGCTCAGCAAGCAGTATAAAATGTGCTTGAAATGATAAACCACATTTTGATACTAACTGAACAACAGGATAAAATCAGTGATATTTGATCAATAATAAAAGCTTCACCAGCTATCAGCAATAAACGAAAATTTTTAGATTGGAATCTAACTCCGACGGACGTACTATCACATGTTGATCAGCCCGTGTGATTGCACAAGGTCATGATTCATAGAAACATGTCCCCAAAATATGAGTACTCAAATAAAAAGGCAATATATCTGCTTGTGGCACAAATCGTGTCATAATATTTCATATAACACATAGAAATAGCCCTCCGCTGGACCGTCCGTCCCGGTCACTTACGCATTCATCCAATCCATAAAAAATTTTGATCAAAGAAGCCGAATTAAACGACATCCTTAATAATATAACTCCCCATTTCTCATGGTCCAGAGCTATCTCAACAATTGATGGCGAAATAACTAGAACAATTAGTTATTCGCTAATCTCAATTCAAAGTTTTACTGTATAAAGTATTTTTGTAGCGCAATATAAAACATTTAACTATTCTGAACTTAGAATAGTATGGAAATTGAAAGAATAAGGTTCAGAGTCAATATCACTTGAATGATAAGTGAAGATATAAATACTTGTATAATATAATTCGAAATAAACGTCACTTGAACGATAAGTGAAGTTAGGGGTACTTGCCTGGTATGCTCGATAACTTTTCACCAAAACCCTGGATTATAACTGCTGGCTACCAACTCCGTCTAGTACTTGACTGCACTCCTTGCTACTTGATTCTATAAACAAAAGGATTATCTTATCTAACAGAACCAAACTCGAACGACGTAACTTTACGTCTTGACATCTACCCGATCGTTTATAACTAAGCATGGCATTTTAAAACTGTAAACAGATAGCATGCATATCACATAGCACGTAATCATGGTATTCGTATAACACGTAATCACATATTTCATGTAACACATAAGTCAGATCGTTAAAAGATATGTCTCAGTGCATTCAGAATTAAAATCAAGTCAATAATAAGGTTTACCGATCATATACCGACTCAAAAGGGACTAACAAATAAAATGTCATTGCAATACAAAAGAAATTAGGTCTCAAAAGTATTTTTATTGGAAGCGTAACATTTTTCTGAGTCTATACGCGTTCGTTTCGTATTAAACGGACAAACGGCTTAATTATTATGATTAAAATTAGAAATAAATGGAAATAAATCAATTAATAATAATATTAATTGACTTTTAAATACTAAAATATAATTTTTAAAAAGGTTAAAAATAATTTTTAGGAATTATTTGAATTAATTATAAATAATTTACATTTATTTAACTATTTATAAATGAAATTAATTGATTAAATGATTTTAATCAATTAATTAAGTTCATAAATAATTAACTAAAATGAAGTATAAATAATTAAATAAAATTAGATTTTTGAAAATAATAGAAGAAATTAATTTTATGAATTTAAAATAATTAAGAAAATAACTTTTAGTATTTAAAAATAATAAGTAAATTATTTTTTTAAAAAAATAAACTAAATGATTTTAAAAAAAACAAGAAAAGAATTTTAGAAAATAAAAATAATTAAAAACAATAAAGAAAATTACAGAAACACGTTTGTGAGAACAGGAGAGGGAGTGTTTGGATCAAACGGCGGTAGAGGGGAAGGAGACGACCGGAATTTCAAGAACAATTCGCCGGAAACTGGAAAATCCTCCAGAATCCGGTGACTTGCCCGGAATCCGGCAGTTTCTTCTGGCAGCCCTGATGAGCCCCAAATCACCTCGCCTTGCTCTGTTTTTTTAACGCCAATCGATCCAACATCAATCCAAAATAACAGAATCAACACCCATATCATTCAACGATAACAGAAACTCAGAATCCGGCCATAACTCAACCCAACTCCGGCGAATTTGTCGGAAAACTGAAGTTGAGCAATTCTCAACCATAAATCACGTTTTAACTATCAAAATGAAGCCCAGAGTAATTACAAACTATCCCCATCATTAACAATCATCAAGAACACCCAGATTAATCAGAAATTCGAATCAAACAAACTTCAAAACTCAAGAACACGGTTTCAACAATTATGGACTAGAACGATGCAACCAAATACATAAATCGATCCTAAAAATCATTCTAAAGCTACTGGTAACATCAAAATCAATCAAAAATTATCACAAATCAAAAACGATTTAAAGAACAAAAGCTTATAAATCGATTTTTTGAATTACTATACCTCGGATATTGAAGTTGGTATGGTTAGAAAGGGCTTGAATCGAGGATCAAATTGATATGCAGAGCGTTTCATTTGGTTTCTTGGTTAGTTCAAAATCATCAATTGAAGTTTTGAGAAAGGATCTCACCCCCAAAACTGTTCTTGAATTTTCTGAAAAATAATAAAAATGAAAAAAAACAAATATAGCTGCTGGTATTTATATTTTTACAGAAATTATACCCCAAAATAAATTAAGGGTGTTTTATCCCTAAATTACAATAATTAAGCCCCAAAATAATAATTACGGGGAATAATTTTAAAAGCGATAAAATATAAAATTAATGTCAAAATTCCCCAAAAATTGTGAATAAATCAAAAATGCAAAGATATTGGGTATTTGAGATATGAATATTTTTATAAAAATAAAAACACATATTTTGTGGGGTTTGACGTCCCGGTGGGGTCTCGGTCCGTTGATTTTTGGAAAACAAAACAATACTTAAATTAACAGAAAATTCCAAAAACACGTAAAATACAATCAAATGCACATACATCAAGATAAAACAGATACCTTGATGAAAACGTAATTAAATACGAGTCCAAATTACAGATTGATTCATATAATTATAGTTTTAACACATAATAATTAATCGAAAAATTTTCTGGTCCGCACGGAAATACACATAACAGCTATAACATCTAATACCATGGCAATAATCACTTTAAATTTATAAAACACATAATATTTACTCATTTAACATATAATATTCACACAATTTTCCCGGATATTACATTTTTCCCCTTAACAGGATTATGTCATCAGAATCAGCCTAAGAAAATAAGTGAGGATACTTGGATCGCATTTCGCTTTCCAACTCCCAAGTCGACTCTTCAACCTTGGGATTCCTCCACAAGACTCGCACTAAAGACGCAGACTTATTCCTAAGCACTCTTTATTTCTTATCTAAAATCTGCACTTGTTGCTCTACAAAAGATAAATCTGGCTGAATCTCGATTGGCTCGTATTCTATCACATGATTCGAATCAGGCAAATAACGCTTTAACATTGACACATGGAATACATTGTGAATATGCTGCATGTGAGGTGGTAACGCTAACTCGTAAGCAACCTTTCCCACACGCTTCAAAATCTCAAAAGGGCCAACATAACACGGACTCAGCTTTCCTTTCTTCCCGAATCTTGATAAACCTTTCCAAGGTGAAACCTTCAATAACACTGCTTCACCAACTTCAAATTCCATATCTTTTCTGGTAGGATCAGCATATTTGCGTTGACAATCTTGAGCTTCCACTAATCTTTTCCGAATGAGTTTTATTTTCTCTTTCATCTGCTGAATCAATTATGGACCCAAAATCTTTCTCTCACCAACTTCTTCCCAACATATTGGAGATCTGCATCTCCTCCCGTACAAAGCTTCGTAAGGCGGCATCCCAATACTGGCATGATAACTATTGTTGTAGGAGAATTCAACTAATGGCAAATGTTCGTCCCAACTCCCTTCAAAATCTAGCGCACATACCCTTAGCATATCTTCGATAGTCGGAATCGTCCTTTCACTTTGACCGTCTGTCTGCGGATGATATGCGGTACTCATGTTCAGCTTCGTTCTGAGACAATCTTGAAAACTTCTCCAAAATCTTGAATTAAATCGAGGATCTCTGTATGAAATTATGGATACTGGAACTCCATGTCGAACCGCAATTTCCTTCAAATATAGCTGAACCAATTTATCCAATGAGAATTTCTCGTTAATTGGAAGAAAATGTGCTGACTTCGTCAATCTGTCAATAATAACCCAAATAGCATCATGATTTGTCCTGGTCCTTGGTAATCCAACTACAAAATCCATCGCAATATGTTCCCACTTCCATTCTGAAATGTCCAATGGTTGTAACAGTCCACTGGGCCTTTGATGTTCCACTTTGACTCGCTGGCAAGTGTAACACTTACTCACCCATTCTGCAATTTCTTTCTTCATGTTTGGCCACCAAAAGTTTTCTCTTAAATCTCTGTACATTTTTGTACTTCTGGGATGAATTGAGTATCTGGAGTTGTGAGCGTCGCGAAGAATTTCATCTTTCAGCTCGGCTACGTTGGGTATCCATATTCTGGAAGAATATCTTAATATCCCTTTATCATCCTTTTGACTCCATATCTCTTCTCTTGTCAAACTATCTCGTTCATGGCTCATGACTTCTTCCTGACATCTTTTTATCTTCTCTAATAGTTCGGGTTGAAAATACATTATACACAACACATCTGTAGACATACTTGGGGTACTGATCTCTATTTCAAGTTTCTCAAATTCCTTGATCAATTCCTCGGATGAAGTTATCATGTTTAACCTTTCATTTCTGCTCAGAGCGTCTGCCACCATATTTGTTTTACCTGGGTGATAGTTGATAGTGCAGTCGTAGTCCTTGATCAATTCTAGCCATATTCCCTGCCTCATGTTCAATTCCTTCTAGGTAAAGATATACTTCAAACTCTTGTGGTCCGTGTAGATCTCGCACTTTTCCCCGTAAAGATAATGCCTCTATATCTTCAATACAAACACTATAGCTGCCAATTCAATATCATGAGTTGGATACTTCTCTTCATGTGGTTTCAGTTGTCTTAAAGCGTAAGCTATCACCTTGTCGTGCTGCATCAAAACACATCCCAGTCCTTTGTACGACGCGTCACTGTAGATCATAAAGTTTCCTTGATCCTCTGGTAAGACTAGCACTGTTGAAGATACTAATCTATTCTTTAATTCTTAGAAACTCTCCCCGCACTTCTCGTTCCATTCAAATTTCTGGTTCTTCCTGGTGAGATTTGTCAATGGCGTAGCTATCTTCGCAAAATCTTGCACGAATCTTCTATAGTAACCTGCCAATCCCATGAAACTTCGTACTTCTGTTGGTGTCTTTGGTCTCCCCTAGTTGATTATGGCTTCAATCTTTACGGGATCCACTTCCACTCCTTTATTGCTAATTACGTGCCCAAGAAATCGTACTTCTTTGAACCAAAATTCACACTTGGAAAACTTTGCGTACAATTTCTCCTGTCGCAGTATTTCCAGAGCTATCCTCAAATGCTCTGCATGCTCTTCTTCGGTCTTGGAATAGATCAGAATGTCGTCTATAAACAAAATCACGAATTTATTCAAATACTTCTTGAATACTCGATTCATCAGATCCATGAAAGCTGCTGGTGCGTTGGTTAATCCAAATGCCATCACTAGCAACTCATAATGCCCATATTTGGTTCTGAATGCGGACTTCGGAATGTCTTCTGGTTTGATCTTCAGTTGATGATATCCGGATCTTAAATCAATCTTAGAAAACCATACATCACCTCTCAGTTGATCAAATAAATCATCGATCATTGGCAATGGATACTTGTTCTTAATGGTCAGCTTATTCAGTTCTTGATAGTCAATACACAGTCGCATACTCCCGTCTTTCTTCTTGACAAACAGTACTGGTGCGCCCCACGGGGATACACTGGGTCTTATAACTCTTTTCTCCAAAAGATCTTGTAACTGAGTCGCCAATTCTTTCATCTCCACTGGTGTCATCCGGTACGGAGCTTTAGAAACTGGTTCTTTTCCAGGTGCTAAGTCAATTGCAAACTCAATTTCTCTGTCGGGAGGTAATCCTGGTAGATCATCTGGAAAGACATCTAGAAACTCATTGACAACTGGAATTGCTTCTAGTGTTGGAACTTCTTTGCTGGTGTCTATCACATGGGCTAAATATGCCTCACAATTCTGACGCAGTAACTTCTTTGCTTGAGCTATCGTTAAGAACTTATTTTCTTGCTTACTTCCTCGAAATATTATTTTCTGCTTGCTATCCAATGTTTGAAGTCTTACTTTCCTATTCTTATAATCAATCTGACAGTTATTTTCTGACAACCAATCCATTCCTAAAATAACATCAAATTCTCCCAACTTAATAGGTATTAGGTTGGCATAGAAATGATGTCCTCCTATCTCAATGTCACACCTCGGGCACACTCGGTCGACGGGAACTTGATTCTTATTAGCTAATTCTATCATTAACACTTGTTCTAACAATTCAACTTCGTAATGCAATTTATCGACAAAATCTTGATAAATAAATGACCTTGTAGCTCCAGAATCAAATAAAACTTTAGTATCTACGGAGTTGACTGGAAGTGTACCTGCAACCACATGTGGACTCTAAATAGCATCCTTCATAGACATGTTAAATGTCCTGGCCTTTGGCTGGTCCTTTGCTGGTGGTCCTTCAATCCTTGGCACATTCTGAGATGGAGTACATGTAAGCCTTGGTGTGTTGCTCGTTGTACCTTGTGTTAGGAAATTCCTGGCGATATGTCCTGGCTTCCCACACTTATAACAACTAGTTCCCAAATTCTGACCTTGAGTCGGATTCCGACACATATTAGCAAAGTGTCCCTTCCTGCCGCACTTGAAATATGTCACATTGGCATTACAATTCCCAAAGTGCTTTCTACCATAAAACTGGCAATCTGGTACTGGTGGACGATTGGGCCCCTGCTGATTTGAATTCTGAAAACGGTTGCCTTGTCATCCATTTCCTGATTGTGGTCTTCTGAATCCAATATTCCTATTACTCTGAAACTCTGGCCTTTATCAAAATGGCCCTGGAAGTTACCTTGTTGTTGACCTCCCCTGAGGTTTCAATTTTCCTCTTCTTTCCATCCTTTCCTTTCTGAAACATGTCATTCTTACTTTCAATCACCATTGCTTTCTGAACCACTGCCACATATGAAGTCAATTCAAACATGGCCACTCTATTCTGAATCCAAAATTTCAATCCTTGTTCAAACCTTCTTGCTTTCTTTTCATCTGTATCAACCTGGTCTGGCACGAACCTTGCTAACTCAGTAAACTTAGCCTCGTACTCAGCCACGGTAAGATCTCCCTGGATTAAGTTCAAGAACTTGATCTCCATTTGATTATTTATGTACCTCGGGAAATACTTCTCTAGGAACAGCTCTGTAAACCTTTCCCAAGTTATAAACTCACCCCCTTCCAATGCTCGCATGGATTCCCACTAATAGTTCGCCTCGCCCTTCAGAAAGTAACTTGCAAACTTGGTTTTCTGTTCAGTTCCTGCTCCGAATAATTCAAAAGCCTTTTCCATCTCCTTGAGCCATGCATTGGCTTCCACAGGATCAGCACTTCCCTTGAACTCGGGTGGTTTCACAGCTTGAAACTGCTTAAAAGTCACTACAGGTGGTGCTGTTGCTTGCTGCTGTTGCTGGTGCTGCTGTTGTTGCTGCTGCGCAAGATGCAATACATGTTGCTGCATCAGTCCCAACATCTGGACAATCGCCGGATCCGTACGACTCTCGGTATGATCCTCTCCTGAATTACTCCTTCTCTTTGGTGCCATTATTCTGGTAAGAAAACAAGCAACATATATAATAATCTGTCAAGCATTGTGTCAAATATGTTGCAATTCCTTAGCATATCAAAATTCTCAAACATTATCTCTTCTCAAAATATCATAATCTTGCTACCATATTAACACAAGCGACATGAATATCACATAATCCTGCTTATTATCTTGAGAATAACAACGCAAAGAAAATTTATGAAGAATTATCCAAACCTTTTAAACCCTTCCTCAAAATCTCAAATACACCAACAAACAGTGGATAGGGTTGCAATACAACCTTCTAACCTCTTTCATCACTTCTTACCACCTTCAAAACCAACAAAATAGCAAAGTAATAACACAAAGACCTAAGGCTAAATGAAAAACAGGGAACCAAAACAACTTAACTATAACCCAGCCCAATAACCTAAATTTAATCCTATAAGAGCTAAACTACACACGCCTATCTTATGTGATCTTCCTATGACTCACCTATAACAATTCTAAGCCTGTTTCAGTGACCATAACCTGTAGCTCTGATACCAACCTGTGACGCCCTCCAAACCCGGGGTCTAGATTTGGGGTCACTAGCTAATAAACCATAATAAAATAATCATAGCGGAATAATATAATAAATATGACCCCTTGCACGTAACTGGATCGATCACAGGTTATAGCATGAAACAGACACTAATACAAACCAACTATTATTGCAAACCATAAGTCTAATTAGTTTTACAATTTATTCAAATTTTATTACAAACCTCTATACTATTCAAGCGTCCCAAACTGCCTACCTGGAGAACACACCAAACTATTTACAAGCACTCGAATTCTGATCAACTTGGAACTCAAGCCTGATCTGGCTTAGCTGAAAGATTAGATTGATAAACAAGTATGAGCGAAAGAAATGCTCAGCAAGCAGTATAAAATGTGCTTGAAATGATAAACCACATTTTGATAATAACTTAACAACAGGATAAAATCAGTGATATTTGATCAATAATAAAAGCTTCACCAGCTATCAGCAATAAACGAAAATTTTTAGATTGGAATCTAACCCCGACGGACGTACTATCACATGCTGATCAGCCCGTGTGATAGCACAAGGTCATGATTCATAGAAACATATCCCCAAAACACGAGTACTCAAATAAAAAGGCAATATATCTACCTGTGGCACAAATTGCGTCATAATATTTCATATAACACGTAGAAATAGCCCTCCGCTGGACCGTCCGTCCGGGTCACTTACGCATTCATCCAATCCATAAAACATTTTGATCAAAGGAGTCGAATCAAATGACATCCTTAAAAAAATAACTCCCCATTTCTCATGGTCCAGAGCTATCTCAACAATCGATGGCGAAATAACTAGAACAATTAGTTATTCGCTAATCTCAATTCAAAGTTTTACTGTATGGAGTAATTTGTAGCGTAATATAAAACATTTAACTATTCTGAACTTAGAATAGTATGAAAATTGAAAGAATAAGGTTCAGAGTCAATATCACTTGAATAATAAGTGAAGATATAAATACTTGCATAATATGATTTGAAATAAACGTCACTTGAACGATAAGTGAAGTTAGGGGTACTTGCCTGGTATGCTCGATAATTTTTCACTAAAACCCTGGCTTATAATTGCTGGCTACCAACTCCGTCTAGTACTTGACTGCACTCCTTGCTACTTGATTCTATAAACAAAAGGACTATTTTAACTGACAGAACCAAACTCAATCGACGTAACTTTACGTCTTGACATCTACCTGATCGTTTATAACTAAGCATGGCATTTTAAAACTGTAAACAGATAGCATGCATATCATATAGCACGTAACCATGGTATTCGTATAACACGTAATCACATATTTCATGTAACACATAAGTCAGATCGTTAAAAGATATGTCTCAGTGCGTTCAGAATTAAAATCAAGTCAATAATAAAGTCTACCGATCAGATACCGACTCAAAAGGGACTAAAAAATCAAATGTCATAGCAATACAAAATAAATTAGGTCTTAAAAATATTTTTATTAAGAGCGTAACATTTTTTTGAATCTATACGCGTCCGTTTCGTATTAAACGGACGAACGGTTTAATTATTATGAATAAAATAAGAAATAAATCAATTAATAATAATATTTATTGACTTTTAAATACCAAAATATAATTTTTAAAAAGGTTAAAAATAATTTTTAGGAATTATTTGAATTAATTATAAATAATTTACATTTATTTAACTATTTATAAATAAAATTAATTGATTAAATGATTTTAATCAATCAATTAAGTTCATAAATAATTAACTAAAATGAATTATAAATAATTAAATCAAATTAGATTTTTGAAAATAATAAAAGAAAATAATTTTAGGAATTTAAAATAATTAAGAAAATAACTTTTAGTATTTAAAAATAATAAGTAAATGATTTTTAAAAAAAATAAACTAAATGATTTTTAAAAAAACAAGAAAAGAATTTTGAAAAATAAAAATAATTAAAAACAATAAATAAAATGACAGAAACACGTTTGTGAGAAGAGGAGAGGAAGTGTTTGGATCAAACGGCGGCAGAGGGGAAGGAGACGACCGGAATTTCAAGAACAATTCGCCGGAAACTGGAAAATTCTCCAGAATCCAGTTACTTGCCCGGTATCCGGCAGTTTCTTCCGGCAGCCCCGATGAGCCCCAAATCACCTCGCCTTGCTCTATTTTTTTAACGCCAATCGATCCAACATCAATCGAAAATAACAGAATCAACACCCATATCATTCAACGATAACAGAAACTCGAAATCCGGCTATAACTCAACCCAACTCCGGCGAATTCGTCGAAAAACAGAAGTTGAGCAATTCTCAACCATAAATCACGTTTTAACTATCAAAATGAAGCCCATAGTAATTACAAACTATCCCCATCATTAACAATCATCAAGAACACCCATATTAATCAGAAATTCGAATCAATAAAATTTCAAAACTCAAGAACACGGTTTCAACAATTATGGACTAAAACGATGCAACCAAATACATAAATCGATCCTAAATATCATTCTAAAGCTAACATTAAAATCAATCAAAAATCATCACAAATCAAAAACAATTTCAAGAACAAAAGCTTATAAATCGATTTTTCGAATTACTATACCTCTGATATTGAAATTGGTATGATTAGAAAGGGTTTGAAACGAGGATCAAATTGATATGCAGAGCGTTTGATTTGGTTTCCTGGTTAGTTCAAAATCATCAATTGTAGTTTTGAGAAAGGATCTCACCCCCAAAACTGTTCTTGAATTTTATGAAAAATAATAAAAATGAAAAAAAAACAAATATATCTGCTGGTATTTATATTTTTACAGAAATTATACCCAAAATAAATTAAGGGTATTTTTATCCCTAAATTAAAATAATTAAGCCCCAAAATAATAATTATGGGGAATAATTTTAAAAATGATAAAATATAAAATTAATTTCAAAATTCCCCAAAAATTGCGAATAAATCAAAAATACAAAAATATTGGGTATTTGAGATACGAATATTTTTATAAAAATAAAAACACATATTTTGTGTGGTTTGACGTCCCGGTGAGGTCCCGGTCCGTTGATTTTTGGAAAACAAAACGATACTTAAATTAATAAAAAATTCCAAAAACACGTAAAATATAATCAAATGCACATACATCAAGATAAAACAGATACCTTGATGAAAACGTAATTAAATACGAGTCCAAATTACAGATTGATTCCTATAATTGCAGTTTTAACACATAATAATTAATCGAAAAAAAATTGGTCCGCACGGAAACACACATAACAGCTATAACATATAATACCATGGCAATAATCACTTTAAATTTATAAAACACATAATATTTACTCATTTAACATATAATATTCACACAATTTTCCCGGATATTACAACAAGTACTTGTGTTTATTGGAATGATGAGAGTAAAGTGAATTGCGTGAATGAATAGTTTCGTATGTACAAGTAATGATAAATACGAACGGAATCTATCGGAAAGATAATTGTTTATGATTATATATTTTCGGGCGGACCTAGAGCACCCTCCACCTCAAAGCACTTAGGCAAGTTTTCAAATCCTACCTTTTAAAACTGTTGTGTTTGTTTCAAATTAATGATATATATACATGATGTTGTATTACAATAGTTTACGAATTATGATAGATAATATCATACGATATGTTCATGATTTTGGTATATGAATATTACCGAATTTCAATCGATAACGCTAGAGAATAGCATTTTATATATGAGGTGTATATTTTAGACCGAGGATCGTTGAGTATAATTTGATGAAAATCCGGAAGTATTCTGGAGGTGTTTTATTTAAGAATTTTAACATTATGGTAGAGCATGATGTATAAATTATAAGACCGAGAGTCGGTCAGCTTTTACAATGTAAAAACTCGGGAATCATCCCGGAGTTGTTTTGGATGATTAAAAGTTCGTACGTATTTATTCCAAGGGACTCAATGTCCTCTTGCGAAGTATTAAATATCTCAAATTTATTTAAAACAATTTTCAAAGATCGTATCCCCTCAACTACATTTAACTACTTGAACAATAAATATTATTTCGGATATTCATTTGAAAATGAAAAGAATTCTCCGACGATTTTTTTTATTTTAAATTTAATTATTTAGTACTATTAAAGATTAAGTCAATTTCTTAAACATAAATTAGTTGAGAAATATTATTTTAAATATTTTTTTAAAAATATAATTATTCGAGGTTTAATATTTAATAATTTTTTAAAATTATTAAATATTTATTAAATGATGTAATATGATTTAAAAATAGTAAGACTTGATTTTTAATATTTTCTGAAGATTCTATAAATCATCCTAATTATTTCGGATCGTTGAAAATATTATCTCGACGTATTTTTAAATATTTTTATTATAGTTTCAAAAGGAACTCTCCCTTATTTATTTATCTGTTGATAACGGTCAACTCGCATTATCTTAGTACTTCCTCCTAAAATTCTCGGAAGTACATATATATATACATATGAGATAAGTTGTTCTATCAACAAGCAAAACGCTTAAGGAACTTCGACATAATTTAAGTTCCAGTTTTATAATAAGATTCTTTAAATGGACAAGGAGGGGTAGACTCTAGTACTTTGTGTACTGGAACGACTACTGGTATGCCACATGTAAACATGTGAAGTATGTGGAAAGCCTGGATGTATGGGCCACACATAATATGCCCGAATGCGCAAGGGTAACAACTGGATGTATGGGAGTCGTCCTTTTACTAGTAGAAAAGGTTACAAATTTCTGTATTACGACTAATCATCGTATATGGTGGCTCCAGTGAATGTCCTATATTCTTCCAATTAGAATTGAGATGCAATACCATAACTCAAGCCTAGGTGTTGGGTTTACTATTAAGGTATTTGCAGACTATAAGTCAATCAAAGAATTATTTTGAAAAGAGGTGTGTATCACCAATAAAACTACTTTGTATAAATACATATCCTTATAAGGATTAATATAATTTCTTTAAGAGTCTTTTCATACTGTTGATTATTATGGTTGAGCACTATTGTTCATTCTTTCTTTCTTTTAAATGTCACAACACAACAGATTACCAGTATGCCGGCGTGGGACTTAGTCACTTGAAATCGTGGGGAGAATTTCTTGCAGTTTTGTCTCAGGTGTACCAAAGTATTTGGATAGGTTTAAGATGTTAGTAGTAATTATTGTAACTTCATGTAGAGGTTACGAATAATTGTCTAAGATCATGTAAAGTACATTGAGTTGTAATAAAAGAAGATTACATTGTGTACATCGTTTATAAGGCTATAACTTGTGTGTGTGTGTGTGAGAGAGAGAGAGAGAGAGAGAGAGAGAGAGATTGGGGGTCTGTGATGTAGAGTTATTGGATTATTGAGTTAATACATGTTACACATGATTGAAGGACTGCGTGAAGACCCAGATTCCTGAGGATATGGGGCATTATAACAGGAGGCTGTCATGAATCTTCAATTCCGATCAACTCGACGTCAATTGCGATTCAAATCGCCTCTCTAAATTTCGATCAGCTGCAATTGATATTTGCAAGCTTGGTTGATCCCTCGAGTTTAAAATCTTAACAAATATCTAATGTGTTTTTTGATTCGTTGTGTGTATTGACTCCACAATTTTGGTATTTCTTTTAACCCTAAAATCGATGCGTATCCAAGTGTTCTTGTTTCATTGTATTTGGTATTAAATTATGGCCTATTCTTCAATACTGCTTACTATTTGAATAATCTTTTCTACAATATAATCATATTTGAGTACATGAACTGAGTCTTTTTTTGTTATTTTACTGGATTAAGTTGTGTTGCTACTTGCTAGGTTATTTGGTTTGAACAGTACACCAGTGATTTTATATTTTAAATAATTTTTAATTTACAACTTGTTTACTATAGTAAGAATGTGTCTATGCAGTCTTTGGTGATGTAGAACCAAAGAGTGTAAGAACCAAAGACCGCATATATTTAGAATCAAAGAGTTTACATTAATCTGTAATTTAGTATTCTAATTCATAACATGTTTAGATTTTGGGCATCATACTTTTTAAGGTAATTCGGGATTTGAAAATTTCTACTAATTTTCAATTTGTGAACAAAAAGGTGAGTGATATTTTTTAGGCATGATTTACGTTTTAAATTGAAATGTTTGTTGCCTTGAGTTATGCTTTACTTGATTTATGCATGCTTTTTATTATAATTGATTCTGATTAGCATTAATAATTTATACCTTTGACCATATTTGAATCCATGCTCACTTTTGCAAAATTAATCATTAAATGTATTAAATGATTATGTTGTATTTTTAGGACAAATCATTGATGTATCAGTTACATTTATAATAATTGATAATGCATTCCGATCATCTTTTATTAGCTTTTTAAGACTTTATTTTGAATATTTTGATTATTGTTTATGCCTTTAAGATGTGCCTTTCTAATTTTTTTCAAACTACACGCAGTTGACTCACTAAGTTATGTTCCGAGTTAGGAAAAAGAATATTGATTTGTTTTCCATAATTGTTGATGAAGATTTATCTTCATGTATTAATTTTCATTTAATGTGTCTTTATTTTGTTAGTTTTGAATTCATCGTTTTAGGAATAGTCTAAATGTATATTTCCATGTTTATAGATTTAATGTGATTTTTTTGTTAGTTTTAGTTTTAATTAGGCTTCTTAAGTAATTTGTTTCAAGTTTTAAATTTGAATGTGATTTGGACTTAAAATTAGATCAAGTGGATTTGACTGAGTTGTTTGGCATTTATTTAGTAGGTCGAGTTGGCATTATAATATGCAAAATTAGAGGTGTTTATTTAAGTAAGATTTTTATCTTTTAATTGTTATTAATTACTTTCGGTAACAATTTAAAGCTCTCAAATCTAAATTTTATTTTCCTATGTTCAAAGATATTTTTGATTTTCTTTTCCATAAAAGTTATAGTTAATTTGGTATGTGTATTACATGTGTATTAATTTGGTATGTATATTAAAACACATATTTAAGTTAAGTGTTACTTCAAATTAACTATAATTTAATACATTTAACTTAAATATGTGTTTTAACACACATACCAGATTAATATTTCTCAAAATTTCAAATTAAATATATTTTAATACACATATTTAAGTTAAAACACATATCAAATTAATAATTTAATACATATTTCAAAATTTTAATATGATCACGAATAGCATAAAATAGCACAAACTTAAAAGTTAACCATATTTCTCAAAATTTCCTGTCAACGAAACCCTCCAATAGAAGGCTGGTCAGGTATAATATTTAGGTGTCAGTATATTATAGCTAATTTTATATATTAAAAAAATCTCGAATAAATAATATTATAGCTATATAGTATATACTCCCCCGATATTATACCTATATATTCACAGAACTGTGGAACACATCAAAGAAACTCTCAGAGTAAATAATATAAGTTGCAAACTCTCGGGTAAATATAAACACTGTGGGAGAATGAGTTGCAACTACAATTTATACCAACCAATCGAGGGAGCATGACAACTTCTCTAGAAAGTAAGATGACAAATCACAAAGAAAGCTTGCCAGAAAAAAATTCAATAAAAAAAGATCCAGAACACTCCCATTATGAACGCACAAGCATAACACCACAGTTATATGCGGTAGGAGAAGACCTGAACATATGAAATTGGTCCTGCAGATACAAAATTGTCCAAGAAAATGCAAACAGTCTACAAAAAGATGAGGAAAATTCTGTTGATTGAAAAAATCATTAAAAATTAGAAGGAGAACCAAAACACAAAGTTTAGATGTAGGGGAGCATTGAATAATGAAAAGTTCAAATGACCAAGAAATTAAAAGCATCTCAGGGGAGGAGAAAATTATCATTGCACCAAGAGTCCAGCATCTCTTGGTTTTGATCGACTGATTTCCATGTAATTGGCGATTTCCTAGACCAAGCTTTGCTCACATGGGCCATGTTTGTTTCAAAGTATTAAGTATATAATATGATTATACTTCTTTAAATTTTCCAGGTTTGTTTTATAAAAACTCGGTGAAGGATTATCCAAGTTTGTTTTAAATTATCGTATTCTTATCTTATCCCATGTTTGTTTTGTTGGAGTAGATGATATAATTATAATCTCCTATAATACTTGGCAAAAGGAGGTTTTGTTATATCCTCTCTAATAAGTCAATTTTTAAAGGATTATAAGGAGTCAATTTTTAAAGGATTATAATCCCCTTATTATAATCCCACGTGAAACAAAAAAGTATTGAAAAATTTAAAAGATTATAGTTAAATCCTACCGACTATCCCACAAAACAAACATTGATAAATAATTAAAAGATTATAGTCCAATCCTATATTTCATCATTCAAAACAAACAAATGAAAGGATTATTTAATCTATAGGATTATAATTGATGGGATTAATTATGCCAGATTCTTATCCGGAGATTATAATCCCCGAAACAAACATGGCCATAGTGGATATTTCATTTGCTTCTCCTGACATGTCCTGCTACTTGTTCTAATCAATTTGTTTAAAAGGAAGGGTACCTTCTGAGGCCACTTCAGCTCTCTCCCTGCCAGGGCACTTGATACAATATGTGGACATCATCCCATCCAATTGCCATACATTAGACTTAATTTGATTTTTTGTTCCCTATACAAGAAGAAAGAACACGGTTTTCACCCTTGGAAGAGTTCCAATTGCTTCCAAAAGTGACCCTAACTATCAAAGCAGACAATTCCTTGAAGCTATACCGCACATAACACTAGGTGGTAGCTTTTAATCAGTGCGATGGGCATCCTGGCAACCCAATCTCACTACATAGCGCACTTTTAGAGGATGACCTGACCAAAACCAGTGGTACAGAACTATAAACAGCCAAAAGAGATGCTTAGAGTTCTAACACAAACCTGGTGATGGCTACATCAAATACAATGACTAATAAAGACCTGTATGCCACTGTGTCGAGCTTTTGTGAGAAATTAAGACTAGTGGATGAAACACATGACTGAATCCTCACCTCAAGGTACCGAGATGTGACCCCATGCCCCTGCCTTTACATTAAAAAGCCCAGCAGAGAGCCTGACAGAATACATAGTACAACTCCCAAATACTTGTCTGGAGTTTCACTGCCCTCTATAATCGGATATGTTTATCCCCCTTCCCTTCTATTTTCTCTCCTGTTTCTGTTCTTTTTCTACTTATACCTCTAAGCTTCATTTACATTTTAATACCCTTCAAACAGTTCGAAAAAAGAAGAGGAAAATTCTGTTGATTGAGAAACTCTTTAAAAGGTTAGGAGGAGAACCAGAACATAAAGTTTAGGTGGAGGGGAGCATTGAATAATGAAAAGTTTAACTGACCAAGAAATTAAAAGCATCCCAGGAAAAAAGAGAATTATCCAATAAATTGTCATTGCACCAAGACTCCAGCATCTGTTTGGTTTTGATCAATTGTATTCCATACAATTGACAACTGCTTAGACTGAGCCTTGCTTTCAGACCACATGGTGGATATTTCATTTGCTTCTCCTGACATGTCCTGCCACTCTTTCTACTCAATTTGTTTAAATTAAAGGGTACCTTTCGAGGCCACTTTAGTTCTCTCCGTGCAAGGCCATTGCACTTGATACAATATTTGGACATTATTCCATCCAATTGCCATTCATTCGACTTAATCTAAACCTTTGTTCCCTATAAAAGAAGAAAATACACAGTTTTCACCCTCCTAAGAGTTCTAAGTTTGCTACAAAAAGTGACCCTAATCATCAAAGCAGACAATTCTTTGAAGCTATAGTGCACATAACACTAGGCGCTAGCATTCAATTAGTGCGATAGGCATCCTGGCAACCCAGTTTCACTTCATAGCGCACTTTTGAAGGATGACGTGACCAAAATCAGTGGCAGGAACTATAAACAGCCAAAAGCGGTGCTCAAAGTTTTAAGATAGACCTACTGATGGCAACATCCAATCCAATGACTAATAAAGATCTGTATGCAATTAAAGTTTTTGTGAGAAATTAAAACTAGTGGATGTAACACATGACTGAATCCTCACCTCAAGGTCGGCAGATGTGACCACATTCCCCTACCTTTTCAATTCAAAGCCCAATAGAGAGCCTGACTGAAGGAAACTACATAGTACAACTCCTAAAATACTTGTCTGGAGTTTCCCTTTCCTCTATCGGATATGTTTATCACTTCTCTTTTATTTTCTCTCTTGTTTCTGTTCTTTCTTCTATTTATACCACTAAGCTTCATTTACATTTTCATATCCTTCCATGAAATGATGCATAAAAAATTTCATGTATTTTCAACATTGCATATAACTTTAATAGTTAAATGGCGCACCTCGCAGGAAGCACTAACATTTTCCTTGCATAAATAAGGCCTACTGCAGCTGCAGTCTGTATACTCTGGCTCAAAATATACCAAGAAGTATATTAGCTGAGCTTCTACTCTTATCCACATGCCCAAAAGCTAACATAGCTTCTAGCTCTACAAAGCACAACCCAATAAGTCTTGACAGAGCAACCACGACTACATCAATTCACATATAAGTTACCCATACTTCATGGCATTTTTACCAAGACTTGGCTAGAAGTGTCCGAGTGTCAGACTTGGCAATTTTTTCAAAAATAAATATGTTTTGCCTAGAATAAATAGAAACTAAATAGAGTGTACATCTTGGCTTGAACGAATAAATGACAATAAAGGAAACTGAAAGATATGTTATGCAATGATATAAAAGAAGTCAAGCGATTATTCACAGAATCTAACAAATCTATAGCATAAAATTTACCATAGAGAAAGTCAAAAGGTGCAAGTGCAACAAATTCAACATAGTACGAAATTATTTTCTTTATATACCTCACAACATCTTCACCACTACATTGCGTCTCAATTGTATAATTCCTGCACCGCTTGTGGAATATAAACACTGCTGGATTACACAGAGCATAGAGTTGATTAGATTATATAGTTAATCACATTACTGGTAGGCAAATACTAAGAGGCCTCCCCGCTTAGATGCACATTCTCCTGAATAACAATGGTCAACAGAAGCTGCATTCTGCATCAACTAGTATGTTGACCCAGCTTCAAGCTTCTTGTAACATATGCCTAAAAGCTAACCTGGCTTGTAGCTGTAAAAAGCACAACACACTATGAACACAGGACCATGACGGTATCAACTACTAAGCCATACTAAGTTACCCATAACTAACGAGGGAACAGCTTCAATACACTAGCAAAAGGACATAGAGGCTTCATATCTAGAAACGTCAAATATTAGCAGAAGTGCTGGTATCTGGCACCTAATTTTACAGAGCACAGGATTCAGATATGAGTTTCGGTCAACATAGTAATACTACCATCCCATTACAGTATGTAATTCTTCATCTAAGGGAACACTAAAAAACATCTTAGCTATAACAAGTGCATTACAATATACAACATAGAAACTGAGATATTATGTTGTCAGGTTAGAGTAATGAAATATCTATCCTACAATCTGATTAAGTCGAAGGCATAAAACTTACCAAGGCATTATACATACACTGCAATAAAATCAGCACATAGAACTATATTGCAAATGTACCTCAGAGTCACATTTGCCATAACAAAGTCCTGAAGACCAAATCCTGGACCTCTTCCAGTAAAAGAAAACTGCTAAAGAAAAAAGAGTTAATAGAAGTGCCTAAGACTAATAACATAACATCAATAGCAGATTAGCAGGTAGATTCCAATTAAAACAATGCTCAAATTAGACATCAATTTAAGATCAATATCTCAAATAACTTAAAACCCAGAAGGATCATTATCAAATAACACAATGCTCAAACCAGACTTCAATATAAAGATTAATATCTCAAAGAACTCTTAACCCAAAAGGATAGTTATCAACATATAACTTGGAGTGGAGCCTCATGGTCTAAATTTAACTTTGGAACTGTTATAGCAGACAATCCTAAACACTGTCAAATTCCATATCATTCTCAATTCTCCAAAGTATTATACATTAAACTACCACTCCAAAGAACCACTAGCCCTTTCTACTACACAGACAACCCAACCAACCAACCAACTACAAAGATCACTATAAAAATTAAATCTTAAAAAACTATATTCTTCACTTCTTCCCTGCCTTCCTAGCCGATGTCCTCTTCACAGGGGTCTTCACACTCTTCCCCTTAGCTGGAGCCGCTTTCTTCACAGGAGCTGCCTTCTTCACCGGAGTCGCTGTTGCCTTCTTCACAGGGGTTGCCTTCTTAACCGGAGCTGCAGCAGGCTTAGCAGGAGCCTTCTTCCCAGGAGTAGTCCTTGTCGAGGTCCTGGCAACCTTAGCTGGCTTAGCCTTTGCCTTGGGCTTAGCAGCAGGCTTGGCCTTAGCAGCAGGCTTAGCCTTAGCAGCTGGCTTGGCAGCAGGCTTCGCCTTGGGTTTCACAGCTGCCTTGGCCTTAGGCTTAACAACAGCCTTGGCCTTCGGCTTTGCAGCAGGCTTAGCCTTGGCAACAGGCGCCTTCTTCTTAGGCGCAGCAGCAGCTTTCTTCTTCGGCGCAGCAGCGGTTTTCTTCTTAGCAGGGGCTGCAGCAGCCTTCTTCTTAGCTGGAGCAGCAGCAGGCTTCTTCTTCGCAGGAGCGGAAGATTTGGCAGAAGGCAACTTATAAGATGCCTTGACCTTAACAAGCTTGCCAGCAGCAACGAGCTTCTTCAGATTGTTGGAAAGCATTTTCCTAAACACAGCTGGAAGGTCCTTGTGCTTGGCTTCCAGAAACTTCTGAATCGCTTGCTGACTCGAACCGGTCCTCTCCTTGAGGCTCGTAATCGCATCGGTTATCATCTAGGGTTTCAAATCACAAAACACACAAATCAGATCTAAATTCCACCAATTCAAACATAAATTCACACACAATTACATAAACAATTACATAATCATACACAAATACACACATATATAGATACAATAATGAAATGATAGATACCTCGAGATAAGGAGGATGAGCAGGAGCAGATCTAGGCTTCCTAGGAGCAGCAGCTTTCTTTGGCTTAAGCTCCTTGCCTTTCTTCGGCGCCGGATCTTCCGCCGGCGGCGCAGCTTCCTCCGGAGCCTCCGTCACCGTCACCGGAACTTCCTCCTCAACGCCTTCCATCGGAACAATTGGGTCCTCAACAGCAGCCATCTCAACCACAAATTCAAATATAGTTACAGCGAGAGAGAGAAAGAGATTGAGAGAGAGGTGTGGGTGATCCGATGACAGTTGGGAGGCGGTTTATATAATTTGAGAGGAGAGGAGGCTGGGGAGCTGGAGCTCAACGCTGATTGGTTGAAACAAGTGAGCCACGGATTCAACTTCTTTTCGAATATTTTAAATCTCATCCGTCCGATCTTACTCTTATCCACGGCTCTCATTTCATTTCACTACCTCAATCCATCCTATCCTTGCACCTTGATACATTTCTTTTGTTCCTCAAATGTGTGTTTTTCATCTCAATTCAAACTGCTCTATCTTCAAAATTACTTGATGAAATTTAATGAAATTTGTCTTGTTAGAAAGAAAATGATTTGAGGTTTCTAAAGAGTATTTTTTTGTGATTTTACGTTAAGTGTGTAAGGAGAATTATTGATTTTAGCTGGCTTATGTTTGAGCTAGGGTTTTCAATGAGTTGTTTTTACTCTTTGGTAAGTTTTATGGGGTTATACTTGGAATTTTTTACTGAAACTTGTCACATTAGATTCTTCGATTCTTTACGGAACTGCTCGATTAAGAATTTCGAGATTTCGTCGAGATTTGGGTTTTCAAATGTCGATCGGAACGTCGATGAAGTTGAACATGTTACATGACTACCAAATGACTTAACATTTTGAGTACCGCCAATGCAATTCCTCTTTACACACATTAAATTTCAAATAATTTCATCATTAACAAAATATAGTTTCCAGTTTATACAACACAATTTCAT